>NC_073745.1:235357663-235957663 GCF_029784135.1 Toxorhynchites rutilus septentrionalis | reverse complement strand
TCGTATATCTTCCCATTATGAAACGACAAACCTTACTGAAGAGAAATGTCAAGAGAGTGGGAAAAAATATGGCGTCGTTTGAAATATTGAAATACCCGTTAGAAGTTTATAAATCAAATAGGAGAGGAGATGATACAAGAGTTCGATAGAGGAAACATCAACGTTGAAATCGGCGTTTCTTCATCCGCTCAGTTCTTCAAACGAATTTGGGTACATAACACGAATGCTTTCTCCGTAGAGAATAGATGGTTTACTCGCATAATCGTGAATTTTTTGTTCACCGCATCGAATCATGGTTTCCACCATATGGCATTTTCGACATAACAACAAAACCGTATATTATTGTGTTACATTTCATCGTGTATATATTATAACATAAAACATCCTCATCTCTGCTTTGCTGCCGTGTATAGCACTTACATAGTGATCTTGTGATCAATATCTGAATAAAAGCTTTTAAAAAATTCTTATCGTACAACCACGTGATCATCTGAGTAACCGAACTAGCTCCGAGGTGATGCGAAATGATTCTCATTCTACAGACGAAATTACGGTTGGAATTTCTCGAATAAATACGTAATATACATATATGATGATTAAAAATGTTTGAGCTAACCCGAGTAATTAATGCGCTTATGATTTTTATTAAATAGATAAACATCTCACAAAACGTTGGAAGGATTAAGTTCCAACAGACAAAATACTTTTTACTGTAAATATACGTTCGGTGCTCAACGCTTTCTCGTTAGTGAACACTAATTCCTAGACAAATGAGAACTTTAACAACAAACGAATCTTTGTTCCCCATTTGAAGCACAATATGAAAGCACATTTAGTAGTTTAAACATTCGAGACGATGTGCGATTTGATTTTACGAGTGGTGGAAACCCACCCGCACGACGACGGCATTATGTAGTGTTTGTAGAATTGTTAACATTCTATCGTCTTTTTTTGTGCTTGAATGGTCCTACTTTTAGCTGAGGTAAACCTGCCGCAGTATTTAAGCCTTGTTATCGATCTCAGTCATTTGTAAACTCTGCACGGAGAACGGTTGCTTCGTTATGGGAGTCAATTCGACATTTTGCATCGGTGCTTCCACAGCGTCAGTTTCAGGATCCTCACCAAGCAGCCGAGCCAAATTACTTTCCTTCCATCGGCCCGAATTGCCGTTGATGGTCTTGTCCTCACAAACGCAAAGGAAAAGTGTATCCACGACCATCTACAAAAGAAATATCTTTTTCTTAGTAACCTGATAATTTAATGAACACTTTGGGGAACTACTTACCTCGTACAGTGATAACACGATATGAGCAATGAAGAAGGAGAAGATCGTTATTATTATAACCGGAGCGATGTAAAAATTCACGTCCGGCTTGTCTCTCAACATCAAAATGCTAATCAAACCGCAAAGAGTGGCCACAGCCAGTTTTCCCAGGAACAAAACAAAGTCACCGATTCCGTTGATTGTGGCCACTTGAAGAGCGTTTGTGACCAATGCGTTCCAGGCCTTAAATCGTGCGTTTCAATAGAAACGTTTTGATAATTATTGATTATTCGTATTTTTTTTCGAAAGGATGTGTACTTACAATTTTTGCAGCCGGACAGAAATTGACACTTTCAATCGCGATCACGGTGTAAGCGTTGTGGTTCAGATACCGAATAAATGTCTCCAAAAGCCAGAAGCTGCAAATGCAACACTTCAGACAGCAGCTGGCACATTCCGATCCTTCCTGTTGGTGGCGTTTTAGTCTAAACGAAGAGACGACAAATAAGTTCATCGCTAATAAGCCTGACACAACAAAACCACTCACTTGGCATATAGATACGTCAATATTAATCTTGGAATTTTAAACAGTGTGATGATAAACGATCCCTTGGCGACGGAACCGAGATGGTATTTGATCAGTTTGCCAATGGCATGAATCACTGGGGTGTCGGTGGGTTTGCGGAAGTACCAGTAAGCAACAGCTCCGGCGATTGCTAGCTGTTGGCAGGCGAAAATGAACTCCGTCGTCCAAACGAGACCGATGATGTAGATCCATAACATGTGGCGAAGGTAGTCCGCTTCGGGGTATTCAACCAGATCGAACGCTGTTCGGAGATTACGATATATCATTGTAATGTTTAAATTTTTGATTGTGCATTCTGTCAAATATATACTGGGAACCGAAATTTTAAATTTCTCTGCTGAACATTTTCCATTTTTTAAAAGTTGGTACTACTGTCAGTGGCCTTAGTATCAAATTTAAGTGTTTGTTTACAGCGTGATTAAGAACAAGTAATATCAGTAAGTATAAGGCAGGTATTTTCAGATTTTTTTCAAGGTGGAGCACTTCTTATAGCAAAAATATTTGACGGAGCACCATTTTTATAATCAATAGATCAGTGAATCTCTGCCAACGCGAAGAGAAAAAAAATAAAAAATTCTCGAATTTTTCGCAAACATTACCCTTTTCTCACGTGTAATTGCTATGAAAACCAGTCTGTACTTGGGTTCAATTTTCATCAGCGCGCGTTCATGACAAACAGTGATAACACGATATGAGCAATGAAGAAGGAGAAGATCGTTATTATTATAACCGGAGCGATGTAAAAATTCACGTCCGGCTTGTCTCTCAACATCAAAATGCTAATCAAACCGCAAAGAGTGGCCACAGCCAGTTTTCCCAGGAACAAAACAAAGTCACCATTCCATTTTTTAAAAGTTGGTACTACTGTCAGTGGCCTTAGTATCAAATTTAAGTGTTTGTTTACAGCGTGATTAAGAACAAGTAATATCAGTAAGTATAAGGCAGGTATTTTCAGATTTTTTTTAAGGTGGAGCACTTCTTATAGCAAAAATATTTGACGGAGCACCATTTTTATAATCAATAGATCAGTGAATCTCTGCCAACGCGAAGAGAAAAAAAAATAAATTCTCGAATTTTTCGCAAACATTACCCTTTTCTCACGTGTAATTGCTATGAAAACCAGTCTGTACTTGGGTTCAATTTTCATCAGCGCGCGTTCATGACAAACATGAGACAAACACACACACACACACCATCGACAAAATCAACAGATGAAAAGACGAGAATGAAGACACACCAACCGGAGAGGCGAGCGTGTTCGCAAGGAGCGGTAATCTCCAGAGATCACCAATTCGCAACCAGACAGCCATAGCGAACCCTACTAGAAATAATCCTGTAGGATCCACAACAAGGAGAGATTAGCCAAATACAAGTGCTAACGCATAAAGCCAACACCACCACTACCTTAGAAGGACTGCAGGTCGGGAGGTCTAGCTTGATGGAGGTCAAACAGAAAGTAAACGAGCTTTACGAGTTCATTAAGGACAAAAACAATGTCCACACTAAGATCAAATATTTAGTCACAAGCATCAAATCGGCCGTAACGGCTGCTGACCGTAAACAGAAGGAGATAATCACCCGAGCAGAGTTTGTTGAAAAGGCACTCGCTGAAGCAAGGGAGAAGATGTCCGTCAAGATACAGGAGACGCCGAAGACGCCTCGAAATCCACTATCGGACAAAAGAAAGAGGGATACCCCAGGTGATGAAGAAGACTTGAAGAAGGTTAAAAATGATAACCTGGGAAATAAAAAGAAAGGTGAAGGCAGTGGGTGGCGTACTGTCGAAAACCAGACGGAGAAACATAAGAAGAAAGAAGAAAAGAAGAAAGTGGTGCAGGAGACAATAAAACCTAGGTCCCGACGCGAGCGAAGCAAGGGAGATGCCCTAATCATCGAGGTGAAGGCAGGAGTGACTTATGCATCACTCCTACGGAAAGTGAGGGACGATCCGGAGTTGAAGGAACTGGGAGAATGTGGTGAAAACCAGGCGCACCCAGAAAGGAGAGATGCGCTTCGAGCTCAAGAGGGATCCGGCGGTCAAAAGTTCAACCTTCAAGGAACTGGTTGCGAAGTCGCTCGGTGAGGAGGCGAAGGTGAGGGCTCTATCCCAGGAATCAGTGGTCAGTGGAAGTGCAGAAATCTGGACGAAATCACGACAGACGAGGAGCTAAGGCGCGAATTGATAGAACAGTGTAAGCTGGGCAATACACCAATAACGATCCGTATGAGGAAGGCGTATGGTGGTACTCAGACGGCGTCGATTGGCCTTCAACAGTCGCAGCCAATAAGATGGTAGAAACGACCAAAATAAAAGTCGGCTGGTCGATTTGCTCGCTGAAGATGGTGCCTCGGGTGACCAAGCGGATGGAGAGATGCTTCCAGTGCATGGGCTTTGGACATCAGGCAGGAAGCTGCACCGGCCCCGACAGGTCTGACCTGTGCAGGAGATGCGGTGAGAAAGGGCATGTTGCAAGAAACTGCTCGAAGCAACCGAAATGTCTACTCTTCAAATCAGAGAACGGCATGCGACAGGAACCTTCAAGTGTCCCTCGTATAAGAAGGCGTTAGCCGAATCGCAGTAATGGAGGTAACCCAGATCAATTGCAACACAGCTCATCAACTGTTGTGGCAGTCGACAACAGAGACAAAATGCGATGTTGCAATCATAGCGGAGCCGTATCGAGTACCCCGTGATAACGGCAGATGGGTGACGGATAGATTAGGGATTGCTGCAATATATGTGATGGGCAGATATCCTATCCAGGAAGTGGTTGGAGGTTCACATGAAGGTTTCGTAATCGCCAAAATTAAGGGAATCTTCATGTGTAGTTGTTACGCACCTCCGAGATGGACAACTGAGCAGTTCCTCCAGATGCTAGACGCAATGACCGAGGAACTAATCGGTAGAACACCGATCGTCATTGGAGGCGACTTCAACGCTTGGGCGGAGAATTAGAGAATGTAGATGTAACAACGTTAGAGGGTACAGTAGGGTGCCAAAGAATGTATGGGGAAAAAACGACCCTCAAATTAAAAAAAGTTACCCTATACAAAATGTTCACCACCTCGAAAAAACATCCTATGCCAAATATCAGTTCAATCGGACTTAAGGGAAAGTGGCGCAAAGCTTTCAAAGTTTGAGTTTTTTGAAAATCGAAAAATCACCCAAGGGGAAATCGGGGTTTTCGAAAAAAAAATTGATGCCAAATGTCTTGAAATTGCATGAAACGTGTCATTTACGTTCGAAATTCTTCGGATCGTTTGGCGTTTACTCGCAACCGAGTAAATGATAAAGTATAAATCCGGCTTAAGTGCTGGAAACTTTTTCAAGAGTCTTATGTGAGAGAACGGGATGTATGTACGCGTGAGTTCATGAGAGAGAGAAAAATTTGGGAGAAAATTCATTCGAATTTGTTGTGCTCTCGCCATTAGAGGGCAGTCGAGTTCATTCACCATTTCAGTGTATATTGGCAATCGCTTTTTTATAGCTGTGTGTGTTGAGTAAAGTAAAGCAAAATGGAAACCTGCACTGGTAAAGAAAAGAAAAATGACTGACGAAGGACGTGTATTCCAGGTAAAATTGTCCGAAATATACTTTATTATGCGGGCGCTACACGATTCGTCCAACGTTTGACTCGAATGTTGGACACAAACATTTGACTCAATGAGTCGACAAATGTTGTGACGAATGTGCATTCGGTCCAGAACATCGGCGAGTAGTTGGATCGAATGCTTATTATTTTTGTTTACCACCGAAAACATTTGGAAATTGGATGACGATGCGAGTATAGAAATTGCAGCCGTAGCAAATATACTTATATCGGGCTGTAAATCAAAAATGCTTGAAATTAACATTATTAAACTGCAATATTTTGCCGCAAATTTTGAATTTTAGGAAACATTTTCATAGTTCCTTCATCTACAACTTGTAAATTCGGACGAATTATGTAGCGGTGTATCGAAGGTATCGAATACCATCGAGTGTCAAATCGAGCGAATGACAAAAATCCTTTGACTCGTGCCACTCGCGTTGGAAGGTAATCCACCACGAACGGATTACCTTCCAACGCGAATATTCGACATTGGAGGTTCGTAGTTCGTCCATCGACTACACGATGCGTCGAACCAACGAGCGTCCAACATTTGGGGGTGTTCATAGCATCGTGTGGCGCCGGCTTTACACACGTCATGGTTTATTTGATTTGTCATGAAGCTGATGCTGTTTTGAAGGTTCAATCTGAAACAAAAAATATGCTGTATGTGCTGGAAAATCGGCTGAGTTAGGAGCGAAAATGGTTTGTTTGAAAGTTTGAAAAAACGAGCTGCCGACTATGTATTTTATTCAGTGATGATAGATGAGAGAAAGATTTCGAAGTTACCGAGGAATTGGCTTGCGTTTTTCCTGTGGATGTAGGATTCGAGGATCTCTTGATCCTCCAAATCATCAATCAACTCGCACGCATTGGTTCATCGTGAGTTCCATGCTTCTTTTCTTCGTTCTTTTTCTCACTCGAAAACAAACTCATGTTCAAACAACAAAATTTTTATTTTTACCATTTTCTATTATTTTCTAATTTCTTAAGTGTCGACAACTATGAAAAATATGGATGCACTTTGATACTTCAAAGCACATGAAAGAATTCTCCAATTTTCTCTACCCCGTTCAATTTCAATGATTTACATGCCGCTAAAAACATGCAGATTGAACTCATTGGAACGCAGTGTGATTTAGAGCTGCGTGACAAATTTGAAAACTATGATGTCTTGGATTTCTTTTCCAGAACTAATAAAACATGCTTAGTTTATTACTTCTTTTTTTGAATCCACAGATATTTGCTAGAAATTGTTTCAGTTCTGAAAGAAGTGAAATCAAAGTCAAGGAACAATTCACTGACAGTCACTTGGAAAACACGCTTCGCATCGCTATCTCTCACATTCAAGCTGATTTAGATAAAATGGCTCAAGAAAAGTAGTTCGAGTAAAATCGAAACGGTGTTGGAGTATGTTTGTATTTAGGAATTTCCTATATTGAAACAAACAAAAAACTATGGATGGGTTATACCTATGATATAACCGCAAGGTTGACGTAGGACTGCCGTTGGCTTATTAATTATTTGTGATTTTTCAATTAGTAATAATCGCACTTCGAATGTTCCTCATTGGGTACGATAGCGCCGCTGCGCAGAGCTATCGATTAAATTATTGATTAAACTAGTGCATGAATGAAACAATTTACGAATTCAATTGCAAACAAATCTCAATTTAGGTCAATTCACGCATTATGGTAGTGGTTATCGCTGCAAATAGTTATCAACATTTTGCCTAATCATCAAACGGTATCCGTAGAAGTTCAGTGAGCTGGCGACATGAAGGGGCATGCAGTCTAGAATAACCGAGCCAAAGCGTTGCATTTGTATCCGCTTTTATAGACCGTGTTAGCAAAACGCATTCCGGAGTGTAAAAATGCATGGGGGTATATAAAGTACTGCCGAGATCTGGAATGCCGATTTTCCCAACTTATTGATTTCGGAATCTATGTTGGGAAAACACATTCCGGTTTGCAAAAACGCAAACGAGTACAAAAGTACCCGCTGCTTGCATCTATTTTGCCATGTCGATTTCCCCAGGCTCCATGGTTTAAAAGTCTGTGTTAGGGAAACATTCCGATTTGCAGAAACGCAAACGAGTACAAAAGTACCCGCTGCTTGCATCTATTTTGCAATGCCAATTTTCCTTGGCTCCATGGTTTTGAAGTCTGTGTTAGGGAAACATCCATTCATTCCTGCGATGGTACCTCAATCGCTGTTCAATTATAACTGAGTGGATTTCCGAGCGGCGCTCGCTTATATACCGTTTGGTGATTTCAATAGTTTTGAAAGCAATTTTAAGGCTATTGAAACAAGTTTTTGGATAAAAAAGTAACAAGTATATAAGGCGTAGACATTTTATCTTTCGAATGAAGTGTTTATCATGCCAATTCGTTCAGTTGTTTAGGAGCTATTAACGCTCAAAATCTCGGTCTCCGGCGTAACGCTTTTGTTTTCGAAACTTTGATTTACATCCCGGTATAGAAATGAAAGACGTAGTCCTACGTCAAAATATTGTGGAAACTTTTTGATGATTCAAGGAACGTCCAATTTAATCGTGATACCGTATTCACATAATCAAGTATAGCCATAATTATATCAGTGAAATCGCTACTGCTCTCAGCAAAGAAATTTGAAGCAAAGAAAAGTGGTAATATTGCAGTCGTGTAGTTCGATGTTCCTCTCACCAAGTTTCGTGGTCCCATCAGTAATCATTCAATTTCCTAACAACGATAAAGTTCGGTCTGTACGAGAAGCGTGTGGCAATTGTCATGCCATTTTAGTGCGGGTAAACGGAAAACTGCTCAAACCGTTTTCTATCAATGAACGATTTATGTTCCGTACACTAAAACATTACAAAGAAACAGCTGATAGGCCCAAAAAGAGACGTCCGAGGTCGGTACGGTTGCACAGTGTTATCTATGTTATTCATGGACGCGTTCAACGTAATTCTTTTCGGAAATAAAAGCGTTCATCAGTCGAAATGAATTGGAGAAATTAATTGATGCGTACATCGATGTGTGAGTCGTTTATTGACGGCCAGATTGAAGCGAACTTGTTCGGAACTATGCAAAAAACTCCCAGAATGATTAAAAAACGAAACTAGCAACAAATCTATCAACTTCATCTTCGCAAATGATTGGCCATTTGTCAATCCATCGGATTATTCACTTTGGGCCAAGTTCGAGGAGCATGTCTGTGGACGTTATCATTGGAATTACCAATCGTTAAAGAATTCTATCGAGAAGCTGGAGCGACTAACGATTGGCCTTAGCGTTTCCGACTCTGCGTGGAGAAGAGATGGTCGAATAATTTTGCCAAAAATTCTGGATACTTTTATACCTTCAATAATATTTTTGGGTTTTTATTCCATTTTGTTTTTGAGTCACGAATTCAACAGGTATAGAACTGAATGATTTCTAATTTGAAATAAAAAGTGAGTCAAAAAAAGTACCAGTTAAATTTGTATGTTTCACATTTCATTATGAACAGTAGTGAGAAAAAAATAATTGCGCCCCGCGGCTATAATGAACATTCAAATGCGGCCCGCACCATGTTTATATCTGGCCGCCACTGCTATAACTGATGAAAATATCGACAAAATAAAAGGAATGTACTCGTAAAACGTCGTTTAAGTTCGAAAGAGCTAGCCCGTGAATTAAATATCTCTTACCATTCGTCATATTTTGGTTGATGTTCGGGCATGAGAAAAGTTCGCAGTACGGCTATTGCCAAAAGAACTCAATTTTCTTCAAAAATTTAATAGCAATCAAGTGACTGAAGACATGCTTGAACGATCCAATTCTGATGTCACGTTCAGCCAATTATGCGCAACGAGACATGAGTGTGACTCTTTCTATTTCCGAAACTCAAATTACCGCTTCGTGGGACCCGTTTTGACAGCATTGAAGACATAAAAAAATTCTCTGCGTGAACTGGAAATTATTCCTGAATACAGCTATAAAAAGTGTTGACAGGATTGTTCGTTGGAAAATATGTATTGCTTCCGAAAGAGCCTATTTTGATGGCGATTACAGGTGTCGGTTAATCGTTCAATTAGTTCAAATAATCGAATATCTGCAATTATAATCTTGTAATTATGTATCAAATAATAAAAAATCAAAATATGAATAAATCGAATAATGATCACAGTAATCGCGATTAATGAAAAAAGGAACTATTGTCAAGATTAATACATTTTTAGGTTAAGAGTTAGACTATGCAAACTTTCTATCCAACAGCGACTATTTAACGTCGACAACCCGATAGATGCGACTCTGGTATTCAAACTCAATTATAATACAAATTCATACAAATTCAATCGGATCGGTGCCATAGTTATAAAATATGTAACATGGTTTATTATCCAATATGCATTTTATCCTTTTATTCAATTTAAAATCGAAATTACATACATAACAAGTACATACATTTGTACATTATATAATAATAGACTCCGAAAACAACTTCATGTTACATAAAATTTGTGATTGGTTCGACAACTCGCAAGCAGATCGGACAAGTTTTTAATCGATCCAACAAAGGTGTTTTTTTCACATCGAATAATAGTGTTCTTTTTCACCGGTTGCGCTTGCGAGTGGAGCGAAGTTTAAAGTGGTGCGCGCTGAGGATCCAAATCAGACACATTCATCACACACGCCACACAGCCGCGGCAAGTAGAAATTTATTTTTCTTTTGTTTCCCTATCATTCCTTCTTCCTTCTGTGCACGATTTACACCATTGTTCAACTTTGTGTTAACCAAATCGGCAAACGTTGGCATTAGGGGTGATCATTATTTCTTACATACCGTTGAACTTTTATTGGAATTTTTTTTCATTTTATCATTTTATTTAACATAAAATAAATTGAATTTAATATTCGCATCATAACCCTATAAAAAATATTTTTTTCACTTATTTATTTATTTTGATTATCATTATATTCTGTTCATATCGAACAGTTGACCGATTTTTTTGATATGGCTGAGGGCGGGAAGGATCCCCCATCGACGCTATTGAATATTTCCGATACCGATCCTCCTCCTGAAGAGCAGGAAGATGAAGCTGAAGTTGAGGAAGAAACTTCTGTATATGAAGTTGGAAGTTCCGAAGATGAGGACATTGACGAAAAACAGGATTTTCGTCCAAAAGAATACCATGAAGGCTCCAAAGGCCCATTCATTGTATACTTTAGACGAAAATCTAAACCTCTCAATGTCATTCGTATCTCGAAGGAACTTACTCAGAAGTTTTCTGCAGTTACCGAGATTACACGGATGGGGCCAGACAAACTACGAGTTGTCGTCTCAAGCAGGACCCAAGCGAACGAAATCACGCGCTGCGACCTCTTTGCGATTGAGTATCGCGTATACGTGCCCTGTTGCAACGTCGAAATAGACGGCGTAATAACCGAAAAGGGTTTGACTCGAAAAGAGATTATCGATGGTGTCGGTCGCTTCAAGAACTCTTCACTAAAAACTGTGAAGATTCTTGCATGCGATCGACTGAAATCTGTGTCACAAAAAAATGACAAAAGGGTTCTCAATCGGACAAACTCTTTTCGTGTGACTTTTGAGGGTTCCGCCCTTCCAAACTACGTTGCAATAGGTGCACTTCGTTTACCTGTTCGGTTGTTTGTACCCCGGGTAATGAAATGCAACAAATGTATGCAACTCGGTCACACGGCCGCCTATTGTTGCAACAAAAAACGTTGCGCAGATTGTGGAGAGAGCCATGATGAGAATCCTTGCGCGAAAGAGCACAAGTGTCTTCATTGCGGCGGGACTCCTCATGATATTATTCAATGCCCGGTGTACAAACAACGAGGGGAAAAAATCAAGCGTTCCTTAAAGGAACGTTCCAAGCGGACTTATGCAGAAATGCTTAAGAGTTCCGTTCCAACGACTCAGGACAATCGCTACTCCATTCTGCAGAACGACGAGCCTGTTGCTGACGCTCCCAATGCAGGAAGTTCCGGTACATCGCAGGGTGCCGTCAGGAAAAGAAAAATTACTTCTTTTCCTTCACTCCCCAGAAAGACGACCGAAACTTCCCAAGTTGGAATGAAAACTCGAATTGAACGTGCTGAGAATAGACCGAAGCAAGTACCTCCTGGTTTAAGCGGTTCTTCTACGCACCAGGGGTCCTCAGCACTTCTCGGAGCAGCACCCACCTGGTCTGTTCCATTTTCGCGGTCGAGGCAACAGCCACAATCTGGTTTGCTTGCGCTTTCTGACCTGGTGGACAACATTTTAAATGCTCTAAATATAAATGACCCTCTTAAAAGCATAGTATTATGTTTGCTTCCGATTGTGAGAACATTTTTGAAAGAAAAATGTGGTTTTTTAGCAGCGTTCATTTCCCTCGATGCCTGATTCAGTGCAAGAGGTCAAGGATTTGACCACTGTAATACAGTGGAATTGCAGAAGCATCATCCCTAAACTAGATCAATTTAAATTTTTAGTTCATAGTTCTAACTGTGATGTATTTTCCCTCTGTGAAACATGGCTTTCTTCAGCCGACGAGCTGAATTTCCACGATTTCAACATTATTCGCCTCGATCGAAATGACTCGTTTGGTGGCGTACTATTGGGGATTAAAAAATGTCACTCCTTCTATAGAGTCACTCTCCCATCGATGATAGGCATTGAAGTTGTCGCTTGCCAGACACAAATCAATGGCAAAGACTTCTGCATTGCCTCGATATATATTCCTCCAAGAACCATGGTCGGCCGCCATCAGTTTTTTGATATCATCGCGGCATTGCCGGAGCCGCGGCTAATCTTAGGTGACCTCAACTCCCATGGAACAGCATGGGGGTCACTCTACGATGACAGCCGTGCCACGTTGATTTATGATCTGTGCGACAACTTCACATGACAGTTTTAAATACAGGGGAAGCAACTAGGATAACCAACCCTCCTGCACGGGCAAGTATGCTAGACATATCACTTTGCTCTTCTTCATTATCCCTGGATTGCACGTGGAAGGTAATCCAAGATCCCCACGGTAGTGATCACCTGCCAATAATTTTATCGATCGCCAATGAATCAGGTTCTCGTGAGTCAGTCGATATTGCGTATGACCTCACGAAAAATATTGACTGGAGAAAATTTGCAGAAATAATATCTGAAGCACTTGTTTCAATGCATGAACTTCCTCCACTCGAAGAGTATAACTTTATATCGAGTTTGATTTACGAAAGCGCACTTCAAGCTCAAAAGAAACGTGTTCCTGCTACCACTTTCCGACGTCGTCCTCCATCACTTTGGTGGGACAAGGAGTGCTCAAAGGTCTACCTTGAAAAATCATCCGCTTTCAAAAAATTCAGGAAAACTGGATTAGTGGAATGGTTTCGAAAGTACCAAGCTCTAGAAGCCAAACTAAAAGGTCTGATTAAAGCAAAAAAGCGTGGATATTGGCGGAAGTTCGTCAATGGTTTGTCAAGGGAGACAGCTATGAGCACTCTTTGGAATACGGCTAGGAGAATGCGTGGCCGGAACCATACAAATGAAAGTGAGGAATACTCTGACCGTTGGATTTTCAAATTTGCAAGAAAGGTTTGTCCCGATTCCGTTCCTGCACAAAACGTCGTACGCGACATTCCGCTCCAAGGCGATTATGAGAATTTTTCGATGGTAGAATTCTCAATTGCACTTCTCTCATGTAACAATTCAGCTCCGGGGTCGGACAAGATTAAATTCAACTTATTGAAGAATCTTCCCGACTTGGCAAAACATCGTTTGCTGAACTTGTTCAACAAGTTTCTGGAGCTGAATATAGTCCCGCATGACTGGAGACAAGTGAGAGTGATAGCCATACGAAAACCCAACAAGCCGGCTTGCGATCACAATTCGTATAGGCCGATTGCAATGTTATCCTGTATTCGTAAATTGTTAGAGAAAATGATTCTACTTCGTTTGGACAAGTGGGTTGAAACGAACAATTTGCTGTCAAATACGCAGTTTGGCTTCCGCCGAGGTAAAGGAACGAACGATTGTCTCGCGCTGCTATCTTCTGAAATCCAAATCGCATTTGCTCGCAAAGAACAAATGGCTTCCGTTTTTCTCGATATCAAAGGGGCATTTGATTCAGTTTCCATGGAAATTCTCTCAGAGAAACTTCATAATCGTGGACTTTCACCAATTCTGAATAATTTCCTGTACAATTTACTCTCAGAAAAGCACATGTTTTTCAATCATGGCAGCTTGAAATCTTCTCGTTACAGTTTTATGGGCCTCCCACAAGGCTCCTGCCTAAGCCCCCTCTTGTACAGTTTTTACGTCAATGATATAGATGATTGTCTAACTAGAGATTGCACGTTGAGACAACTTGCAGACGATGGAGTTATTTCCATCACGGGTACTAATCCCGCCGTTCTGCAAAATTCCTTGCAAGATACCCTGAACAACCTGTTCACGTGGGCTCTCAAGCTGGGTATCGAATTCTCTACGGAGAAAACTGAAATGGTCCTTTTTTCTAGGAAGCACGAACCCGCCCAATTCCAGCTTCACCTATCCGGCAAAACGATCAAGCACTCGATGTTTTTCAAATACCTTGGAGTATATTTTGACTCTAAATGTACCTGGGGAATACACATTGCGTATTTGAAACAGAAATGCCAGCAAAGAATCAATTTTCTCCAAACAATAACCGGAACATGGTGGGGTGCCCATCCAGGAGACCTCATTCAGTTATACAAAACAACGATATTATCAGTGTTAGAATATGGCAATTTTTGCTTCCGATCAGCTGCCAGGATTCATATTCTCAAGCTGGAGAGAATACAATATCGTTGCTTGCGTATAGCCATGGGGTGTTTGCATTCGACACATACGATGAGTCTCGAAGTTTTGGCAGGAGTACCCCCGCTTACTCTTCGGTTCACAGAATTATCCTACAGATTTCTCATCCGTTGCAAGATCATGAATCCATTGGTGATTGATAACTTCGAAAATCTACTCCAACTGACTCCTCAGTCAAGTTTTATGTCTCTATACCATGAGTACCTTACCCATGAAGTGCACCCTTCACCGGGCATCTCCAACCAAGTTTGCTTCCCATACTTTTGCAATTCCTCTGTCAATTTTGATCTGTCCATGCGACAAAAGATCCATGGAATCCCAGATCATCTACGCTCCGATTACATTCCGGAGATATTTTCGGCAGAATATGGGAAAGTTAGATCTGATAAAATGTTCTTTACTGACGGTTCATGCATAAACGGGTCCACTGGCTTCGGCATCTTCAATGAAAATTCCAGTGCCTCTTTCAAACTCAAAGATCCTTGTTCCGTGTATGTCGCTGAACTGGGTGCGATATATTACGCATTAGGGATCATTGAAACATTGCCCATCGACCACTATTTTATTTTTTCAGACAGTCTCAGCTCAATAGAGGCAATCCGCTCAATGAAAGTTGATAAACGCTCATCTTATTTCCTAACAAGAATAAGACATCTATTGAGTGTTTTGGTCGAAAAATTATTCAAGATTACCTTAGCATGGGTTCCCTCTCATTGCTCGATTCCGGGGAATGAGAAAGCGGACTCGCTAGCTAAGGTGGGCGCTTCAGAAGGCACACTTTTTGAAAGGCAAATTACTTATAACGAATTTTTTCACATTCCTCGTCAGGACACACTCGTTAGTTGGCAGCGCATGTGGAGTGAAGATGAGTTCGGTCGTTGGTTACACACGATTATCCCTAAGGTTTCGACGAAAGCTTGGTTTAAGGGATTGAATGTCGGTCGTGATTTCATTCGCGTGATATCTCGGCTTATGTCCAATCACTACAACCTAAACGCGCATCTCTATCGAATTGGGCTCGCAGCAAACAATCTTTGTGATTGTGGCGATGGCTACCACGACATCGAGCATATTGTCTGGTCGTGTATCCGGTTCCATGCTGCTCGCTCTCAGCTCTCTAGAGCACTGAGAGCAAAAGGCAGACAATCGGATATCCCCGTCCGGGATATCTTAGGTAGCCGTGATCCTGATCTTCTGCTTCATCTATACCTGTTCCTCAGGAACGCCGATGTCAACGTTTAATGATTTTTCCTTCGTTGTGTCCCTGTTTCGTATCCCTCCTATTCGATCTATAAACTTTTACTTAGTCGCGGCAATACATACACACACTCTTTACAGATACACGGGCCAAAGGTTGTGCAATCCACTGATGATTCAACAAAATTTGTGTATTTGTACTGCAATCCAAACCACCACTATATCGATACTTCGATCGTCTAAATTGGTTCAGTAGTCCAAAAGGTATGAATTTTTGAAAAAAGTCATTTTTGGAAAAAAAAAACGGGAAAAGTTGATTTTTCAGAACACCTTAAAATGTAAATAAGCATCTCTAAAATAAGGCACGTTAGTCACTTCCTACTGACAAAATTCTCGATCAAATGGTGACTGACAGAGTACGATGCAGCAATTTGCCTGTTACTGAGTTTTGTCAATACGCTTTGACCGATCAAGTAGGCGGTAAAATTGTCCATAATGAATTGATGATTGTCGCAGATTGCATTTTATTTTCATCGATCAAAACTTCGGTTTTAATTCCGGTTGTTGTTTCTTGTATTTACTGAAGTAAATACTATGTCGAACACGCGAGAACGTGTGAGCGATTGGGCAACTGAATATATAATTGACCAAAGCTTGAACAATCTCCACACGCTGAAATAATGACGAAATTTCTCTTTTCGGTGAAATTTCTGCCCGATATCGAAATTCACGCATTTGAAAGTCCGTTTAGACTCATTTATATCATTTATTCTCCTCGAAGTTTTAGCATTTTATATAAGAATGGTATTCAGGTAGCAACGTGAACAAATGCATCCTGGTAAACGTGTAAACTTTCATTAGGTGACATGGTCTTGTCTTGACGATCATAGTGCACTGACTTGCAACATGCTTTGATGGTCAAAACACTCTGACAAACTGTCTAGCATCAAAGAGTGAGGAAATTGTTTTGTCGGTTTATATTTTGTTGCACGTCGTTTGGTGGTAATGTTGCAATGGTCGTCATAGTAGCCCAAATATATGCAGTGACTGTGACAAATTGCAGCTCTGATTTGAACAAGTACTAAAATTGAATTATTCAGCAGTGACATGTTAGGCGTGACGCTAACCACTCGACCACGGGAGCAACAATTTTGGCTGGATCTTTGAATACAAATGGCCAATACTGCTTGTTCGCGACGATCGCGACCCGAGCTATAAAACGAGCGGAGAAGAGGAGAAGAAAGGATGATGCAATCGCATGCACACATAGCATATGTTTTTTTTTTTTTTTTTTTTTCTTTAAAGAGGTGAGGAACGCTCTACCAGCCTTACCTGGGAAGGGTTAACCCAGACGTCGAGTGGGGATCGCACCCACAAAAACCAAGCCCTCTACTCGTTGCCTTATTCCCCCTGGGACCACATCTAGGCGACTACTTCAGGGGGCGGCTGTGCTCATGCACTTCTCGAGTTTTCAACGCTAACTAGCGTTGTCCTTCCCTTTTTCTCAATATTTTTTTCTTTCCATTCGTTATTAATTCCACTGCGCTGATGTCCTCTTCGCAGGCATTTTGAATTTACCCGTCGAGACGTGAACCGATTAGGAATTGCCCTCCAACTTGACGCGCGCCCCGTCACAGTCACCCTCGCAGGATTTCTCTTCCCAACGGAGCGCCGATTAGGCAGTACCCTCCAACCTGACGCGCACTCCGTCACAGCTACTCTCGTGGGGTATTCACCATTTTGATCGTGGCTTCATCCTTGATGCTCGTTCCTTCGAAATGTTCGCGGTGTTCCTCCATCCAGGCCACGATCAGGCGTTGTCAGGCAGGCCTTTTGCTGTTCTCCGCGGCAGTATCTGTTTACCTGTCGAGACGTGCACCGATTAGGAAGCGCCCTCCAACTTGACGCGCGCCCCGTCACAGTCACCCTCGCAGGATTTCTCTTCCCATCGGAGCGCCGATTAGGTAGTGCCCTCCAACATGACGCGCACTCCATCACAGCAGCTCTCGTGGGGTATACACCAGTTTGAAGACGCCCTCCTTGACACTCACTCCGTCGTAGTTATTAAATCGGCATCCGTTTACCTGTCAAGACGTGCACCGATTAGGAAGCGCCCTCCAACTTGACGCGCGCCCCGTCACAGTCACCCTCGCCGGATTTCTCTTCCCAGCGGAGAGCCGATTAGGTGGTGCCCTCCAACACAACGCGCACCCCGTCACAGCTACTCTCGTGAGGTACCATCTCTTGCAACAGCCGTCGCCGTTGTTCACCTTTCACCGTCGGACGTTGTCAGCACTTTGGTCAGCCCTCCACCTTCGCTGCAGCTCCGACATGATTTGTGTGATTGCACTGCTCACGGCATTCCAGATCATCTCGTCGCGACACATCTCCTCCACAATATTCCCGACATGAAGTGCAGGCAGCCCCTCGCGCCTTTCGGTGAACCTGGGACAGACAAAAACGACGTGCTCCGGTGTTTCCTCCATATCTCCACACTCCGGACAGAGGGGTGAAACTGCGTGCCCGAACCGGTGTAGATATTGCCTGAAACAGCCATGCCCAGACAGAAACTGCGTCAAGTAAAAGTTAACTTCACCGTGTTTCCTGTTCAACCAGGTCGAAAGTACCGGTATCAGCCTGTACGTCCATCTACCATTTTCTGCCGTACCCCATTCATACTGCCATTTGTCCAACGACTCCGCTCTCATCAATTTCCGGATACCTCTGCTTTCCCGTCGCTTGTAGCACTCGCTATCTTCCGCCAGAGTGATGCAGATGGGAATCATTCCGGCGATTACACACACAGCTTCTGTCGAAATGGTCCTATAAGCACTTACGACTCGCATGGCCATGAGTCGGAATGTGCTGTTCAGCTTCCTCCGATTTCGGTGGGTTTCCAGAGCCGCCAACCAGGCAGGGCCACCATACCTCAATATCGACGAAGATACACTTGCCAAGAGACGCCTCTTGCTGCTGCTTGGGCCAAAGCTATTTGGCATGATCCTCGCCACCACGTTGATGGCCTTTGACGCCTTCCCACATGCATAGTCGACGTGCTGGTTGAAGTTCAGCCGGTCGTCGATCATGACTCCGAGGTACTTCACCGCCCGCTTCGAAACGATGGTATGTCCTCCGACCGATACCTCTGCCCGCAGCACTGCCTTACGATTGCTCACTAACAGCACCTCGGTTTTGTGATGTGCCATCTGGAGCTTTACGCTGTCCATCCAACTACCGATCATGTCTACAGCCTCAGTCGCCAACATTTCCACCTCCTGAAGCGTCTCGCCGATTACCGTTGTTACGATGTCGTCCGCGAAGCCCACGATCTCCACACCTCTGGGTAGCTTCAGCCTTAGAACACCGTCGTACATCGTGTTCCAAAGCGTAGGACCTAGGATGGAACCTTGTGGAACTCCCGCCGAGATATTCTTCACTATCTGTCCCCTGTCTGTGTTGTATACCAGGATCCGATTCTGGAAATAACTCCTCAGTATCCTGTACAGGTAGCTAGGGACCTTCAATCTGTGTAGCGCCTCGGCGATGGCCTCCCAGCTGGCACTATTGAAGGCGTTCTTCACGTCAATCAAAATCACCGCGCAGTAACGGTCGCCTCTTCGTTTTTGTTTAAGCGAGACCTGAGCTTTCTCGATAACTGTCCGAATAGCGTCCACTGTCGACTTTCCTTTCCGGAACCCGAACTGCATTTTCGACAATCCGTGGTCAACCTCCGTGCATTTCACCAGTCTGTTGAGAATAACCCTTTCCAAGAGCTTTCCCAAAGTATCCAACAAACAAATAGGCCTATACGACGCTGGATCTCCAGGTGGCTTTCCTGGTTTCGGGAGCAGCTCCAACTTTTGTATCTTCCATTCCGCAGGGAAGAGACCGTCATCCAGGCATTTCTGCAGCACCACCCTGAACATGTCGGGGAAAGCAAGGATCGCCGATTTCAGGGCCACATTGGGGATTCCGTCGGGGCCGGGTGCTTTTTTCAACTTTAGACCTTTTGCCACCGCGATGAGTTCTTCGTTGGTGACTTGTGCGTTCTCTGCATATAGCATATGTAGTGCAGTGTAAGTGTAGCTTACACTGTCAGTTTTTCCTTCATTCAGTTTGTGATAACATCGAGAAATTAATGGTGTGTTCTAGCCGATGAAATTTCTCTGCTGGTTCTGCTGTGTGCCGCTGAAGGTTGCATCTAAAACTAATTTTTGGGTATATATTTTTTTGGTCAACATTTGTACGACGTCGCCCGCTATGCAGTCGGCTCCCCAGACTTTAATTGCCAACATGCACGCAAAAAAATAGAAAGCTTCTTTCTATTCAGCGAATGTTTTCTTTGAACGAAACCAAGGATTATTTAATCAGACTTGCAAAATGTGCATGAACGATCTATAAACTTTTACTTAGTCGCGGCAATACATACACACACTCTTTACAGATACACGGGCCGAAGGTTGTGCAGTCCACTGATGATTCAACAAGAGCCAAAGGTTGTACCGCTCATGACAACTCTACACGAACTGATGATTGCGCCGGCTAGTGTTCATTCTATCCTGGATTCCTCGAGTCGAAAAAGACGCACCACGCTAGATATGGGGTGCAGACTAGGGGGTCGTTGCTGATTAACGGTCAGCTGCATCCCAATAGGAAGTATCCCATGTCGGGCACACGTACAGAGCACTGAAGACTGCAACAATTATGAGAACACTTGTAATACTAACCTTGAGCCAACCGCGAGTAATCGGTTACATATTACTAACATAGTTGTAAGCAAACATTGTTAAATTATTGAACTCCCGGCCCCGTTAGGCTGACGCCATATGAGCCTTAATAAAAATATATATTTTGGGACATGAACTTATAGCCTCTTAGTTCGAGCAATTTTTGAAATGGGAACTAAATTTCAAGTTCGTTTCTGTGAAAAAGTATTCTACGAAGAAATGTTTTGGGATGAGAAATACGGGTCCACTATTGTTCGACAAGGAACAAAACTACCAATTTTTACGAAAATCTGAGATCCACTGAATCCACTATAGCGGTTTGACATGGAATGGCTGTATATCGACATCGAAAAAAAGTTTTTTTTGCCGTTATAACGAAACATTTTAAGCCGTAAATCGAAAACGTGACTTAATTGAAGAGGACCGTTATAGCGAAATGCCGTATAGCGGGGTATGGGTGTATGCTTCTTTTAAACTAGTAGTTATAGGGCCCAAGTAGAAATTTTCAAACAAATCAGCTATTTCAACAACATTCGAGAAACACGTAATTTTGAAATGTATGTTGTAAAATGTAAAAATGTATGTTGGTACAATAAAATGGGTGGGTTATATCTAAGATATAACCGCAAGGTTGACGTGGGACTACCTTAGCTTAGCAATCATTTGTTTGTATTGATTAAATTTTTGATTGAATGAAACGATTTCCGAGTTCAATTGAATCCAATATTTTTGCTTTGTGATTAAAAAGATTGTATGATGCCATGTAAGGTCAATTCATGCAATTTGATAGATCATCGGAGTGTTCTTCATTACAAGTAAATTTATGACTGTCATCTTTTTACGATTGGTATGATGGCATCTTTGTTTTGAAGTTGAATATTAGTATAACTAATTATTTCTCTCAGTGTAATGATTAATCGATTATTTAGGATGATTAATCGTGTCGAATAACAAACTGCTGGAAAGTATTCGATTAGCTGATGAACGTTTAATTTCAAAAATCGGGGATCACTACTTACATGTATTTGCAAAGCCAATTTCCCTACGCTCCATGGATTTCAAGTCTGTGTTAGGGAAACACATTTCAGTCGGAACAAAAATATCCCTAACTTTCATGTATTTGCAATGTAGATTTCCCCAAGGCTGCTTGGTTTTGATGGCTGTGTTGGAGAAACCGTAAATCGGGCCAATCAAAACCATGCAGTTAGGACGATTTGATAACGCTTAACATTTTACAGTTATTCAATTGTTTCTCTAATGAAAAATAACATTTTACTAATTGCGACAGAAGCGTAGAAATATTCCCTATCAATTGATGCACACATCTTTCCGATCCAGTAAGAAATGTTCGAGTTATAAGCATTCGGAATCTTTCATTTTTTCCTGCATGTTCTGTGTTTAGGTTTTCATTTTACCCCCCACATACTCCGGTTAGACGTAATCCCACGTCGAAAATATTGTGCGTCATTTCCATGATGTGCCCTTTTTTCAATAGTCCACAAAAATCATTAATTGGTAAATTTATCAATATACTGAAACTGGGTCGTTCAAAAAGTAAGTTTCAGTGCCCCAGCGCCATCTCGCATGAAAAGTTGAAACAATTTCTTGGAATTTTTTTCTATGTGATTTCACAACATTTTTAAGCAGTTTGCAAGAAACCTTTGTCGGATCGGACGCGTCGTTCGTGTTTTATTGAGTTTTAAAATGGATGTGCCGCTTGAAAAATCGTCCAAATATGAGTTACGTTCTACCATTCGTTTTCTGACCGCGAAAAGCAATAGTGATGCTGAAATTCATCGAGAATTGTGTTCAGTGTATGGTGTAGGGTATGTGAGACTTCAAATGGTGAACCGATGGCGGAAAGAGTTCCAACAAGGCCGAGAAGAGGTGTTGATGAAGGGCATGCGGGGTGACCTACCGAAAAGTTGGACGCTACGCACTTCGCGCTCGGAATAGAAAAACTCGTGCCACGCTATGAAAAATGCCTCGAACATTACGGCGAGTATGCAGAAAAATAGAAAATAAAACGTAGAATCCGAAAATCACCGTATTTTTTGTCCTAACTTTATTTTTCCGCGATTCATGAGGCACTGAAACTTTTTTTTTAACGACCCTCGAACCATTTCATTCAAAAACCATTATTCTGAACTTTGATGCAAGAATTTCAGAATTATATTTAATGTAGCTTTTAAAATTGTCATAATATTTTTTATTATCAACGTCTGTTCATTATTATTACAAGAAAATATATTAGCTCGATTAATTGAATATTGAAAGATGTCATAACGATTAATCGATAATCGAATAAACGAAAAATTTAGACATCTCTAATGGCGATAATATAAATTTAGACTATAGATAAAATATTTCTTTAAAACACAAATACCTGGAATATATTTGATAGAATGTGTATTGAGATATGAATACTTCATTTAAAAATATCAAACCGATGGTTAGCCACAGCTCTGATATTGACAATGATGTTCTCTTGTTCTTCATTTTCGTTATGCAATGATGGAACTCAACGAAATAAATACTAAAGGTTGATTGTCTCAATACCAATGTATTTATCATGACTATCATTAGTATTCTTGATTTGACCAACGACAAGGAAAGACAGTCACTTGGTCGATGTACGCAAATTAAACGAGAAACGATGTTTGATGAGAATACTTACACTTATAGGTGTTGTTATTTACGGTTCCATCTGATCTGGCCGCACTATCGCTCTTGTTGGGATTCTCCTTTAGCTGAGTAAATGGTAACAAAGGTCGCACATTCGGATAATTAGCGGTAGCCAAACAAACAACCACCACCACCCAGAAGGAAAGAAATATGCACAGTGCAATAAACGCTAGCACAGGAGGCCCGGCAAGACCAGGAATTTCCAGCATACATTTACCCGCTTCCTCGAACAGAGCCGCCAATCCGCTGATTTTCTCGCGCAAATAGTAAATTATCACTAGCAAGATGATCATTATGAACGTGGCGAGGATCGCAATCACGTAAATTGTGGTCTCATTCCGAACCAACTCCTCCAAATATGACAACTTGGGATCGGTATCCAGACTATGTTTGGCCTTATAGTAGCTCCACCAGAGGATCCCAGTGAGTCCAATGCTAGCAACAGCGACAAAGATGCAAATCAACCACGATATAATGGAAGTCAGCCAATGAAGCATCGTTATCAAAATAATCGAGAATATTAAACTCAATCCGCATATCAGCACGATGATGGGCCACGTTTTGTAAATATCGCTAAATAGCTGCTGTGCTGCTCCCCAAGAATTGAACAGTGCATACATATCCTTAACCTGACTCAGTGGGGCATTTTTGCCGGTGGGTATACAACGATGGAGTACCGGCCGGCCTTCGTAAACTGGAAGCTTGGGACATGGTCCTGCGAAAGCGAAATATTTTGGGCCGGTTGCTTCTTGCGTCGTCAGTAAACTCATGTTAAAATCATATCGGCAAAACTTGGCATCACGTTCTTCGTAGTATCTATACAGCTCCATCGCATTGGCGATGTCTCTATTGGGGCACTCCTTCACACAGATTTTCAGCGATTGGCGCAATTCTTTGATATCCAAGAAAAACAAGTACGGTTTGTCCAGTGTGTTCATCCCGGAAAGCGGGAAGTGGGAGAATTTTTCGTTACTCTTGACGCCACATGTGTTACCGAATGAGTCGTAGCCATTGATGATACGCAGTGGGTTGCCGTAAACAAAGGAGAACACTGCAATAACAAGCTGGGGATAAAAAAGAACGATTAAAAATAGTGAATGGATGAGGAAGACTCTTAATTATAACAATAGTCATCGGTTCATTGATGAGTCACATATAAGTCATCATACGCTTCCTGGTAAAGTAACGAACTGTGAAACAATGAATCAGAAATGTCTTTGATGTCAATAAAAAAGGAATAAACATTGTCATTTATTGAAAATAGCTAATAAATAATATTCATTTTTTTTATGTTATCATGCAATGAAAATCAAACAGCATGCCCAAAAATAAATGTTGTCCTAATATGACATCTAGTTCAAAGAGGCTATTCTACTGATATCAGCGTACGCGCAAAAGAAGTTCATACTAATTGAGCTTTTCCGTGCATTTCCCTCACAAGGACATCCGAGATATTTTGATAAAATACGCCATGAGGGACGCACTATTTGACCTAAATTCTCAGAGTTGTGGGAAATTACATTACGAACATATACCGGAAGGGGCAGGCGGGCGTGGTTGTGTGCGCTAATTACGCCTGTGTATTCCATACATGATGTTATGCTACGCGTATGAAAAAGCTCATCTTACTCACCAAAGCAATCCAAAATAGAACGTAAACGATGAGCCAAAAAATATCGGTGCAGCCTCGCACGGCAGTTGGCTGATGCTGCTCGGATGGTTTGCTTTCGAAACAACCCATTGATGGTCTTGTTTAACAGAACAATATGTCTGTTTTCTACAGAGGAAATAATTAGCCACTACGAATAAAATTCCATACGGGTGACGCGATTCACTTGCCTGTGCACTTACTTCTGCGGTGCAAAGATGTTTATTGTTTTGATGGCGTCGGTTTTCGGCTTTTCTCGGCAAATGGTGGGTTCACATTCCGAAAGGGCGAAACTCAGAAACAGGAACAACGATATCACAGACATTACTATATCACAGATGTTTATTTTCACGCACTGTTGCATAATCCGCCAAATAATATTAGTTACAAGTTACAAGTCTAGAAGTTACAAATTCTAATATTTTGCGTTGCATAATAATCATACATCGGACTAACAATATTAGTACATGTTTTATTAGTAACGCCTCTTTAATCTGTAAAAGTCACAGTTCGTTTATGGATATTATGGTTTTTTCCCCTGTTGATATGTGAATTCCCTGACATAACCCAGTATCATTGCATTGACTTCCTAGCCCGAGCCAATGTAAAGTTCATTGTCATCATTTTCTTAGTTCCAAAACAAAATCCAGATGTCTCACTGATCGTTTACATTTGGCGATAGATCGCCAATCAGCAGATGCAGCTTTGAAATGTTAAAATTTGTTTCGTAGCCGTATCTGAAATCTTTTGACCACAAATTGGGCTTTTGGGAACCTACATTAAACTCTGGCATGGTCAGGTACTAAAATCGTGACATTACTGAAATTAGCTGAATCGACATTGTATTATGTGCTGAAACGCTTCTGTAAACGTGTAAGGCAAGGTGCAAATTTAGACGCATATAGCGCGAGTAACTTGGCGCGATATAACGCCTGTTTTTGTGGCTAATGGAAACAGATAGAACGGCGCAAATTGGCCAGATGACGCGAGATGGTGGAGCGCTCGTGAGACACGACTCGCGCGACGCTGTGGCTGAACCACAGTTTCTCGTGCTGGTCATGCCAGATGTGGTAGTTGTGTTGGTGAACAATCATATAGCGCCGTGGGTTTGACACTGTATGGCTGTACTGGTCGGGTGATTGTGTTAGTAAATAAATATATCGCGCAACTCTGTGTTAATCAGTCATTGTATGCGAGTGGCATGTTATTTACACCAAACTGCGACTCAATATGCGCTCCACCACGCTACGTTTGTGGCACGTATGAGTCGTGTTGGTAGTCTCGCGTTCGCTTACGAGCGCTATACGCTTCTCAATTTGCGCCTAGTCTGTTGTTCAGATGGATCAGACGACGCGTCAGTGAAGAACGTAAAATCGGGAGATAAAGTTGAAAGTATTGAGCGCGTTTAGGGCAAACCCGAGACTCTCAAGCTACGACATCGCCAAAAAACACAATTGCAGCTGGGCGACAGCGTGGCTTGGGCGAGGCGTGTGTCGCTAACGATTAATCCTGTGTGTTCTTACCGATGTGTTCACACCAGGCTGACGTGCCGCGAGCGATGTTTTGGCGTGTTGCTGACGTGTAAACGAAAACATCCATGCCGGTGATATTTGTACTTCTCCGCTTCTCTCTTGCATCCGTTTGTATGTATTAGTGACATAATTTATAACTGCACACATGTGAGAGGAGATTTTCCATACATGCCTTCAATTTGATTTTATTTTATTATTCATGATTTTTGATTTTTACGTTTTTGTGATTTTTTACATTTTTTACCGTCGCGATTTTGACCCGGATACGTTCAACTGTGCTGGAATATTTCAAAGCAAAACCAAACTACATTCTTTCATTCAAAAACACACATTGACAATGTCCATAAAATACGCCGAAAACACGAAAACAGGCACGGTGTAATGTGAGTGAATTAAAATATCGTAGCGAGAAGTAAACACGCCCCGCTGTAGTGAGAACATGACCTTAATCCTTCACACTTATGGCTACATTTATCTAATGAGTCTAATGAATCTTGATAAAATGATTATAATCATAATCATAATTAGAAACGATTATCAGGAACAATTGTCCTTCAAAACTCTTTCATTGCTTGAAAAAAATATTTAAACTAACTTTTCAAACTATTAATTAGGATATTCATAACTATTAATTAGAATATTATGTTTGATATGTGGCAATCATAGCCGGTTAGCGTTTCTGCTTTGGAAATGTTGCAGATGACGAAGTTCATCGTGGCATGAAGACTACTATATCAATGAACGTAAGTTTGACTGTCCACTCATCGTTATAGCTGGGCTTAGAACACCGTCGCATAGGCTATCAACGCTTGCATTATCACAATCTAGGGCACATGCCACCGCTTTCTTGTGTATACGAAAACGAAACAATTCGTCATTCATCGATTGAATCTGTAATTTCAATTCATGTCCTGCGTTTCATTTGATTTACTATTTAAAACTAAGTTCAACATCTATATGGAGACACACATCTTTAGAATGACTACGCGACGTGAGGCATAACGCGGCATTCTTATTCCATTTCGAGTCGCGTGCTAACTAAGAACGACATAAAACAATACTTTGTGCTTTACTTAGCAAACATTAAATCTTACAATTTATATGTTCTAAGCCGTATATAAACTGGGATCGAATCATCATAGTATATGAGGGGCTTAGAATGCAAGGGGTGTATGTGACTTGATCGATTTCTCTTTATCGACTTTCTCTTTTGATCATAACTTAACTGCAAACACATTCTCTTGACAATGTGGATGATAGGTCAGAACCTCAATTGTCGGTTTCTAGAGAAAAATCAAATTGGAACGTTTTTGTGCGCTGAGTTATTCACGAAAGAAAAAGTTGATGAAGAGAAATCGATCAAATCACTTACACCCCTTGCATTCTAAGCCCCTCATATAATGTCGATTAAAGTATACATCGTGTGTATTTGAAATTATATGAAATGTGGGAAATCCGATTTTATTCATCATGATAGATTATGTCGTAATTCGGTATAACAAGCTTCTGTTTTATAATCGATTCAATCGACATCATATGCATATCAAACAGATGTAGTTCGTGAGTTGAATAAACGTATAATTTAAATAAATGGATTACTGTGAAAAATCGTCTTACATGCTGTAGAAAACTATTAAACAGTGAATCATGTTAGATCTCAAATGAGGACATATAAGAAGAGCATCCCCCATAAGCGCAAGCAGATCAACACCGACCTACCGATAATTGCGGTCAGAATAGAATCTCCAATTCCGGTAGTTATTGTCTCCGTTTACCTACCATGTGGCAAGATCCCGGATTTGAGACGCAAACTGCTAGAGGTGCTTGAGAGCTTGGAGGATCCTAAAATCGTTCTGGGGGACTTCAACGCTCACCACCACAACTGGGGGATGCAAGCAACGGACGTAAGGGGGAACATCATCGCTGATTTTTTCGAATCGTTGGAGCTCTCGGTCCTGAATGACGGTACCGACACCTTCTGTCGAAGTCGTAGCAGTTCAGCCATCGACATTTCCGCAGCCAGTATTGATTTGGTAGGTAAACTGGGGTGGAATAAAGCAAACGACCTACACGGAAGTGACCATTATCCGATTTCAATTATCCTCAACGCACCGTCGCCTCAATCCACCCGAAGATCAAAGTGGATTTTCGACAAAGCTGACTGGGATTTCTACAGGACTTCCTCCAGCCACCTGATCGCCCGAGACAACCCGACCTCCATGCAGAAGCTCAACGAAATCATCATCGAGGTAGCAGAATCCGCCATCCCTAAAACAAAGCCCAACCCTGGAAAGAGAGTGCTGCACTGGTGGTCTGAGGACATCAAAAAAGAAATCAAGAAACGGAGGAAGTTCCTGCGTGCGACAAAACGAATCCGGCACGATGGTCCGGAGAAAGAAACGGCAATGAACAGATACCGAGCGCAGCACATAAGGGTGAGGCGAATAGTGAGACGGGCCAAACTAGACAGCTGGACCGGCTTCCTGGAATCCATCAACGAAAGTCAGTCCTCTGCGGACCTATGGAGACGTGTTAACGCGCTGAATGGGAAAAGAAGATTCCAAACCCCTATCCTGCATGCGAATGGCACGACCTACAGCGATCCAGTCGACACCGCGAACATGCTAGGGGAATATTTTGCTGAACTGTCCTCGATTTCGGGATACGATTCCGAGTTCATCCGACAACAAAAAGCGGACACGAACTCAGTCGATCGATTCGTGGTTCCGAATGATCGGGTTGGAAAACCGTTCAACAAACCCTTCTCCGTCGAAGAACTCATCGTCGCTCTGCGCTCCACCAAAGGGGAGTCCACTGGTCCCGATCACATCGGTTATAAGATGATCAAGCAGCTATCCCCGTTAGGTCAAACCAGTCTCCTCGACATTTTTAATGATCTCTGGTTAAAGCACGACTTCCCTGCGGAATGGAGACATAGTATTGTGATCCCCATCCCCAAAGTCGGCCAGAACAGCTGCTCCGTGAAAGGATACCGACCAATATCCTTGACCTCCTGTACGTCCAAGACCCTAGAGAGGATGGCGAACCGACGGCTCGTCACCTACCTGACCGAAAACAAGAAGTTGGACTGCCGACAGTTTGCCTTTCGACCGGGGATGGGCACAAACACGTATTTCGCATCCCTTGGAGAGGTGGTAGCTGAGGCCAGAAAAAATCGACAGCATCTGGAGATGGTAGCCCTGGATCTAGAGAAGGCGTACAACCGAACCTGGATTCCATTAGTTCTTAAAACACTGGCTGACTGGGGGGTAGACGGCAACCTGCTGCACTTTGTTCAAAACTTCGCGACAAACCGGACCTTTGAGGTAAAAGTCGGGAACACCAGCTCCAGGCGTTTTCATGAAGAAACTGGTGTACCTCAAGGTTCCGTCTTAGCCGTCACCCTCTTCCTGATAGCGATGAACAGCCTGTTCCGGGTTATACCGAAGGGAGTATGCGTATTCACGTATGCGGACGACATCCTTTTGGTAGTGGTGGGGAACACGCACAGGGCACCACGCATCAAGATCCAGGCAGCTACCAATGCTATCGGTAAATGGGCTGTCGAACGAGGTTTTCGACTTTCGGCGCAAAAGAGTGGTCACATGGTGGTATGCAGTCACAAACACCAAGGTTGCAATTCGGGAGTCAAAATCTACAACGACCGCATTCCCCGCCGTAGAACGTTGAGAATCCTAGGAGTGGTGGTCGATTGCAACCTGAACTTCCAGCACCATTTCGACGAGGTGAAGAAAAGCTGTGCCACCCGGTTAAACCTCTTAAAAACCATCTCCAAACCTCACCGGAGTAACAACCGAACGATCCGTTTACGGGTGGCCAAAGCCATCATCAATAGCCGCCTCACCTACGGTCTCGAAGTGACATGCTTGGCCAGAGATAAACTCCTAAAAACTCTATCACCGATTTACAACAATGCACTACGGATTATCTCTGGTCTGCTACCATCAACACCAGCAGCCTCGGTATGCGCCGAAATAGGAGAACCTCCGTTTGACATTTTTGTGGACGCGGCGATAGTTTCCAGAACTGCGAGCTTTCTCGCTAAAACCAGCGGAGGTAAGGAGACACACCTGACTGTTTTAACGAACGAAATCTTGCAGCAGGTGACACACTCAAACCTCCCATCGATAGCTAAACAGCTTTGGTTTGGGACTAACGACTGGAGGTTGCCGGTGGTCAAGTGGATGATACAATCAGGAACAACTTTCGAGCTGGGGCAAGCTCTGTGGGTCTGGAGCAAACCTTTGTCGAACTTGTCTCAAGAAAATATCACAATTATGAAATTCGCTACACGGACGGTTCCAAAGGGATGCAAGGAGTTGGTTTCGGGGTAAGCGGTCATAATAACTCTCTTATTTCCAGCAAGAAGCTCGTCGACATTTGCCAGGTTTTCTCGGCCGAAGCTGCCGGAATATTTGAAGCTGCCACTATACCGTCAAGCAAATCGATCCTGATAGTTACCGACTCGGCTAGCGTCATCGATGCCGTTGGCGCGGCTATAACTAGGCACCCATGGATACAAGCTATCAGGAGGTATCTGCTGCCGGATACAGTCCTCATGTGGGTCCCCGGACATAGTGGCATAGCCGGCAATGAAGCGGCCGACCGTTTTGCTGGAATCGGTCACCTTGGACAACTTTTGACGCGCAAAGTACCGCTAGACGACATCAGACTATGGATCGCCAACACATTCAAAACTTTTTGGGCGGAAAAATGGTCCGTTGAAGCGACGTTGTTCCTCCGGAGAATCAAAGGATCCATCACCAGATTCGAAGACGTCAAAACGATGAGAGAGCAACGAATCTTATCCAGGTTAAGAACCGGCCACTGCAACATGTCACACAACTTCAACAGAGGACCCTTTCATCCCCTTTGTGACTTGTGCGAGGTTCGCAATTCAGTCGAACACATCCTCTGTATTTGCCCAAAGTATGAGAACCTCCGGAACTCACACGGGATCAGCGGGAGCATTCGAGATGTGCTTGGCGACGACCCTTCACAAACTACTGCACTGCTCTGTTTTTTGAAAGATGCCGATCTGTACTTTAAAATCTGACCAAAAAACTTGTGATTAAATCGAAGATCCTTGTTCCTTCCCCTTCGCGATAAGGGGAACAAGAACAGTCGGCATCTTCGAGTGGCGCGGATTCCCCATCTGTGGCCTGGGGCCATGGCAAGCGGACATCCTCGTCAAACCAGGGGAAAAAAAAGCTCAAATGCGTAGAAATTCTTGTGACGAAATCTGTTTTTGTTTTATTGTTTTATTGTTAATTGCTTGTCCGTATGTGCATGTAAAATGGATAGTAAGCGCACTTTGCGGCATGGTTTCGGCCGTTTTTACTGAGACGAACCAGCCCAGGAGGCTGAAAGTCTCAAAAATAAAGAAAAAAAAAAAAAAAAAAAAAAAAAAAATGAGGACATATCATATCATATTGTGAATTTGACACATCGAGATCTACGATGACGTATGTACAGTAGTGACGTTTGGTGGTGATATTCATTTAAGGAGGCAAACTAATCTACCAGATCAGCAGGTCCGAATGCAGTTTTGAATTGTCAAAATTTGAATAAAGTTTTTTCTTCATGTTATTTGATGAGTAAAAGGCGTACAACTAAACCATACTTATCGTTTTTCCACAAAACAATTGGACATATCAACAAACACAGCATAATGTGAAAAACAAGTTTAAATAGGAAAATAATCAAAAATCTAACAAATAACCATTTGAAAAGAGTACAGAATACGTAATCTAGTAAAACGGTTGAAAACACTCATAAAAAATTATCATGCTGTAAAAATTTGCACAAAGGATGTCTACAATAATGTGCAATTAGAGGATCAAATCTAGATCAACATGTCAAAAGGGCCTATCTTCTTCAACGATTCTCTTCATCTACATTCTCTTTCATTAATAACATAGCAGTAACATCATTTCCAGATGTGTTCGACGATAAGAAGTGTCAAATGGGACCTCGTTTATCAAACTACATGGCTAAACCAAGACGGGTCTATGGTACTAGGTGAGGCCGTTTCGTCACTAAGTTGGTTAGGGGAGCGGTATATGAAAACAGCACGGAAGAAAGTAGAAGGGGAATTATTTGCTTGTAGCGTGAAAGAGACAGACTGATCACGAGCGACCTTCGGCAATAGCGTATTTTGTTTTGTTTACAAACAAAAACAAAAACAGTAGACTTCCAAGATGGCTGAAGAGTGGTTTTAGCAAGTTGGCCCACCTTAGTATATACTTCTAGGCGCCTTGGGCAAAACTAGAGCTAAATTTGTCTGAAAGACCATGGTTATCGAAGAGAAAGTCGATGAAGAGAATCGAGCAATGAAGATAGGCCCTTTTGAGATGTTGATCTAGAATTGTTCAATTCTAGATCAACATATCAATAGGGCCTAACTTGAGTGTGACAGTTTCGAAAAAAATTACTTTGAAATTTTAATTTTCTTTTTAAAATATTTTTTTAAATAGTAACGTAATTAAAATCATAATGACACAGAGGTGGGAAAATATATGCTTCATTTATTGATACGGCGCTGTACGAAGAATCAATACTAACATCACACATTTTTGGAATGAACGAAAACTTAAATATGTAGTATCTTTATACTTGTAGATTTCAGTTATTTCCTTTTTGTTAGATCCAATGTTTGTGTTGTTTTGATAAAGATCCTTTTAGATATGCCCTTTTGTGATTTGATCCTTTTCGAGTTGTTTGGTTATTGATCACTTTGGTTGTTTTCAACCAATCCTGCAGCCAACATGAGACAGATGGGCAGAAGCTTTGCTTCAAAGTTAGCAGCCTAAAGCAGAGCGGAAACGAGACGCGTCAACGGTACGAATCTAGGAACAATAACATGAAGACGTGTTTGCAGGCAGAACAGAAATAGTGCGATGAACTGCAGAATCGATATCAAGATTTGGCTCCAGCAGGAACACCAGAACATTCAGGCGACGACAACGACTTGGCGAAGAATGACACCTCCCACCGTCGCTGGAAATTTAACTGCAGAATGAGCGCAAACATCGGAAGCAAGCGGAGGAGAAAGCTGCTCGTGCTGAGTGCGGCGAGGAGTGCAAGCTCAAGCGCCAGCAGATGGAGATGGAGATTCAGAAACTAAAACGTGATCTGATCAGCTCGGAGGACACGAAACACAATGCCAAAAGCAGAATCGTATCATCGAGCAGGAGATGTGCAAATTCGAAATGCTCTGTCCGGATTCATCGAAACGTTCCTACCCACTGCATGTTGTAATCAATACGAAAATGCATAACTATTTCATATTTTGCTAAAAGGAACACCGATCCAATCCAATACCGAGCAAACACTAAACTGAATTTAAACCAGGAGGCTCGTCCGATGTGTGCTGCTAACGTTCATGTCCAAAGACGAAAGAGATTCATGAGGGCTGTTAACATGTTGATGAGATTCAGCCGATGCAGATTCATAACTTCATCTTCAAACTCCTCTCTATAACTGAAGACTTCGTTTAGTACAGTTGACGGTAACGCCTTTAAAAATATGGCTTGCAACCTGAAATTTTTTCATTATCTTTATTTCTAATGACAAAAAAAACGAAACCCCAACTTGCTCTTTGCTTCGATACGTTTTTCCTCCAATGCATTGTGCTGCTTTGCGGACAATTTTGTCATCCCATCTAATACCTGCTGGAGTGCTACGTTATACGAATCTTTTTGATGACATATGTAATCCTTTGTTGAGCCCGTGACTGCAGTTGACAGAAAATATAAAACGGATGCATTCAATAAAAAGCCATACTTTTTTATTAGATCCGATTGAAGTTAGATCCTTTTGCATCAAAATAGTCTATCTACAAAGTTAAGCGTTATCTTTTAAGCCGTTTTTCAAAATGATTTTCACGTGTTTTACTATGTATTCTGAGTAGTTTTTGTTATTTATATGGATAGAGGGTTGAGTTCTCAAACCAAAAATTCATTAGAAAGATTGTTTGCATTTTCGAGTTAGGCCCTTTTGACATGTTGCTCTAGAATTAATAGTGTCGCATTATAGGTCTGTCAAATTAGCTAGATGTCCAATTAGAGTGAAATTACTGTAGTTTTATTCAACGATACAAAAATCTGCTCACATCTCTCTGCTTTGATGCAAATGAGTTCTTCGTATTGTAAACACAGGAACGTCAAGCATTTAGTCATTATTTTTTACGGTCCGAAACTATTCTTTAAAATATTTAAATATTTGATCATATCATCAATCATTTTTTGTTGTAATCTGCATTCAAAAGCTGTGGTATTTCCTATATAACAATTTTTATTTCAGTCAAGTGATTTGCCGGACCAAGAGGAAGTAGCACAAAAATGTCGATGCGCCCAGATGATCACCGTCGAAAATGGGACCGAAAGGAGTATGAGCGTTTAGCTCAGGAGCGTATTTTTGCCGAAACGAAAACACCCACCGAAGATGGTAAGGAGAAGGGAAAAAACACTTGGAGCATCGAATTATGAACTGGATAATTGTTTCTTCCAGAGCCCCTCACAAAGGAACTGCTCAAACAGCGCGAGTACAAGGTCGACCTGGACTCAAAGCTGGGCAAGAGCATGGTTATCAACAAGAGTACACCTTCCTCCCAGTCTGGCGGATATTATTGCAATGTGTGTGATTGCGTGGTGAAGGATTCCATAAATTTCCTGGACCATATAAACGGCAAGAAGCATCAGCGGAATCTTGGAATGTCAATGAAGGTCGAACGAAGCTCGCTGGACCAGGTCAAAGAACGATTTAAAATAAACAAAAAGAAAACCGAAGAGAAAAAGAAAGACTACGAACTGGAGAGTCGCGTAAAAGAGGCTAAGGAGGAGGAAGAACGCTATCGGGAATATAAACGCGAAAAGAGAAAAGAACGCAAGCGAAAGATCGAAGAGGTTGATGAGTGCGAGGGTGGAGCTTCAGAGTTAGCCGCTGTTATGGGATTCGCTGGATTCGGAGGGAGCAAAAAGAACTAAGCTTACTAGTATTAACGTCGTTTAAGCAAACTATTTTTACACCGATAAGATGGACGAACAATCTGCAAACGTAGAACACTGAAAGATCTATTTATAGAACTGGAACCTCATATATTTTGAGTTCTCTGCTTCTTTTCCAGAACGTCTACGGCATCTACGTTGGCCGGAATTCTGGGAATATGGGCAGTTAAATCCCTTAGTGTATTCACTGAAACAGTAGATGATATTGACTAGCCGACTCGTTAGATGCAGCATTGAAACAAACAAATAGAGAAATACATTGCAGAACTCATTCCAATCATATTAAAGTGACATCTTACCATATGAAAGAAATCAGTTTGTCTTGAATTTTTCAGTTTTTATTTTACTCCAAATGCGTTTCTTATAACAATACTCTAACGTCGAATATACGTATTCTATTCACTATCATCCATGTTTACTTTATTTTTATTTTTTTTCGCTTTTACCTTTAGCGTCTTCTTTCCTTTATCAATTTTCTTGATAGTCTTCTTAGCTTGAGCCAATTTCTTCAACTTTTTAATCTGTTCCTTTTTCTTCATGCGCTGATGCTGCTCGTCGATAGCTCTTCTCTCTTCCTCCTCAGCCTTTTCTTGTTCTTCCTTCGCGAGAAGTTCCTTTGCTTTCTCTTCCTCATTACCCTGGAACACATCCGCCAGCTTGTCGAAATCATGCGTCACCTTGGGAGCATTAACTTCCTGGTTGACTTTCTGTTTCTGCCTGTTCAGATATTTATCCTTGGCGGCATTCTTCAACATCTGCCGATGTTTCGCTGGACTCTGGTACATTGGATTTTCCCAAATTGCGTCCCCACTGAACGACCCTTCGAAGATTTTTATGGGATTCATCACGAATCGTGGTCCCACCTCGGATAAGCCGCCATCCTCCGACAAAATCTGATAGTGGCGATACCAGATGCGGTGGTCCAGATAAGTGAAACTAATCACCCGATCGACAAATGGTTGACTTTTTGGGTGGTGATTAGGGACACCGAAAACCTGCGTCAATAGCTCCTTAATAACGGCCAAATGCGGATGCTTCGTAAACTCCTGATCAAACGATAAGACGGGACGTGATCCCCGTAAGCAATTTCCGGTAAGCTTCATTTCACCCATCGTGTTTATGTTCTCCACCAGAAATTTTACCGATGGGCCCTTGTCCACATTTGACAACCACAGATACAGATCCCGTTTGCGGCGCCCTTCAAACAGCACAACCTTGCTGCAATGTTTCATTACACTCATTTCATTGACCACCGATAGTGTTTTCCAGCGTTCCATTTTAGGTTCGGAACGATGGTGAGGCATGAGCGTTTTCAAGTCCTTCATCAGATATCGATCGCGGTGATTGATTCCTCGAGCACAGAGAACAAGCACACGCTGCCGGTTGATCCATTTACTCTGGAATAACAAAACATCCTGAATATAGCAAATTCATAATATTGATTGAAATATTCCTTACCTTTTTCGGGATCGGCTCATCTGAGGTTCTTGTTTCCTTCAGGTGGATTCCTTCATCTTCGGAGGATGCATCCAAATCTTCAATTTTTCGTTTCTTGGTTGCTTTTGTTTTTTGCCTATTTATTTTAGCTTTAACTTTCTTGCCGTTGGCTTTAGGCTTCCCAGGCACAGTTTTTATCTTCATTTTGAAAGCAACTTTCGAAAAAAAAGTTCAATTATCGGAAACAGAAGTCAGTCGAAAATATATGACGGGCTGCGCTCAAGAATATGAACAACACACGCGGTTTGAAATGTGTTTTGAGTTGTTTCGGCATGTTTACCTCAGAGGGGTGGCACGATGGTTTATTTCGATATAGCTGTCATGTAATTAGCATATAGGGTAAAGTTTTTTTGGTCGAGGCAATATTGAGTACACTCAAAATGAATACTATTAATTTGGTTAGTTATTTCTCAACTGCATGTTGATTTGTACATTAATTAGCAGACAAAAAAAGGTAGCGCACGCAAATATCAAACAGATTAGGGGTTGTCCACATATCACGTGGACAATTTAAAGGTTGGGGGAGGGGGTGTAGGTGTTACAAAACTGTCCACGCTTGTCCACGGTGAGGGAGGAGGGGGTAAAGATAATTTCCACGTGGACACATAAAATGATTTTTTTACATACATCTACGTCTGATCTGTAAGTTTCTCGTTTCTAATTGATTAGACCAATTCAGCAATTGATGGTACTGTGTAAAAAGGTTCTGAGAATGCCGGTTAAACATCCATACTACAACACGCGGTCAATTTTTTTTTTGTTAGTAGAGGATTATTCGTTCCACCAGGATGAAGATATCACTACAGATTGTTAGTATTGTAAAATCAAAAATGCTCGACATTGTTTTTTTAGTTGGGGGTTTCTATCCAGCTTCCGTTTGCCGTTCTTGTTGCAAATCGTGACATCAATTTTGAATGGAAAAATCTTGGGAAAATTGACAGAAACTATGTTATAAGCTTACATAAAGCAATCACTCGATAAATTACAATAAATAAAGCTGGACGAATCGTATTAATCAATATGAAGGACGTCGTGTTAGACCAGAGTAACGTACGGCATCACGACTATGAGTTTGGCCGACAACTTGAATGTTGGACGATCCAAAATTCTATCACACTACGAAACCTTTTCATAACTTGAACAACGTGATGACAATATTACTATTGCAACCATATCGTGACTTTTCGAGCCAGCAATGCTGTTGGGAAATTGAATTCCTTGCAGAGAATGTGGGTGATGCAGTTTGTTTGTGAGTGACAAAGTAGAACGGCTCGAAACACATATGGGCGAGGCTATCGAATACACTGTTGTAGCATTTTTAGACTATCGACTAGCGTGAGTTGAAAGTGTGCTTTATGATCTTGGGATGCTGGTTAAACGGGAGCTTCACGCAAACGAGTGTGAAGCAGTTCCCTGCAGACCATTTCGTAAATTCATTACGAAACGATTGATCAACTTTGAGATGCAGGATGTATACCCATTGCCAGAAACAGTTATAGCATTTTTTATGCACAAAAGCTAGCCGAAGACAACATAAATGGAATTCGGAAGAAGAGCGATATAAAAAATCTTCCCGGGTAATGTTGAAGAAGTCAACGAATAAAGAACAAATAGCTACTATGGCATTGCGCACCAATGACATAACGCTGAAAAATAAGGATTTTGAACCCCCTCTCTCCCTAATGTAACGCAAGACATATAGCATTACATGTAACATAACCTCGACCCGTGACTACTTCATTTTTTGAACATCATCATATCTTTATTCATTGAAAATCATCATACTTGTTCGAAGATATGCAAATTAAACGACTCCTCAGACTCAACATCAAATCCATGCTCAATATTGTGGAAATTTAGACTAAGGCTATTCCCAGTGGACATTCCGGGCACCGACCGTCACGTATAAGAAAGAAAGAAAATTAAACTCGGGAGTACCAGAAAAACTACGCGTATATTTATTTGCGTACTGCGGTGGAATGAAATACGACATGGATGTTCGTTTCACTTCGCTGCTGTTCGATTCAACGACGGCGTTTAACATCTACAGTGCTGCCATATAATTGGAAAATTGTTGTTGTGTTTGGCAACACAGATCGTTTTGTCATGAATATGAAAACCATCAAATGATTTTGTTCAATGCATAATTTTTTTTTGACACTTATGGCGGGTTTACATTAGGGAGATCTATAGCTATAGATGGATTTATTAACGTGAAAATAGGTGTAAACGGGTGAGAATAAATATGATACACTTTTTCGAGGTATATATAACCAAGACGGGTCTATGGTACTAGGTGAGGCCGTTTCGTCACTAAGTTGGTGACTAAGTATATGAAAACAGAAGAAAGCAGAAGGGGAATTATTTGCTTGTAGCGTGAAAGAGACAGACTGATCACGAGCAAGCTTCGCCATTAGCGTATTGTGTATTGTTTACAAACAAAACACAGTAGACTTCCCAGATGGCTGAAGAGTCGTTTTAGCAAGTTAGCCCACCTTAGGATATACTTCTAGGCGCCTTGTATATAACTTGAATAAATTCAGCATATGTAAACGCTTGTGAATTTCTCACTGGTGAGAAATCATTAAAGTTGTATGCAGTTCTACTTCAGGTGAATAAATTCACCGAAAATATAAATACACCGAAAATGTGTAAACGCTAGTGTAAACGGTTGATGCGATTTCTATAAATCTCATCATATTTCTTCACATGAATATATCACTAGTCTAAACCCACCCTTAGTAGCCGCCACACAAATTGTTACCGCGTGTTTTTTATTTTTCTAAATTAAATGCTAATTTTTCCCTGATAAACTGCGTGTTTCATTCGATAGATCCGAAAACTGTCTCTGGCCAACAGGTTATGGGCCCAGCGGAGCAGATGGACAAAGTGTGCGGAACCGTTTTTTGATTTGTTTGTTTTTTCAGTCGGATTTTCGTCTCGGTTCGTTTGTTACTGTATTACTCAGTAGCTTGCCTGATGAATACGAAACACTCGTAACTGCGTTGGAGGTCCGTTCAGATGAAGATCTAACATCAAATCTAGTGAAAGGAAAGTTAATAGATGAGTGGCAAAAAAGAAAGAATCGCTATGATAATGATGAAGATTCCGAGGTGGCCTTGCATGTTGGGGGCTGCCCACATACCACTTGGACAATTTTTGCTGGGAGTAGGGGGTATGAAAATGTCCAAGCTTGTCGGAGAGGGGGGAGGGGTATAGACTATGTCCACGTAGACACGAAAAACAAATATTTTTTCAAATATAATCACAGATACATTCTAAATTAAATAAAATTACAAATTACGGATTTTACAGAGTGATCGAACATTCTCGCTCAGTATGGGATGAAGGTGGCCCCAACGTTCGTAATGGTTCAATCATGTTCTACACTGATGGGTCGAAAATGGGAATCAGAACAGGTGCTGGAGTGTATGGTCCCAGAACAAAAATCTCTGTGGCTATGGGAACTGGCCAACAGTTTTCAGGCAGAAATAGCTGCAATAATAGAATGTCTAAATGTCTGCCTCAAAAGAAAGTATAGACATGCTAACATCTGCATATTCTCTGATAGTCAAGCGGCACTTAAATCTCTAATTGCCTTCAAGTGCTCTTCAAAAATTGTCTGGGAATGCATTTGCCTTTTACGGCAATTAAGTCAGATAAGTTCGGTACAATTGTACTGGATTCCTGGCCATTGCGGTATAGAGGGCAACGAGCTAGCAGATGAACTTGCCAGGAACGGCTCAAACTCACCATTCACTTGTCCAGAACTATTTTGTGGACTCTCCGACTGTGTGTTGAAAAGCGAGCACCCAACAGGGAAAAAAAATCCCGGATTTATCAATAAACGAATTGGGCCTGCTTGAGAGTGCTTCATATATTTTTACTAATATCATTGAACTTCTTCACTGAAATCCATATTCTGAAAATAACTTACGTAAACTATGAGCGACCGAGATATTTTGTATGATCCTATAACTTTTGTAGTTGCGGGCTATGCATAGACGTTCATAGCTCAAATCTATAAAAATAAACGATTCCATGATGGTTAAGTTTTCATGATGTGGGAAATTTTTCGCTGTTTCCGATTTTATAACTTTATTATAATGCGTCGTTAAAAAATCCCTAGAATACACAGATACACATCATTACAATCATTACATTCACATCAGTACATTCAATACATTCATTCATGTTACTACATAGATTACATAATTCACTTCATATTCATTGTCTTCATCACAATAAGCTGTATCAGATAAGTTTCAATTTTTCAGGATCGCTATGTCTCAGGTAAGTATCTATTTTCTAGTATTATTGATCATGATAATCAAACATGTATTCAAACAATTCTTTCTTTTCAGGTTTATTCCTTGTCTTTGTTATGCAAAATAGTCTACTACTCACGTTTAATCTCTCGCTAAAATTCCCCAATTTATGCGGGCTGGGCTTCTAAGATTTTTGTTACCTATAAAAGCTTTCCTTTAGAGAGTTTGAATAATGTATAGATTTATACCTGTTACCTTTTTGGAAGGCTAAAATTGGCTCAATTTATATTTGATTATTGTATTCAATTCACTCTAACTTGTATTTCTTTCTATCGATGTTTTGTTATTCTTATGCTTCTCTTGTGACAATTCGCGATGCAATGTTATTCAAGTGAGGTTAGCCACACTTCGCAGGGGTGTGACACTACCCCCCAGTACGACGCTGGTGCTGAAGCGGCTTACTCTCCTTAGAACTCACGTCCAGTACAGCGATCTTGACCGCCGGTCTTTCCAAAAGGCCGTGCATAGTTTGCACTGTAACTCGACGAACCTGATTGTCTGTGGAACGGACAACCTTGACAATACGACCCTTCGGCCAGCAGTTTCTAGGAAGATTACTATCTACCACAACAACAAGATCTCCTTCTTCAATTGGTTTCGTTGGTTGGAACCACTTCGTCCTTCGTGTTAAAGTCGGCAAGTAATCCTTCACCCACTTCCTCCAAAACATGTCAGCGTACTGTTGCGACATCTTCCATGATTGCTTCAGGACGGTGGCTTTGTCATCAAATGCGATCGGGGGCTTACTTCCGTTTGAGCAACCCAATAGGAAATGGTTGGGTGTCAATGGTGGCTCAGTATCAGTATCTAGTGGTACGTGAGTGAGCGGTCTTGAATTGATGATCATTTCGATTTCCATCAGCATTGACCGCAATATCTCGTCGGTTGGTAATCGTGGTGGGTTGAACTCATTTAATATTCTTTTTACGGATTGCACTAGTCGCTCCCAACAGCCTCCGAAGTGTGGAGCGGCCGGTGGGTTGAATATCCACTTCGTGTTTGGCTGGACGATCTCCGCCATAAGCCTACACATGTCTACCTGTTTCAGAGCTTCCCGTAATTCTTTTGAGGCACCGACGAAATTAGTTCCATTATCGCTGATAATTTCGAGTGGAGCACCTCTTCTTGCGATGAAATTTCTCAGTGCCAGAATGCAAGAATCTGTGGTTAGTGTGTGTGCGATCTCGATGTGGATACCTCTTGTCGTCAAACAAGTAAACAGAGCTCCCCATCTTTTCTCTACATGTCTCCCCACTACAACCATTATTGGCCCAAAATAATCAATTCCGGTGTATGAAAATGGTCGTTGAAATGCCGCCAAGCGTGCAGGTGGAAGGTTTTCCATATTTCGGAATCGCGTGTCGGATTTTGCAATGCTGGCAATTTTTTCGAACGCGGTTATACTCCGATCTGAGCCGCGGAATGTGGTATTTGAGCCGTATCTCATTCATCACGGTCTGATGATTTAGATGACGGTACGCGTCGTGATAATGTGCGATCACTAAATCGGTCACATGATTCCGTCTTGGGAGAATGATCGGATGCTTAACGGATTCATCTACCCATTCACAAGCTGCAATACGTCCCTGCATTCGGAGAACTCCAAAATTGTCGATAGTCGGACACAAGGTGTACAATGAACTGGACTTCGGTAAAATACGCTCCCATGGCTGTGTTCCTGGAGCGATGTTATTCAGTATTTCGAATTCGTCAGAGTAGACTTGTCTTTGGGTTTGAGAATATATAATCTGCTCTGCACGATCTAATTCCTTTTGCTCGAGAGGTCTTTGTTTAGATGGCATGCGATTGACACTCTTCCGGAGATTTGTAATGAATCTATACACATATGCAACAGTTCTTAACAGTCGCTTCCATTTGGTGAAACGTTCGAAACACATCAATGGTGAAATGATATGGTGATGGAAAACGCTAGAACGTATCTCTTCTGCAGTCGTTCCTAGTTCACCAGAATCGCCTGGCCATTCACTGTCGGGCTTCCACAAAAAGGTCGGTCCATGAAACCAGCGACTTGTGGGTTGTAGGTCGGGCAACCTTTGCCACTTTGTCCCTTCATCAGCCACGTTCGCTCTTGTAGGAAGCCATCTCCACTCATCTACTACTGTTGTCTCGAGCAATTCACTGATCCTGAACGCTACAAATTGGTGATAACGTCGGTGATCAGATCGTAACCAGCATACCACATCACGGGAATCAGTCCAGAAAACGCGGCGTGAGATCTTTATTCTATGCGACCGTGTGATCCCATCTGCCATGCGCGCTCCGATGACTGCAGCTTGCAATTCCAACCGAGGGATCGAAAGAAATTTCAGAGGGGCTACACGGGTTTTTGATCCAACCATTGCACACTCTATCGTTTCATTTTGTTGGAATCTGAAGTATGCCACAGCAGCTACCCCGCTTTCGCTTACATCGCAGAATATGTGCAGCTGCACCTCCGTGGAAGCATCAGAAGACGTTATCTGGCGATAACATCGAGGAACGCTCACTTTCCGGACTTCAGGGAGAACTTCGATCCAAACTCTCCATTTTTCGGCATGTTTTCCAGAAATTTGTTCATCCCAATCACAACCACTACGCCAGATTTCTTGCAAAAGGATTTTTAGATACATCAAGTAATTGGCGATGAGCCCCATGGGATCATACACCGCCATCAACGTTCTCAATACCTCTCGTTTCGTGGGCATTCTTGCTCCTGACAACAGATCTGCATCGTGCTTTGATGAGATTCTAAATGTGAACGCATCAGTTGCCGTATTCCACCACATTCCCAGAACCTTCTCTGTCGCCATCTCTATGTTCAAATTCTTCTCCGTTCTTTCTCCGATACACTCTGTAACCTTGGGTGAATTCGATAACCAATTTCGGATCTCGAATCCTCCTTGAGAATGCACGAAGCGCACTTCTTTGGCCAGCTTCAATGCCTCCTCTTCAGTCTCCACACTGGCTAACATATCATCGACGTAATGTTCGTATTTAATACAGTCGACCGCCCGGGGATACTGATCCGCAAATCTTTCGGCGTTCTGGTTTTTAATGAAGTGGGCACTACTCGGGGAACATGCTGCACCAAACGTCATGACGGTCACCACATACACGTCCGGATCTTCAATGGGACGTTCACCTCTCCATAGGATCATCTGACTACGCTGGTCTTGCGGTTTCATCATCACTTGGAAGAACATTTCGCGAATATCTCCGACAACCGCGATACGAAATTCACGAAACTTATGGAGAACTGCGAGCAACGATACCAGTTGATCTGGACCCGTGAGCAGAAAAGAATTCAGGGAAACTCCATTCACTTTCGCGGCCGCGTCAAATACGATCCGCATTTTCCCCGGTTTATTTGGGTTAACAATCGGGAATATTGGTAAATACCAGTCGTTCGGAAGCCTTTTCGTTTTCTCGGCAGGTGTAAGTCGCCGGATGTAACCTTTTGTCACATATTCAGACATTTTAGTGGCCATTTCCATGGCTAACGCTGGCTCCCGCCTCAATCTTTTCTCTAGACAAGCATTGCGCTTCAACGCCATTGCTTTGTTGTCGGGCAACCGCACCTGATCGTACCGCCATAATAGACCTGTCTCATAACGATTTCCCTTTAAACGGGTCTCATCTGAGAGAATTTTTAGCGCACGTTCTTCGTCCTTGGATAGGATTTGTTTAGACGACCCCGTAATCCCCAATGAATCTACCATAAAATACTCTTTCAAAGCCACATTCAGCTCTTTATCTACTTCTTTATTACACTGACAGATGTGGAAACTATGGACACCACTGAAGCCTGCTTTCAATGGTCTAGATGTCATCGAGCAGGGCCCGTACACGATCCAACCCAGGCGGGTCTTGGATGCTACTGGTTCATCATCGGTTCCTTCAGCGCTTCTGATCGTACGGCCAAGGCGACAGTTATCCATACCTATTAACAGTCTTGGTGACACGTTACTATAGGACTCAAGCGGTAGTCCTTTTAGGTAGAGGTATTTAGCTACTAACTGAACTACTGACAAGGACTGCTTTGGGAGCGCCAGGCTTCGAACTGTGTGGACCTTCGGTAACTCGTATACTTCACTAACGTCGCAATTGCCAGAAATCTTCACTCTCAGCTTTATCGACTCGTTTTCTTCCCTTTGTTGACCCCCGGTCCAATTCAGACACAGTGGATGCGATGTTCCTGTAAGATTCAGTTCCTTCATCAAGCTGTGCTCCATAAAGGTAGCTGACGAACCGTCGTCGAGAAAGGCGAAAGTCTTAATCGTTCGTCCTTTACCATAAAGAGTCACGGGTGCGTACCGAAACAGAATATTTCCAACCATACTGGAATGGATATGACAATTCTGCGTTGTCGTGCGTCCACCCGAGGACGTCGATGGTTCTACCGCTTGATCGTTATATCTATGGTCGTCGTGCAGTAATTTGTTGTGCATAAACGAACAACCGTTCTTGCCGCATGGAGCTCTAATATGGCAGGCCCCGAAATGCTTCCGTAGACACTTCCTACATAGTCTCCAATCTTTGACAATCGCCCACCGTGAACCGATGTTCATGTTGAGAAACTCGTGACACGTTTCCAGGCTACTGCATTCTCCCTGACACACGAAACAATCTCGCGAACCGCCTTCTGCTCGAGTCTTCGGGGTGTGTTCTTCGACAGGGTTAACATCCGAATGGATATTTATGTAATTGTCGTCCCTTCGACCCCTTCGCTCTGGTTTCGGAACTACCATGGATGGAATAGTGACAACGCTGGCTGCTTCCACCAATTTCCCCAGCCAATCTCCAAGGTCAGACAAGGTTACTCTTTCTAGAGTTTGTCGATGATATGCCCAGTTCAATCTAATCGAGGGAGGTAATCGCTCCACCAACTCATGTAGTAGAGCTACGTTACACAAATACTCATCAAGACCAGACGCATTGATAGTAGCACAAACGTTTTGAACGGCTACTCCAAAATCGATTAACGTTTGTAGCTTCTCTGCTTTCGGTAGCGGCATTTCCCTGATCTTGTTAATAAGTGAATGCACGATCACCTCTGGTCTACCAAACAATGTTCTCAACGTGGCGATGGTTCCCGAAAGGTTTGTCGGATACAACAGACGGCAACGTACCGCTTCCAAGGCTTTCCCCTTAAGACTTCGTTGAAGACGCAATAAATTTTCTTCGTCGCTGTACCCGCAAATTCTAGTCGAGTTCTCATAGCTTGCAATGAAGAGCGGCCATTCTTCAGGGTTGCCGGAGAACGTCGGTAATTCTCGACTAATACATTGTCGTGCCGAAATTTGGCTTTGACTGAGCGTGGAAGCGCAAAACAAACTGCTGGGATTAATCGGTTGAGACCCACTCGCCTGAGGATTCAAATCTGCCGCATTTCCGTCTTGCACGCCAAATCGCAGCAATAGCTGCCTTCGCTCCTCCAAATGCCTTTTCTCTAATGATTGCCTCTCCTCCAAAAGCTGCAACTCCCTTGACAATAAGTCTCGCGCCTCCCTATCCTCGTTCGCAATACTCTGAGAGGGACGAAACCTCGTTGAATTTGCCGTTGGTTCACCGCAAAATGAGCCCAAGTCACGCTGAATAGCCTCCGCAGGCCCGTGCACTCGACGTTCCGTAAGTAGTTGACGTTCGTATATTTGCCGCTGGTCTGAGAGGGCCTTCCGATGTTGATCATCTTTTTCCATCATGATCTTCTCGAAGTTTTTCATCTGGCTGTTCAACTTCTCCTGCATTTCTGTTAATTGCATCTGTATATCCCGAACTGATGTAGGCTGTCCATCGTTTGTTGACATAGCCGTAGCACCTGTAGCGGTTGGCGTTGAAGTACCGGTTGGGATCTGAGCTGCCGCTCTAAGGCATTTCTCGCAGCTCCAATCACGATCCTGTATACTCGCATCCACACCAACGCACACGAAATGATACCACCGCTCGCACACATCACAAGCAACCATCCGACTATCATCTGGATTTCCGCAACATCCGCAGCTTATCTGCTGAGATTGATTTACAGGAGAAGTTTCCCGCCTTTGTACATCATTCATTTTAGACATAATGACTTTGCCTCCCGATCGCATAAACGGATTTTTTAAAATGTGGGAAAATTTTCGCTGTTTCCGATTTTATAACTTTATTATAATGCGTCGTTAAAAAATCCCTAGAATACACAGATACACATCATTACAATCATTACATTCAATACATTCATTCATGTTACTACATAGATTACATAATTCACTTCATATTCATTGTCTTCATCACAATAAGCTGTATCAGATAAGTTTCAATTTTTCAGGATCGCTATGTCTCAGGTAAGTATCTATTTTCTAGTATTATTGATCATGATAATCAAACATGTATTCAAACAATTCTTTCTTTTCAGGTTTATTCCTTGTCTTTGTTATGCAAAATAGTCTACTACTCACGTTTAATCTCTCGCTAAAATTCTCCAATTTATGCGGGCTGGGCTTCTAAGATTTTTGTTACCTATAAAAGCTTTCCTTTAGAGAGTTTGAATAATGTATAGATTTATACCTGTTACCTTTTTGGAAGGCTAAAATTGGCTCAATTTATATTTGATTATTGTATTCAATTCACTCTAACTTGTATTTCTTTCTATCGATGTTTTGTTATTCTTATGCCTCGCTTGTGACAATTCGCGATGCAATGTTATTCAAGTGAGGTTAGCCACACTTCGCAGGGGTGTGACACATGATGTTACACATATAGTTTTTTCATAAAATATAATTTTCTATAGATTTTGTTCTATCTCGAAAACAGTTAGTCTTAGGATAATAATGTATATATAGTTTTTCATGCAGAATTACGTGTGAAATCTTTTTTTCGCATTGCTTAGAATTTTTCAAAGTATTGGAATCCCGTCAATTTCTAGGAATTAATATTTACATTTGCGTGAATCATTGCATGGATCATTGCATCACTAGTCTTGAATCAATGACCCAGTGTTCTATTGTTTTTAGAAAATTCCGCATTGAATGCAGCTGTAAAACATTTGTATTGATGGATTGAAGTACCTTTTAAAAGTGAAATTTTTTTTGAGGATTTCCCCCCTTAGAGAGGGGGAGGGGTCTCAAACTATGACGAAAACCTTCCCCGGCCCTAAAAACCCCTACATACCAATTTTCATGTTGATCGGTCAGTAGAAATTCCATGCTAATATATATATATATTAGCACGGTCAGTAGAAATTTCATGCTAATATATATATATATTAGGGCCGGGGAAGGTTTTCGTCATAGTTTGAGACCCCTCCCCCTCTCTAAGGGGGGCTACCATACAAGTTAAACACAAATTTCGGCATAACTCGAGAATTAATCAAGCAAATGAAACCAAATTTGGCATGCGGAGGTTTTAGGGTGCAATAAATTTTTTACGGTGATTAGACACTCCACCCCCCTCTCTAAGGGGGAGCTTCCATACAAAATTAAACGGGGTCGATTAGAAGATCAATCAATGAACAGTTTTGGACCCATGAACTTGCTCATAGTAAGAAGACGTGAATGTTTGAAGGTATTGATAACAAAAAAACAAATTTTGGGCGGTACGAAGTTTGCCGGGTCAGCTAATGGATTTGAAAAATAAAAAAATTATAAAATATTTTAATACGCTTTCAATACGCCCTGAAAATTCTCCGATATTCCTCGGTTTTGAATTGCGCTACCGACTAAAGGTGAATCGAAAATTCAGAGTGAAGATGAATCGGCATTTGCTGTGATCGATCATATTCCGGAGTGGGCAAAGAAATTACAGTAACACTGTAACACTGTAACACTGTAACTCTGTCATAAAACAATGCATTTGTCAAAGCAATAACTGGATCTTGTATAGAACATTTTCATGTTTCCACAACTGCCCATCGATTTGCTGTGCGATCGTTATGTCATGAGATATTCATAATCCAAAAAGATAGGAGATAGGATTCGATCGAGAATATCTCTGCAGGAAAATCTAGTAAGGTTCTGTGTTGGTCAACTGGAATTCCATATGAATCAAACAGAAGCAAATTAATCAAGTTGATTGGATTATTACTGGCGTCTATGTGATATCAACACATTTTTTGCAAGTGTTTAGAAAATCGTGAACTTAAATTGTATTTAAAATGCTTTTAAATCCATTTATTTTAATTCAATTGGCGCTTGCAACCACAACTAATTAAGCTCAATGATCAATCTTTGAAGTTGTGTAGTTTATATTCAGATGCGGATTGTTCCTCACCTGGTCAACTGTACATTGCGTGTTTTCGTGTTAGCAATCAGATAGCCTTTAATTCTTCGCTGCTAATAAAAAAAATATAAAAATATCGTATACTCAAAAATATTTCAAAATAAAACTCATATAAAACATGTGCTTCGTTATGCTACTCATTTCTCTACCATACAAGAACAATAGGCCACAACAAAGCAGGTACAGAGTACAGCTAGTAAAATTTGAAATATAAACAACTTAAATGGAATTTAGGCGTAAATCAGTTCTTTTCTTAATTATATTAATTTAAAAAGGAAAACTGTCCACGTGTACAAAGGGGGGTAGGGGTATGAAAATGTCCATGCTTGTCCACTGAGGGGGAGGAGGAGTCTAAAACCGCGCTTTTTCTGTCCACGTGGTATATGGACAGCCCCTTACACATGCTCTCAACTGATTCGAGATATTCGTTTTTTGAGTCTTGGTTGTCTCAAGGCGCCTAGAAGTATATCCTAAGGTGAGGCCGTTTCGTCACTAGGTTAGGGGAGCGGTATATGAAAACAGTACGGAAGAAAGCAGAAGGGGAATTATTTGCCTTTTGCGTGAAAGAGACAGACAGATCACGATCGAGCTTCGACACTAGCGTATTGTGTTTTGTTTACAAACAAAACACAGTAGACTTCCAAGATGGCTGAAGGGTGGTTTTAGCGAGTTGGCCCACCTTGGCGCCTTGGGTTGCCCAATGTGTAGACCAAGGCGCGTAGAAGTATATCCTAAGGTGGGCCAACTTGCTAAAACCACTCTTCAGCCATCTTGGAAGTCTACTGTGTTTTGTTTGTAAACAAAACCCAATACGCTAGTGCCGAAGCTCACTCCTGATCAGTCTGTCTCTTTCACGCTTCAAGGAAATAATTCCCCTTCTGCTTTCTTCCGTACTGTTTTCATATACCGCTCCCCTAACCAACTTAGTGACGAAACGGCCTCACCTAGTACCATAGACCCGTCTTGGTGTAGACGGCCTTAGAGTGCTCATACACTGTTTGATCGAACCCAAATATTCGACTCTTTTTAACAAATATATTTTAATCAACGTGTACTGATCAAATATCTTCGACACAAAACACGACAAGCAAATATTCAGTAATTGGATGTCTTAAATATTTTTTCGGTCTGTTCTTCGAACCTGTCGGTACATGGTTAGGGTACCTTAAATATTTCATTCGATTTTTTTCCATGATCGATGTTTGACATTGTTTGTTACTGTTGATAATTGTAGAGTGGCAAACAAAATTGTATTTGTACATATTTCAAACCAAACTTTATCTGTCAAAAAGTATCAAATATTTGACCTTCGTGCAAACAGTGTACCACCACCTTTAGGAATCACCCTGTATCTAGAAATTCGAATTTGTCATTTCCATGTAATTCGAGCTGTCATTTATTGTTATTCTTTCTTCGATTGTGATTTTGCCAATTGGAATCATTCAATCATTCTCTGTGTCTATCTCGCTGCAGCCAGTCGGGAGCAGCGTCGGTTCGCGTTTGTGTGCTATCTTTCTCTGTTGTGCAAATGGCACAGCCCGAGGAGTGAAATAAGCAGCAAACTATTTTTTTAACATGGTGGTGCAGTTCCGTACAGTCATTTTCATTGTTAGATAGAAGTACGGCCAAACTAAAATAGTGAAACGTTTAGTTTTGTATTTTCGTTGCCGGGATTTGTCGGTTGAAATTAGCAAAAGTGCCAGTTTATACGCAGCCAATTGGAATCCTTTTCTTATCGGAAACATGATTTTTTTTTTCAACCTAGCTGGCGATTGTCAAACTGAGAACAGATTAGTGTAGAACTAGAAAAAACCAAAGTTTTCCTTTTTTAATTTGCTTAGGTAAACTAAGCACTAGAGTTATTCTGTAAACTACTAAGATAGTTTTCGAAGCAAGTGAAAATTGTATTTTTTCTGAGTGAAACACCAGTGTAACAATGGACGGTGATTCGGAAAAGCAGCCGCTTCTCAAGCAATCATCCCAGTCAGGCCAACCAGATTCCGGTTCGGAGCAAGGTAAGTTGAAATAGTATTATAGAAATCTCCACTCTCATCGAGACGGAGTGTTGTGAGACTTTTTTTGGTTTCCCTATCAGGTTGCTTCAAGCAATATTACCGAAGCCAATATAGCTTAGTTGAGCGGGCCTCTGCCTGAGACGGTCAATCAGAATGTCTTAGCAAGTGTGAGTCAGACACTGCCTTCGGCTATCGTTTGTTTTTCACAGCTGCTCCAGTTTTTCGCCACCACCCCGACGACGATGTGTTTCGAGTGGCAAAAGCGGAACGTTTAGTTATAAGCAACAAATTCTGAAGCTCAATTATTCTAATTTGATAAAGTTTCAATCAGTTGATGGATACAGCATTAATTTGATAACATTTATGACTCATAATCATATGCAACCGTACTACAGCGATGCAGTTAACTGGCGTAGAGGCACTGCAATCTTGTTTGCACTTCAAACACATTTGGAATAATACGCGTTGTTATCAGCATCAACATTTTTGACAAATTTAAGGGGGTTCAAATTTGGTTGGATTTTTCAATTACGGTTTTTTGTAGTCCTACGTAACAGACACAATTATTTCTAATCACCCTGGAAAACTATTACTGATTCGTGCTATGTGAACGACATGTTTTCAAACTGTCTGTAAGTCCTATCATATGGCGAATCATGGATGTCATTTTACACTCTGAAACGTATTCCTACATTAATAACACTGGGGATACATCTACATACTCATTACCCTCAATAAAGCTATGTTGTTCCTCAAACTTAATCTCATTGTAATTTCATAAATTCGTCAGACAATCTGGTTTCATGAAATTTTCTAGCACTGTTTTGAAAATTCACAAAACAATGGAGGGTAGAAATAAAAAAAGTTAAATACAGCTTTGCGTCTAGAGAATTTAATTTTAATTTTTTAATGTAATGTATACAAGTGCGAACCGGAGAACTATCATGCCAGAAAACTTTGGCATGGAAACCAGTATATTTATTACGAATAATGTAAAGAGTACAAAAATCAGCGAAAATCAGGATAAATTGAGTGTTCGTCGGAATATCATGGAGCGTGCCAAAAAATCTGGGAATCTTGAAAAATCAGTAATACCAGGGACAGACATACAGCTGTACTTGCGCTGTAAGAGTACAGCGTTGTACAGGTACTATCGTACCATGACAGACATACTTTGGTTGATCATTGTACCGTATGTCAAACTGACAATCAGAATTTTTCCAATTTTCACCACATATTTCAATGAAAAAGGTTTTTATTTAGCGTCTAAACTATCAAACACAACAAATATGTTTCCAATCTGAGTTATTAACTCAAGAGAAAGTCAATGAAAAGAATGTTTGTCAAGTGTTTTGATTCGATTTGTTCATGCTACCCACCACTAACCGTCTATGGCGCTGCGCACAGTACAACTGTAGCCATGTACAGCGGTAAAATAGGTCGTACAGGTACAGCGATCGTACCGAGTTGCTTGCATGGTTCTAGCGCTGTACATGGTGACAGACATACAATTTTCAAATACAACGCTAGTACAGTTGTATGTCTGTCATAAGTATAAGGTTGGCATCCCTGGCTGTCAGAGAGCTTTAATTCGGTTGATAGAAACATTCAAGTTTATGATGTATTTTTTGAATAAAATTAAGAACAACACTTCTAGGTTTCTAATTCTAAAATGTTACTCAAATCCACTTATTTGGAAGTTTCACCACTGTATCCTGTATACATTTTTACATCTTTTAAATGGAAGCAACAGAATTATCCAACCTAGCGTAATTTTTAAATTAGAGTCAGAGAGCCGAAAAAGAGAAAAAGTTCAATAACTCTGTCATTGTTCAAACTCAAACATGTGCATAGAATGTTTTTTTTCATCTAATATCCTCTATCACCTCCTGTAAGAATTCGGATTTTTAATTTGGGAAAAGTATTTTATGAGGGGATGGATCAAAAATTAAATTCATCTTTTACAATCAAAAAACGAAAAATTTCATACATATTTTATACAAACAAATATTTTTTTTGATTCGATTATAAACAGGATTCGAGTGCTCCCGTGGCCGAGTGGTTAGCGTCACACCTAACATGCCGGGGGTTCGATTCCCGCTCTGGTCGGGGAAATTTTTCGTCAAAGAAATTTCCTCCGACTTGCACTGTGGTCACGCGTATTCTAGAGCTTGCCACTCGGAATGCATTCAAGGCGTATTATTTGGCATAGAAATCTCAACTAAGTACTAGTCAAAATGACGTAAGTAATATTAAGTTGAGACTTCCTCTAGGAATGTTAGTGCCATTCAAGAAGAAGCAGAAGATATACCGGGTTCGATTATATACAGTGAAAAGAAATCGAAGACTGTATATAATCGAGTCCGCGCTGTAATTGTAATAGTAGCAGGAAATTATATTCCCGCGAAAAATGGGTCAATCGACTTAAACGCTTCCAAGAATTCGAGAATTATAAGTTCGGAAACTTCCCAAACAGGTGTTATCGGTGACATAGCAGCCGATATGCTCGAAAAAGTAACTCAAAATTGGACTTCACGTATGAATTGTCTCAAACGTAGCCGTGGCCAATATTTACATGAAATAATCTTTAAAAAATAAATGGCAAGGATTACTTTCCAATCCCCAATAATAAATTTAATATTTTTGACATTTTTTCTGTAAATTATAAACCAAATGCATAAAAAATCATTCATTACTAAATCGCGCTGCCTGCCGGTGCTTCCATACATATGAAACACAAATTTCTGCAAAATTCGAGAACTAATCAAGCAAATGGTACCAAATTTGGCATGTGGAGGTTTTGCGGGTCAAAAAATGTTTTTATGGTAGTTTGATACTGCTTATAATTTTAGAGATTCCTACATTGTAGAGAGTGTTATCTTAATGTCAAACCAAACTCGGAAACTTTACCATCAATGCAGGAAAGTGGAGAAAAGTGAAGGAAAGCGCGATGCGTCTGATTTAGTAATTGAGCTCTAACACAACGGCACCTTTTACCAACGGATATTCTGATTTCCTATCTTTCTTTTCATAACTATATCAACAAGACGAGAGACGAATTTTCGGAAATGAATTCAGCAATTCGAGCAACTCGAGTCGACATCAGTTACATCAGACATCAGTGGTCCAATTTAGCCCTCAAATTATAAAACACAAAATCATTTCAATTATTTTCAACTTCTTTTGATGCAGGGCGTATGATCATGAGTTTGTTAACGAGACCGTGTCACAAACATGAGTGTAAGTGCTAATAAAACAAACATTGAAACTGGGAGATTTATCTCATAGGGAATAAATTTTCAACGATCCACGACAGCTCAAAAATAACTCCTCTGTGAATGGCGACAAATTTCCTTTCCAGCAATAATCGCATGCAAAAACTCCGTTACGTGGCTGGCGAGTTCAATTTTAGACAACGTCAGCTGAAACTCTGTTAGTGTTTCTGATAACTGCTGACATACATAGTTGCCCACAGAAGTACAGAGAACGATCAAGCGCTGGAAAGATGGCATACGTATGATTAAATATGTTCTTCGACTTTTTCTTTCTATTATAATTGATAAGGATTCATCACGAGTGTTTGTTTACATTGGTTCTCCGGAGTGTACGTGAGAGAACACTCACTTTCTTCCTAGCTCTTGCAAATCTCAATTATTAAAACGAGGAAAAAAACATCTGCTTAATCTCATCTTCCTTTCTATATTGTAGCAATCGTCACGGCATCTTCGATCGGGCCGGATGAGGTTCCACCTCCGTACCAGCAGGAGCAGCAAAATAGTGTTATCGTGACTTGCCGCGTGTGCCAGGCATTGATAGACATCTCTTGGAAGAAAGAACAGCACGTCGTCAAGTGCTCACAGTGTAACGAAGCTACGGTAAAGTAATGAGTACAGTCAAAATCGAATATAATCCGTTACTAAACAAGCTTTCAGTCTACGAGTAGTTTATTTATTGCCTAAAACAGCTGGTTGTATAAATGTTTACGTTTCGCTGATCCTTCTCAAGATAACGGGAGTATATCGGGTTTTGTAATATGTAAAAAAGTATCACGATCGAAGTCATACAAGTGTCCTCGTATAATAGGCAGTGGAATCATGGGAGTAACATTGTTCTTGTGCTTATTTACAGCCTATTCGAAATGCACCACCGGGTAAGAAGTATGTCCGCTGTCCCTGCAACTGTCTGCTCATTTGCAAGAGCTCTTCCCAGCGAGTGGCATGCCCGAGGCCTAACTGCAAGCGCATCATAAACTTAGCTCCAAGCCCGGTGACGCCGCCACTGCTTTCAATGCCAGGCATGTGCCGTGTAACCTGCGGTCATTGCCACGATACGTTCTTGGTAAGTTACCGAGCTTTTCTCTTCATCGCATTCGCTTCTTTGCTTTAGAATGCCGTATATCACTGACACTGCCATTCGCCCTTTTAGTTCGATACGCTGAAGAATAACCTAGCCAGATGCCCCCACTGTCGCAAAGTTTCCTCGGTTGGGGCCGAATTCTGTCGCAAACGGCGCAACTTGCTGTTCCTCGGTGGATTGATATTTCTAGCTATTGGAATGGGTGTAACATACGGAACCTTGTCTTATGCTAGGGTGAGTAACGAAGGAAACCAATCTAACCAACTAATGATGTATCATTTCGGAGCACTAACACGATTCATGGGATATTTCGATTATTTGGGTTTCGAATAAATCCTTGTTGTTCGCTAGCAGATAAAGTTTCTAGAATTGCGTGCGAGGCCAGCAATATACGATTTTTGAATCATAGATCCTTCAAACAAAACTCGAATTTTTAGAAAATCGAGGAAATTAAAGTTTGAAATTTTATACAAGCGAGTTAGAAATACACAGTGTAATGATATAACAGAATTGCTGTTTAGCAATTGCTTGAATATATACAAGATTTTTTCATAATTATCTAGCATTTATTAAGTCAAATTCAACTTTCGATGCAGCTGACCATTAACCCTTTCATTACGGCAGTGTGCTCCGCCGAAGTGCTACCCCTGTACGGAGCACTGCGCCGAAAAGTATGCACATCGCGTTGGTGTGATCGAAGAGCAGTATGAATTTCATGTCGTCTAAAGACGACGCTCGTACACACAGGACGTCGCGCGGATGTCGTCTATAGACGACGCAGGGTGTCGACTACCTGGAAAACCCTTGAAAATCAGGGAATATCAGGGAATTCATGAAATGTCAGGGAACATCAGGGAATATCATGTAATTTCGTCCTCAATCTTGAAAAAATGCAATTCCGACGATTAAATTTTGATTACTGCAGTAATCAGAAAGACAATGATACAAAAAAATTGTATTTGACTGTAGGTTTTTCAGTATGTAGTTTGGTTTAGTCAGTAGGTGGAGTTAGTCCTTCAGAAGGCTTCTACATTCGCGCTGTTTCGGCTGGCAGTTGGCAGATATGTATGCGTAAGCAGAAAGTTACGTTAGAGTCATACATTTTTCTGGCATTCTTTCCCAACTGTTAGCTGAAGCGAATGTATGGATTTTTGACAATTTTCATAGTCAATTTTCAAGCTATACATTATCGTTCGTTTCGACGAGATCTTTGAGACGAGGATGAGAAGGGAAGCCTGGACTTTCAAAATGGAGAAGAAAAGCTTTTGAATTTAGGTGCAATCCACAATTTTCACATGGTGCAACCAATGATGGATGGATACAAAAAACTCGTCAACATTTTATGACAGACAAATCCTGTAATTTCGTCTGGTATGCGAAGGGATGTTACTGGTTTCCGTCATTGATTCCGATCAAAAATTGGCTGGAAAACGATTCGAGAAGCTTTTGACTGTGGCACTGAAACGGTTAACAAATTAACAAGTTTATGATGCTATGTTTCACTTTGGAGATCAATATAAATGTCGATCTCGAAATTCTCATTCGCTTTATCTAGAAGACAAGGAAATTTGGAGAAAAGAAGGTTTTGCAGTCTCGTGAAAATGATCCGAAAGACCTTCGAAAATGTTAAGCTGACAAAATGTTTTAAAACTATAAGTACAGAACTAGTAGAAAATTTGATTGCTGGTATGCATCTGGAATTTTCCTGAGAAATTACTGAAAAATCAGGGTATATTAGGGATTTTTTTTTGAGTTTTGAGTCGACACTCTGGTTAAATCACACGTAATTCACACAAGAGGTGGAGGAACAAATATAACCTGTGGGTGTAGTTGTAGTGTCTGATTTTCTGACACAATTGCTCGAAGAAAATTGTGACAAGATCTAACGGGACAATGTAGTTTTGAGATAGAAACAGCGAGGAGTTGATAGAGAGCGGTCGAATATACGCTGTATGGAAGTGCGAAGAATAAACGTTATTGCTATTTTAAGTTTCTGTTTACTACAGCAGTGTGTGTCAAGAAAAAAGGTACATCACGTGCAATAAGAAATCATGAAGAACAATAAGAAATCATGAATCAAAAAATCTTCAGGCGATTCCATAAAACCACGTATACTATCGGTCCATCTCAAAACATCAAAACATTCCACACATTCCAAAAATCTTTTTTTTAAATATTTTTTTACTGGAGAGCGAAAGCTTGTGTGAATTTAGGAGTGTGTTTGGATTTCTTTGTGACTTGTTCCGATCGTTCAGTTAGTTTTTGTGAATTCCATAATTACAGATTGATTGTTTTTTTTTCAAATATAGTCTTGAAACTATAAAGTTCCCTCACATCTAACATTGGAAAATGCTGATTAGGAGATACTCAATGGAGGGCCTAAGATGGATGTAACGACCATTCGCATAGATAATTTTGTCATATTAACAAATATACCACTATGCACATAAAACAGAACAAAGAAAACACGAAAGTGGACTTTGGACACTTTGCACCAAACGATAGACCCTAGAACAGTGATTGCCTTCAAATGGACACGCGCGAATACCTGCAGTGAAGCAGAATCAAATACATATTGAAAAAAATAATTTTAGAACTATCAAATTTATTTTAAAAATATTAAATAATTTTTTTGAACAAAAATTAACATATTTTAAAAAATCTTTTGAAATGCTCTCTGCTCTCATGGATTCGCTTGCATGATCTGCTGCAGTAACTGCATCGTTTTGGTATCTCATCTGTGAGAAATGAATAATAATGTTACAAATTTGCAAATCATATTACTCTGGAATAAACACTCACGACATATTTCGTCAGTGATATAGGCAATCCAGTGGGTCAAAACTATGGACAGGAGATTCGCCTCGGAAGCTCGTAAATACGCAAAAAACACAAGAAAAAATATTAATAAAGTTATCAACAGAAAAACAAAACAATCAAATAATATAAAGTATGAATCAAGAAAATTATTATCATCAAACGGGTTATTGTTAATATACCATGAAATATATAACAAAAATGACATCAAAAATCACAACATTAAATAACAATGTACAACAATACACAGAAAACAATACACAGGAAACGTTAACAGGACAAATAATAAAAAACACTACAATGAAAACAAAAACGAAAATAAATCAAGAACTCTAAAAAAAAACATAATAAAAGCAGAGACTACAAAAAAAAACATCACTACAACGAATTAATCGAAATCAACAAAGGAAAAATCTAAAACAACAATACAGGAATCTGAATAAAAAAACCGCTACAGAATACAGAAATATATTAAAACTGAATGCAACAAAAATAAAGAATACAATGACAACTCACAACAATAACCAAAAACCATAACATAAAATTGATTCCGCTACCTCGCCTACCATTAATAATAAGGATTCAAAACGACAACGATTGACAAAATTTACCCCTTTTGTTGCTTTCAGTCGTTGATTTTCCTGCCGCAGTTTGATATTCTCTGCTTGCTCCTTCCGAAGATCTCTCTCAATCTTCATTCTCTGGAACACCGCCATCTCCATCTCGGTTGCATCCAATGGCTCCCAGTCGAACAATTCCTCGTCATCATCAACGAGAATTACTTCACTGGGAACCAGAGGCGGAGGCGTTTCATCTTCAATCATTCTCTCGTTCCACTGCTGCATCTGGTTTGGCTTTGAAATTGGCTGCAAAAAAAGAGTTTTGTTAGTACCATACAACACACTCAGAAATGATTTTTGTTACCTTAATGACGGAGTGTTTTCCACTCGATTCTCCATGCACTCCGGGTTCCCGGTTGGCCCAAGAGCGTTTTGGGACCAACGACCCGGTGGGAATCATCGACGTGAATGCCGCTCGCTGCATATTGAATTGTGATGGGATTTATACTTGCTTCAATCTTCAAAGTATAAACCTCAGTGAGGAAACGTATCGCACAAACAAAAAGCTTGCTTAGATTGAATTAGAAATTAGGAAATGAAATCGGGTCTTCATTATTTTTTAGTCACCATGACATTGTATATTATGTCATGTGTAAGCTGATTTTGTTGTGATTCTGGTGATGGTATGCAAATTAAGTTATTTATTAACTAGTTTCAAGCTTTTAATATAATTTCTTGCAGCTTTATTGAGCATGATGGAATTCGTCTTCAATGGAAAATTGCAATGAACATAGCAAGAATCTTTATTGAAATTGCCGAACCCAGTGAATCCATATTTTGTGGGTGTGTTGCAAAACGCTTACACAGTTTTCGGAAGAATTACCTCAAAATGGCATTCAACTATATCGCTCGGAATAAAGAATTGTTCGACCAAGGAGGAATTAATGAAACGCAAGAGCCAAAGAGATGTTTCTCTTGGTGAATACTTCTAGTGTAAAATAAAAGTAGCGAACTAGCAACCTCAGTTCATTAAGTGTTATTTTGAAGAGCCGCGATTCTTTGCTTGGGCCAATTGTTTGTACTTCTGGTGAGCTTTTGCATGTCGAACCGGCGAAGATGTTAATTCGCGACATGATGATTATGTCGCGCGTGCTCTGGTGTTCAATCCGGAAACCGGATTGCTCTTTCGATAGTGTTCCGATACGTTCCACATACGTCATCAACTGTTTACAATCGTCTCCAAAACCTTTTTGTAAAGCGGCAAAATATTTATCGATCTGGCTTCGTTGATTTCGGTAATTTTGGTATAGGAATCACCCCCGTCTTCTTCCATGCTTCTGGCAACATACCCAGGCTGTCGACTAACTACCTTGAAAATCAGGGAATACCAGGGAATTCAAACAATGTCAATGTCAAACAATGCCAGGGAATATCAGGGAATTTCGTCATCAATCTGGAAAAATGAAATTCCGTCAATTAGAATTTTGAATATTGCAGTAATTAGAAAGTGAATGAAACCAAAAAAGTTGTTTTTGACTAGTTTGACTCTCTGTAGGTTTTTCAGTATATGTTGTTCACTTTTGCTTGTAGGACTTAGAAGTACCCTTCAGCGCAGCGCAAAAGTAGACGGCTTTTACATTCGCGATATTTTACTAGTATTTGGCATCAGTATCTGCCTTTCTGCTTCGACCAAATCCCTTCCTTTTCTTCTTGGAAAACTATCGATAAATTCATGTTTGAAAATCATTCTATGAAAGCTGAGCTCCCCTGTGGTGCCTGGAAAAAGTTATGTAGCACAATTCATTCCACACTGCTGAAAAAGACATGGTTATATCGAGAAGAATGTTCCACGACAGCAAGGGGGCTGAGAAGGGATAACTAGGGCGTGATGTAATGAGCTTTATTATGATTTTTGGCTCGATGAAACTTTGTAAGCTATATATTGTCGTGGGTTTCGACGAGTCTTTGAACAAGACTACAAAGAGGCTACAGATGGATTTGAATGTTTTGGGGTGAAGAAAAGAAGGATTTGGTAAATCGTTACATGACGTCAATGTTCTTGGGAGCATCAGGAATCAATTTGCACCTTTTAAAGAAGGCATGGGAATTGTATATTTGAACAAACTTCTTTCTTTGTTGATGGACGTTATAAACGTGAATTGTTCATATTACGAGAGCTGTAACTGGTTTTCAAAATGGAGGAAAAAAACTCTTGAATTTGGTTTTTACTTAAAATGGTCTTCTTACTCTCGTTAGAAACGCCAACATTGAGAGGATTTTTGCATTAGCGAATGTTTTTATGAAAACAAGTTTAAGATGCTATACTTCACTGTGTGAGCTCTCTTTATTGTCATATGAATCAAAGTGATTAAAACGGCTACGGGTAACAGAAGTGGAATCTCCGGAGATAAAACGGGGAAAATTTTGGAAAACGCACAAAAGGGAGCCCAAAGATTGCAAGATAAAGCATTTCGTTAGAATCGTAACAGTTTCATGAAATTGATCCGAATCAAAATGAAAATGTCTCATTTTGTACTAATATTATATTATACACTCCTTCAAGATAACTTTGAACTGTATTAGTAAATCATTTTTTTAAATCTTTTACGAAGCTTATCAGTCTTCGTTAAACTCAATTAAAAATCACAAACATTTCATTTATTGGAAAATATCGACAGACGTTCTTAAATTTCATTGTTTAAGCTAACTAAATGTTTTAGGAACTACAGCTAAAGTACTTTTAGAGAATTTAATTACTAGTCTACTTCTGGAGTTTTCCTTAAAAATTACTGGAAAATCAGGGAATATCAGGGAATTTATTTATTTTTATCACCCCATATCTAGCGTGGTGCGTCTTTCTCGACCCGAGGAATCCATGAGCGGTACAATCCTCAGCTGTTGGTGAATGATCAATGGGCTGCACAACCTTCGGCCCGTGTATCTGTAAAGAGTATGTGTTTGTACTGCCGCGTATATGAGTATGGGAGGTGGGGAAATAGGGATATATCAAGAAGAACTTCAATTATATCTTCAGAAACTCATGTTTCTCCAAATCTAAATGCAGTTTCTTGCATTTCAATATACAGGGAAACTTCGATATAACGTATCCTCGTTATAACGTACTCGATATAACGTCACTCGATATAACGTCACTCGATATAACGTCACTCGATATAACGTCACTCGATATAACGTCACTCGATATAACGTCACTCGATATAACGTACATTTTACTTCGATATAACGTACACATTTCCAAAGTGTAAAGGAAAAAAAAATTCAATGTTTTTTTCCTGATAGAACAATGAATTGTCTGTATTGTGATGCTAAAACAAGTTTTGTACCTTCAATCAATCCCGAAATACAGCTGGTTTTTTGATTCCGGATTCTAAATGAATCATGCTTTAATCAACACTACGAAGGGAAACATCATGTGAAAGGCTGGCTTCGTCTTCTGATTGAAGTTATTCATTAACTTTACTAAAACAGCAACACAATAATGTATTATAGACTACGTTTGTGAGTCGATATAACGTACAATTAGATACAACGTACAATTTTGATAGTGAAATGTACGTTATATCAAAGTTTACCTGTACTATTTTTCGAATCAATCGGCTCAAACTTTGAAAAACTTCAATGTTTTCACTAAAATTAAAACAGACCGAAAAGTAGTTATAACGTACCCTCGATATAACGTCACTCGATATAACGTACATTTTACTTCGATATAACGTACACATTTCCAAAGTGTAAAGGAAAAAAAAAATTCAATATTTTTTTCCTGATAGAACAATGAATTATCTGTATTGTGATGCTAAAACAAGTTTTGTACCTTCAATCAATCCCGAAATACAGCTGGTTTTTTGATTCCGGATTCTAAATGAATCATGCTTTAATCAACACTACGAAGGGAAACATCATGTGAAAGGCTGGCTTCGTCTTCTGATTGAAGTTATTCATTAACTTTACTAAAACAGCAACACAATAATGTATTATAGACTACGTTTGTGAGTCGATATAACGTACAATTAGATACAACGTACAATTTTGAAAGTGAAATGTACGTTATATCGAAGTTTACCTGTACTATTTTTCGAATCAATCGGCTCAAACTTTGAAAAACTTCAATGTTTTTACTAAAATTAAAACAGACCGAAAAGTAGTTATAACGTACCCTCGATATAACGTCACTCGATATAACGTACATTTTACTTCGATATAACGTACACATTTCCAAAGTGTAAAGGAAAAAAAAATTCAATATTTTTTTCCTGATAGAACAATGAATTGTCTGTATTGTGATGCTAAAACAAGTTTTGTACCTTCAATCAATCCCGAAATACAGCTGGTTTTTTGATTCCGGATTCTAAATGAATCAAGCTTTAATCAACACTACAAGGGGAAACATCATGTGAAAGGCTGGCTTCGTCTTCTGATTGAAGTTATTCATTAACTTTACTAAAACAGCAACACAATAATGTATTATAGACTACGTTTGTGAGTCGATATAACGTACAAGTAGATACAACGTACAATTTTGAAAGTGAAATGTACGTTATATCGAAGTTTACCTGTACTATTTTTCGAATCAATCGGCTCAAACTTTGAAAAACTTCAATGTTTTTACTAAAATTAAAACAGACCGAAAAGTAGAACATTTTCTCGATGATTACCCGCATGGACATAGTGGGGGGGATATGGGCAGTAGAGTGTCAATGGATGTATGAGAAAAAAGTGACATTCAAATTCTCAAAGGGAACTTGATTAATCCTTTTAGATTAAGTCCTTTTATTAAAAACATTGAAGTTTTTCAAAGTTTGAGCCGATTGATTCGAAAAATAGTATATTGAAATGCAAGAAACTGCATTTAGATTTGGAGAAACATGAGTCGATCACACCAGCGCGATATGCATACTTTTCGGCGCAGTGCTCTGTTCAGCGGTAGCACTCCGACGGAGCACACTGCCGTAGCGATAGGATTAAAAATGTTGTAGAAATTGCCACAAAAACTTTATTGGATACGCTAAAATTTGCGATCCGCGGAACATTTACAGTTGCAGACTCTCACGCATTAACGCTACCGGATTCGCATTAAAATTTATTCTGAGGCTGAAGTAATGAGGGCGAAGTTCCTATCCAACGTGGATAAGGAATCGAGGCGGCCCAAAGCCTACAGAAGACGTTTCCTTAGTTAGAGTAAGTGTAATACATCTTCCATACTTCAAAGCAAATAATAATCGGGCAAACGTAATGCGCCAGGTAAATCTATGTCGTTCGACGCTCGCTAACTTTCGGTCGGACGTAACTAAAGGATCACTCTTATGTTTCAAACTATCCGAGCAATCGACGGAACACATGTTTGCTTGCAAGATCCCGCCGCTTCTGACGGCGGGCCGGCGGCTGACTCAAATTACGTTACTTCGGCGGCTTGGGGTCGCCTTCGTTTCCTTATCCACGTTACATTGACCTCGGAATAAATTTTATTACGAAATAGAAATTCCCAACAAAAATGGCAGGAAGTGTCAGCGGTGCTCGACCTTGCATAATGTAAAAGCCACAATCAAAACGAAAACAAACAAGAGCCCACCACTCATTGAAGAATTTTGGGTAATTCTATAGAATTACAGTAGTGGTCAGATAATGTAAAAGCCATTACCAAAATAAAAATATTAAGAGCTCACCGCTATCGGCACCATTACCACCGTTCGCAATTTCAGAGGCCTGGTTTGCATTTTCACCTTTATCAAAGAAAAAAATGTGGAATGTGCCGCAATTTCTTTTTGTCGACTTCTCTTGTTAACTCCCTGTAACTCACAACTGAATAGAACAAACAAAAAATCACAAAAATTTGTTTTTTTGTTTGGAATGCCACCTTGACAGCTAGCATAACTTAAAATTGTATGATCGACTTTACGCGATATATTTATTGCAACAGCCATCTAGCGAGAAAATGATGGATTTCTTTTTACCCAACCTAATACATATTACTATGAAACTGTTTTAGCGGATAATCCACTCGCGAATGATCGGGTATAACTGTATCTAAATTATATTTTACCTTTTTTTCACATGTTCTAGAACACAATTTTAATTTTTAAAAAAATGTATCCGTCGTAATTTTTCCCCTCTTCTTTTTCAGGAGCATAACGGAATGTATATTGCCTACATCAGCCTGTTTCTGATCGCTCTGTTACTGTTCGTCAAGACGATATACTATTGCACCTTGAAAGTGAGTAATGTGGAGGGACCGATTTAAGCGAACGGGGAATCTTATGCGACCCGGTAGGAGAAGGGAGCAGGTCTGCCTTGCGCTTGCCTTGGTTTTGTTTCAAAAAGTTACGTTTCTCCGTACGAAAGATAACGCGAAAACGATTCAAACTAAATCTGAAACTAGAGAATACACAATCAGAAGATCCCACACACACACATATATACACACATTCCTAAGGTAGCAAGGGGAGAGGTTTCGGTTCCAGTTGAGAACGAAGAATCTTTTCATCGGCTGAGTTGTAAATTATATGAAATGTGCACAACAACGTGAACATCAACATATTACGAACGAATACAGTGAGCATATTTGGAAACACTACATTGAATGAAAAAGAGGCAATTCAGAAATATGGATCAGATTGGGTAAACTCATATATACAAATGTCTGAGTTACTGATGATTGTGTGTACTTTTAATTTTTTACAATTTGTATTCACTCAATCTAAATTTATATGATGTATAAAATATTCAGATAAGTGATGAAAATATTTTTTTTGTGTTTATAAGTCATATTAAAACTAATCATTGCATAAGTATAATAAATATATTGGCCGACGGAATAAACCGTTGTAATGAGCATGTGATAAGATGAAAGGTTACAAGAAGGTAAAAATTATCAACTCAAAATAGAACACATTTGGAGTAGGCAGAGCAAACAATAAACATCAGACAGAGGTTAAACATCTTACACTCTATATATCAAAAATACAATTATAAATACCGGCTACATTTAAATGGTTATTCCGAAATAAAATATAAAGAAATCAGTTACAATTTACATTGAACCGACTAAACGATGAATGATCTATAGGAATACTACATGTGGCATTATTTTAATGTAGAACGAATGCTATGCTATTACCCAACTATCATAGATCTTCGGTCACAGCTTATCCGTTTCTAGCGATTCATTGCTATCAATCCACTGAAACGAACTCTATAAATACAAATCCGTCATATTAACTCTCATATGAAACTCGAACAATTGCTACATTTCAATAATATTGGTTCACATCATCAAATACTCTCCCCTTTGAATTTGTTTCGCTGAAAATGATATCATAAGGTATAGATATTACAATAGCATGCTTGGTAACAACAAAGTCAGCAATCAGGATGTTTATAGCTCTTTGATGTGGAAATTTTATATTCGAACTGAAACCATACCGGAATTATAGACAAACGCATACGGAACAGATCATAGTAAAGGTTGGTTAGAAAAAAAGTTGTAGGAAGCCATTGAGTGTCGTGATTTGATTTAGTAGAACAAAAAAGAAGTCCGCATAATTTCTCTTGCATTTTTATGTTTTTTTTTGCATCAACATTTTTTCAGCGGAATGATTGGCTGCGTAGATTGGGTTGTTAGTTCACAACCCGCCTCCAATCGGATTGAAATTGTGCAAAGGCTCTTGATACGGAATGAATGGAAAGGGCAGCAAGAAAAATTTGGGGCTATATGTGTTAAGAAGGGCACTCGACCACATGAATCGTTGAGGACACAGGAAAATTTGACAGAATTTATTATCACATACTGCTATCACAATATCAATGTCGATTCCAGCTCCCAAAGATAATTACTATCTGAATAGAAAAAAGTCCGAAATCCGAATAGAAGGTAGTCACATTTTGTAAAACATCAGGAAACAAACCGTTTATATTTTTATTTTCTTATTTCTCAGTTTTCTTATTTTCAGTCACAGTCACTCAGCGCTTTCCTACCAAAAAGCTCAACGTCGGCCCCTAGGGACATTTTTTCCTTATACTCCCTCAGATCATATTACTTAATTGGTAATTGTGCTTGTAACGGAGCTTGGCGCTTATGAAGGAAATTATTGCTGCACCTTATCACATTCTTGCGTGGATTTTAGGTGTTGGGTTGGGTAATACGTTTTATTTTCTATTTTTCTACATAATCGCCGTAACGTTCGAGGCTTTTTTCATAGCGTAGCACAAGTTTTTTTTATTCCGAGCGGAAGATGGGCACTTTTACGGGGAAAAAGTTTTTCAAACAACAACTTTTTCATGCTTTCTTTGAAAAAAATACAACTAATCCTAATTTTGTGCGAAGTCAAGATTGCGATATAGTGTATTCGACAAAGTTTTAGACCTTATTAAAATATGAACTTTTGTGAAGACATCAACTTTCTATCTTTTATAGTTTTTGGAGTATAACGGGTGTTAAATAAAAAATGAGAATTTTTTCAATACCTTTCAGAAACTCAAATAAAGAGCTTAAAATTTTCTTTCCCCAAGAAAATAGCTCTTTGGGCTCCCTAGAAACAGTAGGGGTGTTTGGTTTTGCTAGTTTGAATTTAGTCAAAGCAAAGATGGTGTCGAAACAGCACGTGCTCCGCGAACGCATTGTACGGTTCTACGAAACGCATTTCCAGCAAGGAAAAAAGTTCACGGTGGCACATTTTAAGGAAGAAAATGTACCTGTCAGTACGGTATATCGTATCGTGGGTTCCCTGAACGTAGAGCGGAAGGTCGGAAGTGGTCGTCCGGTGACGATAATGACGAAATGACGAAGCAGAGGAAGACATCGTTAAAGAAGCTGTTTGACAACAAGGACGCAACCAGCCTGCGTAACGCCGGTCTTAAATATGGCTGCTCTCGCGTATTGATCCATCGGACCCTGAAGATGGAAGGAATCGTCTGCAGGAAGAAGACGAGGTCGCCGGAGTACTCTGAGGACCAGATTGAGACGGTTAAATCACAGTGTCGGTGGATGACCAAAAAATACCGCGGGACGTCTTTCGTTCTGGACGACGAAAGCTATTTTCCGCTGTCCAAAACGCATATTCCAGGAAATGATAATTACTACTCCAGCGACAAGTCATCCACACCGCCTGAAGTGAAATACAAGTTTAAGCACAAGTTTGAAGAAAATGTTATGTTGTACATCGCCATTTCCGACCGGGGCATTTCAAAGCCTTGGTTTCAGCCGAGCGGTCTGGCAATTAACCAACAAATCTATCGAGAAGAGTGCCTCGATAAAATCCTGCTGCCGTTCCTGAACGAGCATCACGCGGATGGGAAGTACGTCTTCTGGCCGAACAAGGCGTCTTCCCATTACGCCAAGAAGACGCTGGCGTATCTTGAGGAGAAAAAGATACCGTTCGTGCCAAAAGATCGTAACCCAACAAACTTGCCCCAGTGCCGCCCAATAGAGGATTTCTTTGGCTCACTCAGTGCCCTAGTGTGTAAAAACAATTGGAGGGCCAAGGACACGAAGCAACTGACTACAAGAATCCGGAATTGTATCCGGAAAATGGACGTAAGTGCCGTACAACGTTCTTGTGAGAGCATCGCGACAAAGTTGCGTCAAACAGCAGACCACGGCCCTTACTCAAACATTCACTGACATTTTTTTGAAGAAAATACATTATGTTATTAATAAAAAATACTGAAATCGATGATTTATATGTGATTGAAAAAATTCTCATTTTTTATTTAACACCCGTTAAGTTATTTTTTATGAAGACTTCTGAAATTAAAAATGTTTTGCTCGTAACATTTTTGTATGTAAATTCTCATTTCATACAGAAATGACTTATATTCCAAAAACTATAACACATAGAGAATTGATTTCTTCGACAAAAGTTCATATTTTAATAAGATCTAAAACATTTTGAAATACACTATATCGCTATCTTGACTTTAAACAAAATGAGGATTAGTTGTATTTTTTTTTAAAGAAGACATAAAAAAATAGTAGTTAGAAAAACTTTTTCCCAGTAAAAGTGCCCATCTTCCGATGTATGAACGACTTGTTGGAAATTGTAAAGGTCATTCATATATATATTTTCGTGAATTTAAAAAAATACGTTTTGAGAAAAATTAATTTTAATTTTTAACATAACTTTTTTTTCAGCAATTTTTTTTTCCAAAAAAATGTTGGTGAAAATTTTTTGTCAAAATTTAAAAAAATCCTAAGTTTCATCCTTTGACAATAATTTTGTAGGTATCATAGTTTTTAAGTTATAAATTTTTGTAAAAAATTAAGAAAAAATTTTGGTTTTTTTTCCAAAAAGTAGTCTAATTCTTTTTCGAATATTTCAAGTTGCTTGAACGACATATGTCTTTACACCCACAACGTTTCACTACTATCTGAGATGATGCTGCCAACAGCCAGTCGAGTTGACATGAAATTCGTCAGTGTTATCGAGTCGTTGACCGCCGAACGCCTGTTTCATCACCGGGAATAAGTGATATTCGCTAGGGGCGAGGTATGGGGAGTAAGGAGGATGCTCGAACACAGTCCATTTGAATTTTTTCAATTGCTCTTGAGTTACGCGAGCAGAATGTTCTTAATCGCGGTTCTTGAGGTGAAGGTGGAAGCTAGCCATTGTAGTAGTATAGGTAAACCCACGAGTTAAAATTGGGTAATAGTGTTTGTGAGAGAAGAGCAAAGCACACGTAAATAGATCAACTCACTTATCAGACAGTGTGGCTCTTCATGGACACGAGTTTTTGAATACATTTAAAAAAAAAATAACAATTCAATACAAAAGCAAAATGTATGAACGATATGTTCCGATGAACAATTGCAAATATAAATATATATCGAAGGTGCTTTTGCATATGAAGTAAAATTCTGATAATACGTCAACGTAACATGAGCAAATTTATAACACATGCGAATTGGGGCTCTTTTGGTATGAACAAGTTCTTCCGCATAATAACTCGATGTTGATAATTCCTTAATATTTTCCTTCGTTGATCGTATTGTTTTCACATATTCATGTTGGAGAGCCTCAACTCTTTTCTTCGTTGGCCGAGGCATTTAGATTGAATTTAATACTTTTCCGTTTAGTGTTTTTGAAAGTATAGGCAGCCGTGGCAGTGCTCCGAGCTCTGCGATACAATTTTCTTACCCAATGTAAAAGTTGCAGAACTTACATTATAGACCCATTAAACGTAAAAATAATAATTGTGTTGGTATCAACACAATTTTGTTTGCTATTACTCAGGAATAACATTTTATTGAGTGGTTTTTATATATGTTTCGATGATGTTGTCTGGCATCAACTGCTTTTTGTGTACAAGTGAAATTTTATGTCGTGTTTTTTTCCGTTGTTTATCGTGTTTAATCTCGTTTTCGTGTTATCATTGTTTATTAGTGTACTGTTGTGGAATCTGTTCGTTTGTATACCGATTTTTTTTGGTCGTGGCTAATATTACGGTTTGCGAGTGTTGTGCCTTTTTGACGCAAAACAACAAAGCCGTACTGCTCTCCACGTCGATTTTTTTCTCTCGAAGCGCCATCTACCGGGATAATAGAGAAGCACTTAAAAGCTCCTTCAATTGCACGCTACATCGTCTTCTTGCATCCAACCGACTTGCACTTGTATCGTATTGCCTACCCAAAGGCGCATCATCATGACGAAAAACTGCGCAAAGTTCTGCAATGCAATTACGGGCATCGATTACGTCGTCTGCCGCGGCTATTGTGGTGCAGCTTTTCATATGAATGCATGTTCTGGTATATCTCGAGCGCTGCAGTCGTACTTTACATCCAACAGAAACAATCTTTTCTGGATGTGTGACCAATGCGCAGAGCTATTCGAAAACTCGCATTTTCGTGTTATCTCACGTCAGGCCGATGGAACTCCTCTCCGCACGCTTACGACGGCGATCTCTGAGCTACGCACCGAAATAAAGCAAATGCACTCTAAACCTGTAGACCATTTTTCACCCGCTACAAGCGTACGCTGGCCAGCGCTTGAACAGCGCAGAGCTGCAAAACGACCTCGTGAGATCGAACCCACTATGCGTGCTGAGAGTTGCCAAGTAGGGAGCAAAAAGCCGATGGCAAATGTTGTTTCAGTGCCTATTTGTAGCTATGATACCGATCGGAGGTTCTGGCTGTATTTATCAAGAATTCGTCCTGACGTCACCACGGAATCGGTATCTGCCATGGTCAAAGCCAATCTCGGGATTAAGGATGATATTTCTGTGGCGAAGCTCATCCCAAAAGGTAGAGAGTTGGATTCCCTCACTTTCTTATCCTTCAAAATTGGGTTCGACCAATCATTGAGAGAAAAAGCACTGGATCCATCAACATGGCCTGAAGGGTTGCTTTTTCGGGAATTCGAAGATTATGCCGTACAAAAATTTCGAGCTCCACCGAAGTTCAAAAAGCCTACTACACCGTTGCTACCACCAGAGACTATATCCCCTCCAATCGTGCCTATTTTGGATTTGAATTTGATTCCTCCAGCCCGGGACGCACCAGTTTAAGCCGTTCGGAAGGCCCCTATCCCCCTATCACAGTCGTGTCCCACCCGTCATCGGCCAGCAGTCGTCCCGGACCTGTGTTTAGACATGGGAATGGGGTCTTCCAGCAAATTAGCACAGGCGAGTACAACCCTTCAAAAATCAAATTGCTACCTGATACTCGTCACGTTTCTAGTCACATCTCGTCACCAAGAATGACAATGTCATATAGTCGTCGTTCATCTGGTCGTCTATGGTTACTTCCAACGGAATGCACGCAAAACAGCATAATGGAAGCTCCCACGCCACCCGGCACAGTCGAGCACCGCTCTCGTCGCTCCGCTGACTTTTCCTGCCATCCAAGACATTCCGTTCCTGTGTCCGGAACTGGCGAGGGAGTCTTCCAACTTGCTACCTCAGGCAAGTACGACTACAGTACCGTTTTTTCGATCCCTGATACTGGTCTCATTGACAGTGCCGCTTATTTCAACGATGGGGTAGATATCGTACCGAACCCTGATGTCTCCTTGGATTCCGCTGCACCAATTATCAAATATGCATCGTCACCATCACCACTGATCGATTCTGGCGAATTAACAGTTTATTACCAGAATGTCTACAACAGCTGCTGGATCGTTTCACCGAATGGTGTACACGGAACATGCTAACGCTAAGCATTCACAAATGTAATGTTATTACGTATCACCGCAAGCTCAATCCGATAACATTTGATTATTCAATTGACGGACAGTCTCTCGATCGTGTTCCTAAAGTTCGTGATCTTGGCGTCATCCTAGACTCATCATTTACCTTCAGATTGCACTACAACGACATGATTTCTAGAGTCAACCGGCAGCTGGGATTTATGTTTAAAATATCCCGAGAATTTAATGACCCGCTTTGCCTCCGATCTCTATACTGCACTTTGGTGAGATCGATTTTGGAATCTAACTCTCAAGTATGGTGCCCATATCAATCAACGTGGACTGCTAGGAACGAATCAATCCAACGGAAATTTGTCAGACATGCCCTTCGTCGTCTTCCGTGGCGGGATCCTATGAACCTTCCCCGATACGAAGATCGATGCAGATTACTGGGATTGCAGACATTACAGCAGAGAAGGAGCATTGCTCAAGCTATGTTTATCGCAAAAATTTTAAACGGTGAAATTGACGCACCTGAATTGCTAGGGCAACTCAACATTTACGCCCCTGAACGATTGCTTCGCCAACGGAATTTCCTGCTGCTTGAGCCCCGGAACACTCTATACGGACTACATGACCCAGTGCGCTCCATGTCCGCTAGCTTCAATGAATTATTCGTCTATTTTGATTTTGTCTCTACTGCGTCTGCATTTAACCACCGACTCCAGGAACTGAATAGATACCACTGACAACGAGGACTGCCATGGACAAGGGCTCAGTTTCCACTCAGTTATTTTGTTTTTTTTATGACTTGACTACAGTTGATGCTCACTGTTATTTTTTTTTACTTTAAGTGGCTTATATGTTGTGTTCAAAATGTACTGTTTGTTTATATATATATTGTTTGTAAGTCATGTAAAAGATGTGGGGTTTTTATGCCTTCCCTTGTCTGGCTTTTCCCCATCACATATTTAATATTTCATTAAGACAGTAAAAAGTCAGATGAATAAAGAAATGAAATAAATAAATAAATAAAAAATCAGTGTTGAAAAAATAACGATATCTCCACCAATAAAAACAAAACCATTGCTGAAGATTGAAAAACGAAAATTCAACTTCCAGAGCACTTGCTCGAGCTTTCCGACGTTTTTCACTATACAGTGTGAAAGCAGATGAAAATTTAACATCTTGTGAGTATTCGATTAGAATTTGGTTGATATTACTTGATGGGAAGTGTGCGAAAAGGATAATTTTCTTCACACTGTTTCGCAAAATTATTGATTTTCGGACGAGAGGTGAGGGAGAGAGATGAAAGAAATGAGCGCCATTGTGTCAGCCATTTGTGGCTAGCTTCCACCTTCACCTTAATCGGTTGCAAATCTAAAACATCACAACAGTACGGTGATGAAACAGGCATTCGGCGGTCAACGATTCGATAACGCTGAAGAAATTCGTGACGCAGTTACATCGTACTTCAAAAAATTGGACGCTACGCACTTCGTGCTCGGAATAGAAAAACTCGTGCCATGCTATGAAAAACGTTACGGCGATTATGTAGAAAAATAGAAAATATAACGTAGATTACGAAAATCACCTTGTTTTTTGTCCAAACTTTATTTTTCCGCGATTTCTGAGGAACTGAAATCTATTTTTTGAACGACCCTCGTATATCATTAGATGACATGGTTTTTTTACGCGGATTTTCCAATTAACGCGGATATTCCAATTAACGCGGTTTTTTTTGACGAGGATTTTCCGATTAACGCGCTTTGTTCTAACGCGGATTTTCGAATTATCGTGGTTTTTTTACGCTGATTTTGCAATAACGCGGATTTTCCAATTAACGTGTTTATTTAGCGGTTCGCTTCACGCGGTTTTTTTTACGAGGTACTAAGGTTTGAATCAATTAGAATTCGGCCTAATTCATGCCTACCAGGGATATAGGTAGGTAGGTAAGTAGGTAAGATTGTTCATCTTAAAGCAGCGAAAGATTTTGGATACGCCTACTACGCGTATCCAAAATCTTTCGACAGCAAATTGTTTGGAATAGCTGTATCTTTCGACAGTAAAAATCTAACGTTTTGTTTTGAAAAAGTAGGGAAGCCGACAGAAGAAATTTGATTTTGAACACTCACATTCAATTCGACGTGGTCAGACGCGCTCGAAATTTGTACAACAATGTTTTGACGAAATACGAAGGGTGAATTCTGATGAATAACGTAACCAGATGAAAGCAAAGGAGATGTGCCAAGAAAATTTAAGTTCGTTTTCGCTGGAAGTTCTTGATTTGGCAAGGGATTGGTGGCTGTCGACAGAAATCCAATGTTCTCGTCACAAATAAGAATTTCTACAGAAACGTTTTCTTCCGTTTATTAATGCTCATAAAGGTCCGGTGACGATGTGGCCAGATTTGGTAAGCTGCCACTACAGTCGAAACCCCTCCCCCCTCAGAGAAGTGGAAGGAGAGTTTAACCACCTAAGAAATGTTTTTTGTCCCCTAAAACCTCCACATGCCAAATTTCGTTTCATTTGCTTGATTAAATCTCGAGTAATGCAGAAATTTGTGTTTCCTTACTCAAATGGTCCACAGAAGTCCACAGAATGGTTCTGGACCAGTGAATGGTGAGTTTGAGCCGTTCCTGGCAAGTTCATCTGCTCACTCGTTGCCCTATATATCGCAATGGCCAGGAATCCAGTACAATTGTACCGAACTTATCTGACCTAATTGCCGTGAAAGGGAAATGCATTCTCAGACAATTTTTGAAGAGCATTTAAAAGCATTGAGAGCTTTAAGTGCCGCTTGACTGTCTGAGAATATGCAGATGTTAGCATGTCTATGGGCCCTATTATAGAAATCGAATCGAGGATTCGATACAATCACTATCACTATCACACCGAGTAAAATCTGGAATTATAGAAATCGAGGAAAACTGCTCGATTCGTTAGCAAGCTCGAATGTCAGCGGTTGTGATGAAATATTTTGAAACAAGCTTGAAATGTTTCACGAAGCACTATAGAAAGGATGCCAAATCTTTTTTAGAGGCATCTGCTATGAAAATGTATTTCCAAAAGTGTTAATATGGTTATGTTTTGGAGAAAACTGATATTCCCTCAACGAATGAAGCTTAATAGGCGTAATGCATGCATGGATGTGTAATATAAACGATATCATGGAACAATTTGCTTTACAAAAATATAATTATTAGAAAATGAATCTTTTCATTTATTTTCACAACTGCAATCTATGGAGTTCCGTAAGGAGACAAACATAAATTCCACATTATTAAGGAAAACATTTTTTTTTATGTAATTCTCTTTTAGCGTCGATTACTTGTTGTAGCGGCGTCAATAGCTTTATTGTATTGGGCCACCACCCTGAATTCTCGCTTGTTGTGTGCTAGTGTTTGTTTACTTTTCACCTCATGTCAATCCAAATCTGTAATTTAAAAAGCTTTAGCATATGGTATAGAAAGTTTGGTATAGTATAGCAATAAAAAAGAAAATTGCTGACAAAAGTAACACGTAAAGGGTGTGTCACATCAAATTGCATCACGGAAAAAACCCTGTAGAAATTTAATTTTTAGGAATTATATCTTCAGCTTTCGCTTATAATCAGATAAGAGTGTATAGATTACGTTGGCCATGCTTCACTGTCAATTTTTCGTAAATTTGGAAAAATGTCGTCGAACGAAAAAGAGCGTCATGAATTAATCCTGTGCACTCATTTCGAGAATCCGGAGTTGTCACGTCGGGACATCGGTAAGATGCTGGGAATCGTCCAATCCACGATCAGCAGAGTACTAAAACGATACTTTGAGAACCTAACCATCGACCGGAAGGTGAAGAACGGCAAAAATGGATGCTCCGTCAGTGAAAAAGATCACAAGCGCGTAGTTAAGCAGTTTAGACGTGATCCGAGAAGTTCGGTCCGGGATGTCGCCAATAAGCTGAATTTGTCAAGTTCATTCGTTCAGCGGACCAAGCAGCGGGAGGGCCTGCGTACATACAAGGTTCAGAAGGCTCCTAACCGCGACGAAAGGCAAAACATGGTGGGGAAGACGCGAGCCCGGAAGCTGTACACCGAAATGCTGACGAAGCCGCATTGCCTGGAAATGGACGACGAAACCTACGTCAAAGCGGACTTTCGTCAGCTGCCGGGCCTGTTGTTCTTCTCCGCAGAGGACAAATTCAGCGTTCCGGAGGAGATTCGCAAGCAGAAACTATCCAAGTTTGCCAAAAAGTACATGGTGTGGCAAGCGATCTGCTCTTGCGGAAAGCGGAGCGCCCCCTTCGTGATGACCGGCACGGTAAACGGGCAGGTTTACCTTAAGGAGTGCCTACAGAAGCGCTTACTACCACTATTGAAGCAGCACGAGAGCCCGACCATCTTCTGGCCGGATCTCGCTTCGTGCCACTATTCAAAGGACGTGTTGGAGTGGAACGAAGCCAACGGGGTCACCTTCGTGCCAAAGGAAATGAACCCGCCCAACGCGCCGGAGCTTCGCCCAATAGAGAAATATTGGACGATTATGAAGCAGACCCTCCGGAAGAACCCAAAAGATGTCAAATCGGAGGCGGACTTCAAGAGAAAATGGATTTCTGTTCAAAAAAAAACTACAACCTGACGTTGTACAGAACCTTATGGACGGGGTAAAGAGGAAGGTGCGAGCATACGGGCTTGGGCTCGAAGTATGAATAAAAAGAAAATGCCAAAAGTTGTTTAATAGTTTTTATTTTACTGTCTAAAATTTTCAAAAGGATCGGTCTACTGGACGAATTTCTACAGCGTTTTTTCCGTGATGCAATTTGATGTGACACACCCTTTACTAACATACGCTAGCAGGAATACGACATTTTTAGGTAGGAAATTCGTTTGATAGTAATTCAAATAATATGATATAATTTACTAATGAAGTTGTATCGTAGAAGAAACACTTACTTTCTGGCATTCTGAACCAAGACGCATTGATGGTCTCAGCGCATTAAGCTCCTCACTGAATTCCTCCCACGTTTCCTTAACCGGGATTTTATTTGAACTGCCTCCACAAATAACTCGAGCAATGTTTACATTCGCTTCCATTGGTTCAACGAGTCGTTCAAACAGGTGGTGATTTGTCTGTCCACTCGTTTTCAGCCACTGAAATATGTGCTGGAAGTAGGTTCTGCATTGTAAATTATAACATAATTAATATGAATAATGTTGGATTGAACACTTACCTTGTATAGACTATTCTGGCAGCACCGTAAAACAAATACTGATCAAAACAAACGAACATGTGTTGAAAATTGCATATATTCAAGCGTTTCTGAAATGTTTCCTAAAGGAAAATATCAGGGACGCAAACCAAAACAAAATAATTCTCTGAAGATATGCAACAAGTGAACCAAACAACTCGAAAAGTTGTGACACTTGCATCGATAGCTATCACTCGCTCGGTTCTATCGAATTGCTCGATTTCTATAATAGTAAAATAGGTCTAACGAGCAAAATTCTTATCGCCTCGATTTCTATAATAGGGCCCTATATTTCCTTTTAAGGCAGATATTTAAACATTCTATTGCTGCTATTTTTGTCTGAAAAACAGTTGGCCAGTTTCCCATAGCCACAGAGATTTTTGTTCTGGGACCATACACTCCGGCACCTATTCTGATTCCCATTTTTGACTCATCAGTGTAAAACATGATTGAACCATTACGAATGTTGGGACCACCTTCATCCCATACTGAACGAGAATGTTCGATCACTCTGTATGCAATGTCATAATTAGCCCTACGTCCAATCACTGTTCATCTCTGAGGCCGGTCCAATGGGTAAGAGATTCAGGATGCTCAAGTGACCAGTTTTGTCTACGTCTAGAATTTTTTTTCCATTTTTTAAGTTTAGAGCGCTTTTTTCCTAGCCTCTAGCTGAACATATTGGTTCAAAGGTACCAGGTGAAGGATAGCCCCCAATGCATTTGAAGGAGTGCTTCGCATCGTTCCAGTAATTGCAACGCATGCTAGTCGTTGGAGTTTGTTTAACTTTTTTGTAGCTACAGTCTCCTTAGTCTTTGGCCACCATACAAGTGAGGCATAGGTTATCCTAGGCCGCACAATTGCAGTGTGGAACCACATAACCATTTTTGGCTTAAGGCCCCATGTTCTTCCTATCATTTTGGAGCATGCCCATAGGGCTGAGTTGGCCTTGCTGATTATTGAATCTAAGTGCGCATTCCAGTTTAGCTTAGCATCCAAGATAACACCTAGATATTTCATGCTGCTTCTTATTTCCTCTTTCCCAAGATGTAATGACTGCAGATGCAGTTTTTTCTTTTTGGTGGAAGGAATAATTGTTGTTTTTGGGGGATTTATGCTCAGACCTTCTGTGATACACCAAGATTGTGTAAAGTTTAAGGTCATCTACATTCTGCTCGATATCACGTCGTCGAACTTGCCACGTACCATTATGACTAAATCATCGACAAAGCCTACAACATGAATCCTTTTACCTTTAAGCTCATCGAAGGTCGTCAACTACAAGAGACCAAAGGAGAGGTGATAGCACGCCTCTTTGTGGGCAACCCTTTGTTGCAATCACAGAATCGGACGACCCACCCAGTTCCGAGGTTATTCGTCTATGTGTGAGCATGCCCTGGATCCATTCGACTATACAGTTATCGAAGAGTCTTTTTCTCATAGCTTGTGCCATTGATAGATAAAAAGCATTATCAAAGGCACATTCGATGTCAATAAACGAGCATAGAGCGGTTTGTTTTGACGAGAGAGATTTTTCAACTTTTGTTACAAGCGTGTGTAGCGCTGTTACTGTGGATACTGGTATTTAGATATTGGGCATTTGCACAAGAATACAGACTTTATGTATTCATATAATACTTTTTCCATTCTTTTTTCCAGTATTGATGATAAACTAATTGGTATGAATGCCTTCGGGAGTGATTTGCACGTTTCCCCGCTTTTGGAATGAAAACTACCTCAACAAGGCTTCATATCGAAGGAAGGTGCTCTAGTATCAGACTTGCCTTAAAAATCTCGATTATCGTTTCGTTTAATTCTTTTGAAGCTGATTCAAGCTGCTGAATCGACCTTATTTTTGAGTATAGAGTTTTTGACTCGAGTTCAAGGGAATACCGATCCCAGTTGATTTTTTTTGGGATCTCAGTATTCTCTTTGAACTGTCATGCCACCATCCCATTCAAAAATAATGTGTCTATGATCAGACAAAGAAGCCTCTTCGGAAACGTGCCAGTTATGAATCTTGTCAAGAATAACCGGGCTACACAGCGTTAGGTTTAAGACTTTTTGTCTGATTGCGTTTATGAATGATGGTTCATTTCCTCTGTTAGCAATATTCATATTGTTTGACGAGAGAAATTCTAAAAGACACTCACCTCGGTAGTTAATGTCGGTATTTGCCCACATAGTGTGATAAGCGTTGGCATCACAACCGATGATGAAGTCCTTGTTGATTTCCCTACAGTAGTTAACAAACGCCGCTACTACTGTAGGAACGTCGCCAGGAACGTAAGTCGACGCAATTACCATGTCGGATCTTCCTTTGGCGGTTGGTACTTTCACTCTGATTGCGACGATGTCCCTTTGAATGAACTCTGTAATAGGAAAGCATTTAATGTTTGCATTTACTAAGACAGAGTGGAGAAGACAGAGGGAGAATTGGAATCCCATCTGTTTTATTGAAATTATGGTCAGATTTTTTGCTTGTTCCAGTGTCCATGTTCATTATGGATCTGGTGTGATGGGGGTTTGAAGAAACTCACCTTTTTCACTTGTTGTAGTTGAAGTTCCTACCCTTGCCTACCTTGCGATTGCCGTTGAGTTTGAACCACTTGGGCCAGGAAAATTCAGATTGTCAAGTTTCTTGTTTTTCGGAGAAACTTCTCGAGGAAACTTCGGTTTACCAGAAACCCTGCTGACGACTTTTTAAAAATTTCGTGGCTCCTCAAGTTTGGAGTCACTGGGCTCTGAAGACTTCAGATTACCTGGGTTTTTGGAGTTATGAGGTTTCTGGTTTCTTGGCACCAGATCTCCTTCGAGCACACTGAAGTTTTTTTGAGTTGTGGTTTGGCTCTGCTTTGGATTTCTTTTCCTCAGCTTAGTTTCGCCAAATGGGGAGTTTATTTTGAAGTTGTTGCTAACAAGTTGACGCATTGAAGCTTCGTTGACTGTTAGCGTCCAATCCGCGTGGATTTCATTGGGATTGGATCTCTTGAGTATACGCCATTTATCGGTGGAGAGAATCTCGTTTTGGCTCTCTATGATGCTTTTGAGTCTCTCGTCGCTGTATGTTGCACTTTGTAGAAAAAAGGCATGAAGAATCTTTGGACGCGGAATATTTTTTGCGTCTAGCGCAACCAACGTTATGTTATCTTCTAGGGTTATCATGGGAACCACTTTCTTCAACCATTCCGAAGTTTGATGGTCTTTACAAGAAAGGATTAGATAATCCGACTTATTTGAGCAGTTGAAAAACTTGGGTTTCACCGGTTCATTTCTTTGTTGCTCTATTGCAGTGAGTAGAGGATTCTGGATGGAATCTAGCTGAGCTGTAGTCAGTTCAGTGTTGGGATAGTTCTCCGGGAGAATTCCAACTTTGATCTGCTCTAAGGCTTCTTTGAAAGAGATTCCAGATTCGATTGTGGTTTTAGTGATGTTGTTTTGAAGAGTTTTATGTGCATTCAGCCCCGCTCTTTGACGGGGGCAAAGATTTTGCTTCGTTTTTTTAGGAATCGGTTTTTCATCACTACTAGGTAGCTCCGATCCTCGGGGGCATTTTGTTTGCCCAGAGATATGCAGACTCAGTGCTTTCAGCCGAGCTTTCTTTGCAGGTATCCCAGCTGCGACCAAGATCTTCAGCTTCCTTCTCTGACCCTTGGCGAGGATCTTTTTCCACGAAGAGTGGACCTCGGCTGAATCTACAATTTTAGATCCAGTTTTTATAGTGACGCTACATTCGTCACTATCATCCTCTAGCAATTCACAGCGATTCGGTGTGTTGAGGATGGAAGAGGAGCATGACTGAACATCCACGGTGCGTCACTCAGTACTTCATCCTCTTCTATACTCATAGAGTCGATCTCTATGGAGGTTTTTTCGACAGAGAGAGGCTGCCGAAACCTGAAGTTTTATTATTGTTGTCATTTGGATTATTCATAGAAGTCCCACGAGTCTTGCGGTAAAGAAGGTCCGCTGCATCAGTGACCGGCTTAATGCGGCAGGGGCAGACGATACTGTGGAGGGTGCCCTGGTGCTCCACAGGCTCCGTTAACGGCAGGGTCTAGATCCCCCCTACCATTCATTCCTCGACACGGGTCGCGGTTTATCCATTACTTTCTTTACAACCATCCTCCTTTTTTGGGGCTCTTCATTATTTAGACTTGTGTTTAAAAATGACTCCTTGTCTTCATCTGCATAATTGAATAAACAGTAGTAATGTAGTAATGGCTTTAATGGTCTTTTTATGTACATTTTTGAACAGAATGTGGTTCAGGATTCTACCACGTTATTTTATCTAACCCGTTTAAAGGATATAAGTTCATACAGGAAACTATTTTCTTCAGGGCTTTCATTTGATGTATCAAAAGAGAAAAAAAAAGATTTTGAACAATGAAAACACTCAATTCAAATGCCATTACTACAAAGAATCACAGTCCTATGTCAAGATCCCGTACGTGCCCCTAGTCCTAGACTCGTCAACTTTTTGGAAATTGGGCTTTTTTTTCTTTTCATTTTTACGGATGGCTTAGAGGGCATGCGACAACTCGCTGTGTCGTTAGAGGACCATCATGCACAACTCTGTTTTGAGTGATGAACATAGGCACACATAACTTACACCCTCAGAGGAGAGGAAACCCCCTTCGTCACGAGCAGAGATGCCAACCTTCCTGATTTTTCAGTATTTCCCAGACTTTTTGGCACGCTTCCTGATATCCTGACAAACACCCAATTTTCCCTGATTTTTATAAAATGATCCTGATTTTTACTTTTGCTTTTTGCATTTTTACTTTTTACTTTTTGCTTAGAAAAAAAATTCCATATAAATATACTGGGAGTTTTGCTGGTTGTGTATGAGAACTGTCATAATAGTCTAGATTAAAAAGCTTTCTGGTCCGCGCTTATATTATGCTTACGCTTCCTTTCGATTATACTTTATTTGTTCGCATTTTCGAAGGTACAGTGTCGACATTTTTTGAATTTTGAAGTTAACGTGAAAGAAATATAATCTATAAGAATCACATGCCCGAGGGTTCTCGCAATTCAATCTCAATAAAACGAAGATTAGGAACAGAATTGGAACGGAAACGATGAAAGGAATATTAGCGACCAAAAATTATGTACAGTTAAATAAAAACGATACAGGTTTCATTACATGTTCGCAGCAAATAACATCCAATGTACAAGAATTTTAGAAGTAAGAACGTGTAAGCATCTTTTTTTTATTAAACTGTAATTATTATTAAAAAGTTTTTTATTTCTTGAAGAATATATTAAATTGTTTGTAAAGCAAGAAGTTGTAAGAATGATCCGTGAGACACGACAAATGAATTAGCAGGTACACTACATATGTTTAAAATCTCCGTTCATGTGCATCAGTTGAAACATGGTTACGTAAAACGACTTGTGCGTTTCATCTATGCATCGATTTTTTTTAAAAGCAAATCGTGGCGGGTGATGAAAACAGGTCATTTCAAAAAATCAGACTGGCGCGGTCTTCACCTGAAAAAAAATTATGATCTGGTTCAGGTGGTATTGGAGAGGAATTCTGTATTGTGAGCTTCTACCAAGCAACCAGTCGATACATTTCCACAAATACTGCTCGCAACTGGTCAAATTAGCTTCCATAATAAGATAATGTTTAGGCTACCTGAAAGATTTCAGAACTTCCTGAATTGATTGCAAAACAACACTGTGCATATAAAATTCAAAAAGTAATACTTTTGTTTTCTCAAAAATGGGTACGAACTTTCCGGACAACCCAAAATGAGCTATCCTGATTTTCCCTGATTTTATTTTTCATTCTCCCTGATTTAAAAAAAAATAGTTGGCAACCCTGGTCACGAGACACCAGCGACTCCGCGGTGAGGTAGGCATAGAAGTTACTGAACAACAGTGGGCGATAACAACCGATAATTTGAGCTTTATACGTCGCTTAATAACATTTATTGACTAATCTACAACGTACCACGCAGAATAAACCCTATTTAGATGTTTGATTAAAATATTGTCTTCATAATTCAAAAAAAACTTGGACTTTTTAGGTGGTATTTTTTAAATACATTTATTTAGTTCTATTATTTTGAGCATATCAGTCTGTGACATTTTTCTTTGGTAACAAATTAGATGTGCTAGTCACCGCTTGGTGGCACTGCTTGATGGTGCAAGGAAACCTATTTGTTTTTGTATCATAATGTTTTGACATTTTAACGCAAGTGCTTTTGGGGCGCGCATCGTTATTAGGATTTGACTTCGGATTTTCCCTCGGGATACTGAACCAGCAAAATATGTCTGAACAAGTTGATGAATTGGAAAGTTCCGAGCTCGGCACGAAGGAATATTGGGAGTCAAGCTATGATACGGAGATTCGGAACTATAGAGACCATGGCGATGTTGGTGAGGTATGGTTCGATGAGGACAGTCAGCTGAGGATTATCCGATGGATCGAGAAACAAGAGGATCGGATAAGTCAGGATGCTTCTATAGTTGATTTGGGTACAGTGATGGTTTATTAATTCCCCCAATTTGTTTTAATACTTAATTCATGTTTCAGGATGCGGTAATGGTATGATGTTGATTGAGTTGGCACGTGAGGGTTATTCACATTTAACCGGAGTAGATTATTCGCCCAAAGCGATAGAGCTTGCCGAAGCGATTTGCAAGGACCAGAATCTTTGTATCAGCTATAAGGTGGTAGACTTATTGAACGAAACGGCAGTGCACGAATTGGGAAAGTTTTATGTTGTCCACGACAAGGGCACATACGATGCGATTAGTTTACACCCAGAAGATTCTAAAAAGATGCGAGAGATTTATATGAAAAGTGTTGATAGTCTCTTAGACGACGACGGACTATTTATTCTCACTTCGTGTAATTGGACTGAGAGTGAGTTAGTGAGAAGCTTCGAGGGAATTTTCGAACTGCATGCAGTTGTTCCAACGCCCACATTTAAATTTGGGGGTTCCGTGGGGAATGTTGTTACATCTGTGGTATTCGTTAAAAACAAGAACAATAAAACTGGTTGAGATTTTGAAATATGCTTTTTATTTATCTGTTGTTCTTCAAAGTGTTGTTCGGCTGATTTCCGTATAAAATCAGGAAGGAAGCAAGAGGGACAGAAATAACCACACAGAATAAAGAGTAATGCCACAAGTAGGCTAGAAATATTCTGACGCGGAAAAACATGACGGGTATAAGAATAAGACCATCTGATGGTCTGTTTCTAATGATTTCTGATGAGAAATTAACCGGGCAAACGCGGTCGACTCGGATTGCGTCATCTCGGTGGATTAGGCCGCCTCAATATCTTTTCCTCGTTAAATGGGGACTTTGCCTCCGTGACATTAACCTCAAAATAAATTTCGAAACACGAAAAAGTAATCTATGTATACAGTCATTCCATACCAAACCGATATACAGGCAATTCTGTTTTTGTGCGGTCCCTTTCCGCATGATTCCTCGTTTGTGCGACTCTTTTTGTGCGATTTTATTATGTCTTGAATCACACAAACTAATTGCACAAATAATAATATCGCACCTAAACAGTCACATAAATGATAAATCGCACAAAAAGCAACCGCACAAAAACAGGTTTTCCTGTAGTGGTTCTCAGATTTCCATGAATAGTTTTAGCTTTGTTATTTATCGCAAATTATTAGACCCATATTTTTTTATTTTTGATGTAGAACTAAGTCTTTCAAGAAGGGTGCCAAATCAGAAAACAGGTCACGTTTTTATGAAATAAAGTTAACGTTCATGACTATTTTCACTGTGAACGAATTCTCATGATTTGCATACCAATCGAATCGGAAATTTTCTAAGATTTGTTTGATATGCTACATTACAATTCGCTAATCTCTAAACGGTTTAAATTCATGAAAACTGGAATAATTTTTTTCCCCATACATTTGTTCTGCCGTACTCGCTTGTCGTTGTGCAGACCGGAATATGTGTCCCTAAAACTTACATTTAAACTGAGAAGCCTGGAAAATCGTCATTTCAGTTACTTGAGGTGAATGAACTTTCGCGGTTCGAGAACTACGTAAACATGAGATGTGCAATAATTTCAGAGGGAAATGTAAAATACAATGATCATTTGACAATTCTTCCGTTCACATATTTTGGTAGTCCTAGTCATCATATCAAACGTAAAAGGACGTTCATCAAATTTATTTGTAACGAAGAACATAATCTATTACAAAAATTTCGATGCATTCTAAAATAATCTTCGAAGTGGTAAACAAGTGGATTGCGTAATATAATTGCGTAGTTCTACGTCGAAAATATGCAGTCGTGTCCTAGATACAACTCCTTACAATTTTTTTCATTAGGGTGACTATTCCCATTTTAAAATGCCTTTTTTTTTCAAAAGTTCATGATTTTTGAACCACTGAACCGATTTAGATAATCATCAAATTGAAGCCAATGAGTTAGCCTTTTATGGATTTATGGATTATGGAAATCGATTACATTTTTGTAATTATTGATTGTATTCGTTTTCTATTGTTTTCATGACATTGGACAAGAGCGCGGTATATTTTTTAAATATTTTTTTCTCGAAAGCTGGGGATTTTTTACATAATATACCTTGATATCAGAGATACTATTTTTTTGGTTTTAAGATATGGTTTTCAAAGTTAATCGGTGGTCCGAAAAACTTTTACCTTTTTATCTAATGAAGCAAGTTGAACAAAAATTAGCATATGGAGGTTTTAGGGAGCAATAAATGTTTCTATGGTGGTTCAACACAACTACACCAAACAAATCAAACACTAATTTCTGCAAAGCTCGTGAACTAATCAAGCAAATGAAGCCACAAGTGGGATGTGAGGGTTTTTGGGTACGAGAAATGTTTCTATGACCTCTACCTCCACTGGAATGGAAAGGGGGTCTCATAAAAATATTACACATATTTCAACCAAACATGACAATTGAAAATTTTCGGAAAATTCTTAAAGAAAATGGTAAAATTCAAAAAATTCAATTACATAGTGATAAATGTTATGAATTTTGACGAATGTATTGATAAGAACAAAACTTGAGAAAGGAGTTGTCCGATTTAGGGCTGTCTTTATTTTATTATATTTCCTGTATCAAACATTCGTTCCATGTAACAGAGAAACATGTTATTTGCAAGTGGTTGAAAAATCTTGAACGAGAATTATGTCTGAAAATAATTTGATATTATAAAGACAAGTTTTAGTAGAAGTACTGAGAAATTTATAGTAAAAGGTAAATTTGAAGGGTCGATTAGAAGATCAATCTATGAACAGTTCTGCGATTGGACCCATGAACGTTTGCTTAGCAAGAAAACGTGAATGTTTGAAGGTGATAACAAAAAAATAATTTTGGGCGGGACGAAGTTTGCAGGGCCAGGTAGTTTATAATAAAAAATACGTTTTTTTGTGTGAAGCATTTGTACTCATGATGTCTTTCCTCACGTCACAATATGTCTAGTCTACTTGTGATATTACATTTTCTTCTGTGCGGTTCTGGGCGGTCCGCCCGGGGTGTCACCCCTGTAAGGATAATATACTTGTCATGACCATGACAAGTATATTATATTGAAAAAAAAACAGGATTTAACATAACAATTCACTATGGAGAAGTTCATTTTATAGAATCTTTCTTGGTTTTTTTATGTTCATTATTTCGTCATACTACATCTTTTATTTCTGTACGGGGGTGTAAATTCAAAGTCTCGAGAACGAGGGGGTCGAAAACGATTATGATTTTTCGTCTGGGTGTCGTAAAACGAATTTCAATGAATATTTTGAAACTTTAGGACATTACCTAAAGTGTTACATAGAAGTTTTTTTGAGAAATCGAAAAATTGCCAAAATGATGGCCATTTTTGTTAAAAATGAGTTATTTTTCATGAAAAATCGCTGTTTAGAAGCTCATGGAAAAACATAAAAATGAAAAAACGGCTTTGTAACGCTTTAGATAATTATTTTTTACATGCTGATAAAAAAAATTTAGCCAAATTGGTCGAGCAAATCCTGAGATATTGATACCACCAGCTGAAAAGAAACATGGGTTTGAGAAGAATGCATTTAAAAACTCGTACAGCAATGCCATATCCCTCACACTTTTGGCTGTAATTTTCCAATGAAATCAAATATCGAAAGATCCTTTTAGGACAACAAAACAAAGATGTTTTTCGACCTTTCAGACCGGGGTCCCTCTTAAAAGACTGTCGATGGAGTGCTCATTATAATGGTGTGAAACCAATTTATGGGCGGATCACAAACACTGGAGTATTGCGCGACTCAAATACTGGATCATGTGCATCGGGAATTCCCGATGAAAATGACTAATGCACTCCAACATTTCCAAGAAGAACGGTCAAAATCGTCTGAAGAAGAAGCCGAGTGTAGAGGCTTAGTGTTGCGTATTCCATTGAGCCCCCAACAAGAGAGCGAAAGCTAACTTAACGGGAAGCACTTTTACAAAATGAGTGTCGGTCTCTGCTCCAAAAGATATTTATTTGATAATATTTATTAGAGTCACATTTCGACATCCGCAAATAATCCATATTTTATTTGTTTTCTTGTTTTGTAACTGTTTGATTTTGCATTCGAAAACCAAAACTGAATATTATAGGGGGGTGACACCCCAGTAACTCGCCCCGGGTGTCACCCGGTCACGCTACGCCACTGGTTGTTATATAATGTGTTCAACCAACCTAATATATACACATACGGCAATACATACACATACTCTTTACAGATACACAGGTCGAAGGTTGTGTAGGCCACTGATCATTCAACAAGAGCCAAAGATTGTACCGCTCATGACAACTCTACACGAGCTGAAGATTGTACCGCTCAGTGACCATTCTACCCTGGATTCCTCGAGTCAAGAGAGATGCACCATGATTGATATGGGGTACAGACTAGGGGGGCGTCGCTGATCAATGGTCAGTTGCACCCCAATAGGAAGTATCCCGTGTCGGCCATACATACATAGTACTGGAGACTGCAACATCCCAATTATGAGAATCTTTGTAATACTAATCTCGAGCCAATTGGTTACATATTACTAACATAGTTGTAAGACAAAAAATGTCAAAATATTGGACTCCCGGCCCCGTCAGGCTAACGCCACATGTGCCTTAATAAAATATATATTTTGGAAAAAAAACCAACCTAACCTACCTTCATTTCATCAAATTTGAACAAAGAATGTATTGCGGAATCTAGAAATGATAATTAACTTCAATATCGCTCAAATACTTCCACAAAAACTAAACTATGATAAGTGTTCTATTAAGGTGGGCTGTACAAAGATTCAAATGCCAAAAAAAAAATAGAATGGACGACTCTGATTTGTCAAAACATTTTTATAAATACAGTAAGGCGGTCACTGGATGCAGAAAAGTGGTCGTACGAATTGTATGCAATAGTGAAAGGAAACAACCACATTGAGTTGTATTGGTGTGGTTCAGCCGGGTGCTATGATTGATGCTAGGATCGTTAGCAAAATCTCAAGCAGAACTGTCAGTGGGATACCCAATTCATATGAAAACAAAGGGAAAATGTCAGTGGGATACCCAATATGTTGGCTCCTGTCAGTTCAATGGGGGTTCTCTAAAGACGTCACCCGGCTGGTGTGGTTACATTGCTTCCCCCTTGCTTCGTTCGAATTCGTCAGCTTCTATCGAACAAAATTGTTTGTTTCTATTCGTACAATCAAATTTTCGTGCGTACTCCTATCCAAGGCGCTTATATCAATGTATAACAGGTGAAGCAACATCATCACTTCAATAAGAAGGGGATTACGGTTTGTGGAGCGGGGGTTGTTTGTTTTGTTATTGCTAGGATACGCCATTTTTGCATTTCCACATGCGAGAGTAGTGGATATGAGAATGAAATTCTACAAAACCATTCTATCTTTTTCATATAAATTCGCGAAACCCGAACATAGTAGGCATCGTTCGAATAAGCGTTGTAGCAGTTTGTAGAGAGCCGCCGGCAGCGTTCTGATGCTGTTTGTAAACAATACCGACAGCATTTCCAATATGGCTGAAAGTGCATTTTATATGATTGTTTCACCTGGTACATATAGAGGCGCCTTGCTTCTATCCAAAGTAACCTTAGCCTAAGGCGTCGTGAAACCTTGTCAAATTATTACCCTAGCAGTAGTTTTGTGATTGTAATAAGTTCATCTACCACTGAGAGCTTGTGCCGATTTTAAGGAAAACTTAAAATTATAATTAAAACTGGTTTGTTCCACAATCTTTCGTCAAAAAACTGTCATTGGGTTTTTTATACTATGAGCACGGCGAGTGGAACAGCACATCCCTGTCGAACTCCAAAATGCGAGGTTGTCGAAGAGACATGAGGTCTGACGTTACTCTGGTGCAACGCGACACCCTTTGTATTCATTGATACTGAACGGATCTCTGCCCTCAATTCGTCCAGTTGCGTGCTGTATTTATTGAAATTTATAGACTGGTTATTTGTTTGTAGCCCATAACATAGAATTTCTTTTCAATACCACCAGACATACAGCATGACTTTCTGCGAGTGAGGACCGGCTTTGGGAATAGATAACGGTTTATGTCGATTATTTTTTTTCATTCTAAATTGTTGTTAATTATTAGGCTTTTCATCGCCCATCAAACGGCGTTTTTAACGCTTATAGAACGAGTCGTAGATAAAGATGTGATCAATAGAGTTTGTTTCGGTCAAATAATGTGGAACCCATATGCCCTAGCAGTTTGTGTAAGCTTGCTTCACCAGATGCTCAGGGACGGTATGTTTTGATATCTGTGTGAATCTGTTAATTCATCTGTCATGTGCCGAGTATTATTATTCTTGATAGATTCCTCGATTTATTTGTCATCAATGGCGGTACGAACTTTCCGGGCCAACCCTTGGAAGAGTATTTCCCAATTTACCACATTTCAATAAAGAGCAATAAAGAGGATCGCTGCTAGAAACCCTTCTTCAGAGATACGACCCGACACCTCAAATAGAATTTTTTGTTCGTGTTCCATTTTTGCAAAACCTTGAAAGTTCTCAAGAGATAGAAACGAAGTGGTTTTTTATCATGAACGGAAACTGAATCAAAACCTGCATTTGAGAAAACAATGGCGACCAATTTCAATACTACAATACTAACATCCTGTGGTGTTACCTTCATTCTGGTGGAATGAATTATCATCTACTAACAATGGACAATAGCTCACAATTTATGTGCATTACTTTCAATATATATATTTCAATGAAAATGGCCAAGAAAAGAGATAATAGAGAAGTATGGATTAGGATTGGGCGATCTCGGATCGGTATTTAGAAGATCGATCTTTTCCTTTCCGATTTTCGATTTGTTGGATCTATTCTTTGTGCTCCAAAAAATCGCGAAAATCGATCTTATCGATCTTTCCGATCTTTTTGATCGTAGAAAATTTTATGTAAATTTGTTTTCAACTGAACATTGATTTTAATTTCACCAAAAATCACCTGACAAATTTCATAACCATTGGATCCATTTCAAGTCAAGGCTTCCATTTATCAAATTGGTGGTCGTAAACTTAGAAGATGCAGTTTTGTAAGTTTGGTCGTTACAAAATTGGTCACAAGCTATATTTACACCATCACATTCACTAGGCTGACAGCGAAAATTGTTACGAAATTGGATGGTGACATCGGGTCCAGCCCAAACGTTCTTTTCTAGAACAGAGACTACTACTAAGGTTTCGACTAAATGTCAGACGTATGGAACGGTTGGATTTTATGTGATTTATGTCAGCGGAGTTCTGGACAAATATCAGTTGTTAAATTACTAATAATAATGTTCAATTAATTTATTTAATGTAATGATTTCAAAACGGCACAAGATGAATGGAAACGTAGAAAACGTAATTTTTCTGGGCTTTCGAGTTTTTTCTTGTTTTATGCTGAGAATCAAAATAAAATGCCTTTGATGTTTGAATAGAAATGTGAAATGTTTATTCCACGTTTAAAGATAAGACGACAATTGAATAGAATACGTAAATAAATAGTACAAATACATTCGATTTTTCAAAGATTCAGCAAAGATCGATTCTTTGGTACCGATTCAATCAGTGAATCGATCCCTATGCTGTTTAGAAAATCAAAATCGAGATCGATCTTTTCTCAAAGAACGCCCAATCCTAGTATGGATACATGACCGGCACTCTCAGATTCTCTTTACACAGTGCCAGCAACTGCTAAATCGGACGAATCAATTAGAAACGAGGGCGAATAGGTTGTGAAAATTGCATGCTACCTACATAAAAAGTTTCTTTTTGTTTTGACACGGACCGATCGCTACATTTATGCATACAGATTAAAAAATGGAGAATAATTTTATTTGTCCACGTGGAAATTATCTATACCTCCTCCCCCCTCATCATGGACAAGCTTGGACATTTTCGTATCCTAACCCCCTAACCCCCCTAAAGTTGTTCACGTGGTATGTGGACAGCCCCTTACTGCTCGGGTGTGCGAGCCGCCTTAGACAAAAGACTTACTTTTTTGGCGATGTTTTCAGTCAATAGTAGGAATTTTATGGAAATAATATCTCCCAAAAATCCAAATACACTATCATACTGAAATGTCTTCACATACTTCATATTGTATTCAAAATGTCGTCACAAAATCAAATGTCTTCACAGCAAGTCAAATGTTTTCAAAACGAAGACATGTTGTCAAATCTGCCATCTCTCCTCCTTCCATGCCAGAATACGACCAAGACCCCGACACATAGTCGTGTTTTGGAGCTTCCGAACTCGGATTCTGGCCACTATTTGTTGTTTTATTATAAACAGTTGCTCTGATGAGCTTGAATTTGTTTATCTATTTTTCAACAATAGAACAAAAATGATGGGAAAAATTATAATTAAAATAGTTACAAGCTGATGCAGTGAGGTGGTTCAATCGGCGTGCACGATATCCAGCTCTTCTGGATATCGAACATATTCTGAATTAGTAAAGATGTCGCTATCGCACTAACCTCGGACAAGTCAAAAACATTTTTTTTTACAAAATGGCGGCCGTTTAAAGCAAAGAATGCTGTTTAAAACGATTTTTTTACGTTTATCGATTTAAAAAAAAATTAAGCTTGAAAAACTGTTTTTTATGGGTTTATGCGATAGAGATGTGCATACATATTTTATATATATTGTATTCATATAAAGACGGCATATATCGGTTCAGTTGAACTTGAGATATCATATACGCCAGTTTGATAAAAACTAGTTTCGAGAAAAACGTGTTGAAGCTTATTGTTATGACCGTACTATAACTCGGTAATTAATGGGATTTTCGAATAGTTCTTTCTATGGTATATTCTTGGATGCCTAAACTTCAGAAATATGCAGATTTTGTTTTAGTTTTTCCAAATTTATAGACTAGAATACTGCCTTGAAACACTTGAACATAGACAAAATATTGATGGGTAAGGTACTGTTGGGTTCTGGGTCCGGGATTGTCCTGGTATTCTTGTGGAGCTAAACGTCTATGGACCCGAGAAAATCCTCCGCCCAAGAAGTTTTCTCGGCTCGACCCTCTAACCTCGGACGGAAACTACAATTACGTGAATTAATAGAGATATCCCTATGCCCTTTCGATTTCGATTTGTCTTTCCTCCCAGTTGAATCGATCTTAGAATTCAGTGTTTTTAGTTTTCCCAATTTTTAGTTGAAATCGTTATTCTCATCGAAGCACAATTAAATATTTTTCCGTGTAGTGTTCGGGTAGTAATTGTAGTAGTGGCAATGAGATAAGGATGTCTACTTCCAATATTATTCCTTCTGGTTCTCGTCTAGGTGTTTGAAGCTGTTTTGTTTTTTAGAAAACGAGAAGAGGGTAAACTGTATGTGTGGAGCCCATTATTATATCGGAAAGCACATAGACACGTATCGTCTGTCACAATGGCTGTCATCGGTATCAGTAATAATATCGTTCGATTACAACATATCACAAAAGAATATGTTTTAGTAAGAAATTTGATATTTTAAAACTACAATTATTTTATATATATTAAAATGAGCTGAGTCTAAATCAATTTTCTGGAGCAGCACTGTTTGCAACAACGGTCGAAATGATAATCTTAGCACGGGAACCGTGTGCATATATATCTTTTCCAATTGCTGCCGAAATATAAACGCACGAGCTAATTAAGAACGTTTTTGTGGTTGAGTATTTGCCGAAATAAAAACATCCTTCGAATACAGAGTACACTTGCTGTCGAATCGGTTTCCGAGTGGTTTTTTTCCCATCACACTTGCGTAAGCTTCGTAGAATGAGACAATTTATACATTAACTATAATACTAAGAGTGTGTGTGTATATGTTTTGTCTGCGGTTTCACTTTTCTCTTTTTTATAAATATTTATCTAGTTGTTTTCTGTTTTTTGTTTTCCGTGTACAGTTTTTCCGCATCTTCATCTCTCTGCTGTTTCACTAGTTTTCGTTCGGCCTGCTCTATTGGTTTTATTTCTTCATGTGTACTCCAAAGTGTTCGTTCGTAGAATATCTGTTTTTTTGCCCTAATTGTATTAACCAGAACACATATGTTAAAATTTCCGTTTATTGTTTAGCGTCTTTAGACTTTAACACAGATTTTGTCCACTTTACGCTTTCGTTTGTTTTTTTTCCTCTTGCAATAAGTTTATCTGCTTTGTTTTTAGTTTCTGTTTACATAGGTATTTTCAACGTTGAACATCAAACATACATGAGCTGTGTTGGGGATGAAATGGGCATTCCAATGGTTTATTTTTCACTGTTACCTGTCTAACGCTATTGGACAATAGAGTTTAGCTCGTTGAGAAACCACCGAGCGAGAACAATCGGAATATTGGCCACACATAAATGAAACTACAGAATCGATTCAATGTCAGAATAGGGTACGTGTTCAACTATGATAGAATTTTACAGGTTTCCGCTACAATTTGGCATAGGAAATTGCTGCGTTCTGCTTCTCTAGGTAAGGTAATCAATTGAATTTACGGGTAGTTTTAGTGTGAGTTTGTAATCCAGCAGCTGTCTGAAACGGAGAAAGTACTATTTCCTATTTTAATTCGATTATAGTATCCTACCGATTCTTCATTTGTCGTTGGTTTGCTTCCGGTGAATTTCATATTTTGTTTCATTCCTTCATAGATTCCGGGTTTCCACTGTCCAGTAGTGGATGCGTTTCATTTCTGTATTCTTATGGTAGTAGAAATTTTGTTTTATCCTTGTTTAATAGCTACAATTAATTTTATTCAACACGTAAGTTATGTTCGGCTTTCTCTTCCGTTGCTCTATTACTCTCCATTTAACTTAATAAACTGGTTTAAATTTACTTACTTTACAAATGTCAATTTTAAAAACGAATATATGAATGTGCTTTTGTTGTTTTTTTTTATTTTTCCATGTAAGAGTTCGTAATTAACGTTTACTCGTAGGTTTGATTGTGTCAGTTAGTGTATGAGTGTGTCGTGTTTCCGCTGTTCATGTGTGTGTGTGGGTGTTTGTGTGTGTAAACTTCACAGTTAAAATTTGATTTTCTTATATTTTTTGTTGTAATATCTTGGGCTATTATGATAGGTTACTTTCGACTGCAAAGCCGCTCTGTTGTTGCTGGAAGATGTATAACTCGATTTCACAGTTTATCAAGTTTTTTTGGCAACTATCCGCTGAAACGCAATCAGTACTCATTATCAGCAACAGGTTTAGTGTTTTTGGGGCGCACGAATTTGCTTTCTTCGAGGGAGTTGCACGATGATCAATGTGTGTTGTTATGGTTTTGTGTGACGGTGATGATGAATTATTTAAAAGGATGCTGTAGACGCTTACTGGCGATTCTTGCGGAGACCTTTGGGAGGAAAAAAAACAGAAAAAATATTAGTTTTTCTATTAGGAAATAGGTTTCGTTAGTATTGTAATGTGCTGTAAAACAACTCAGTGCATCAAGTCGACTAAAGTTCATGTATCTTACAATTTTTATTCGTTCTCGCATAGAATTGTTCTATGACGAAACTATGAAATGCACTCAAATTCTTCTACCGCTTGACGGCATCTGGGAATTGTTCATTCATACTCGCGTGGATTCTCATACATCTATTGGATCTATCCAGCAGATCTCGTGGGTTGTATTTCAATTTAAAACCTGGGACAGATTGTTTCAGAAATTCAGGAAAAAAAGTATACCAAGAAACCTAACAATAAGTCTGAAGATTCCCGTATTACATATTTGATTAGGTGTATAACTTTGCGCTCCTTGTTTTGAAAATTGTGACAGTTAAAAGGAACAACTTCTGGAGAATCTGTATCTTCAGAACATATGCTTGAGCATTGACATACCGCAAAATGACCATTCTTGGGTACGAAAGCGACCCTGTTGGCTTCGTATCACTCCAACTCTTCGTATCATCTTTTGAGTAGTGGCACGAAGCTAGATCCAGTCAGAAGATTGTGTTGCTTCATAAGAGGGAACAGACGCTTCTATAGACACTCCTTGATCTGCTCGTTTACAGTCCCGGGAATCACGAACGGCACACTCCGTTTGCCACATGAGCATATCGGTTGCCAAAACATGTATTTCTTGGCAAACTTTGGAAGTTTCTACTTCCTTACTTCCTCCGAAATATCAAACTTGTGCTGGGCGGTGAAGAACAGTAGCCCCGGAAGCTGCCGAAAGTCCGCCTTGACGTAAGTCTCATCATCCATGATGAGACAATGACTTTCCCACCGTATTTTGCCGTTCGTCACGATTTGGAGCCTTCTGCACTTTGTACGTATGCAGTCCCTCCCGGTCCTTGGCTCTCTGAACGATAGACTTAGACAGATTCAACTTTTTGGCCACATCCCTGACCGAAGCATTGAGATTCCGCCGGTTTGTTTGTATGACATTTGGTAATTATCTACCGCATCAAAAAATATCTACGGTGTGGTATTATGGCAGGGTATGTTATTATTATTAAGGTATTATTGAATTTAGGAATTTATCTCAAAAATTTTCTGCTATGCTCTCCTATGCCATTTTAATACCACTTTTTTTTCGGATGAATCAACATTCAGCTTCAATGCATCTGAAAGAGGAATTTAGCAGTCGAGGAACTTAGCATCGTCAAGAAATCTTGGGGACCTTGATGCCGTTGACATTTAATTATTTAGTTACAATATTTATCTGTAACTAGCTGATCCGGCGAACTTCGTTTCACCTACAATTGATATCTTGATTTGAATCATTTTAAACACTTAAATTCCCACAGAAATTATTTTTATGTACGTGATCTATACTCGTGGTATCTCATTTTTTTCACATATAAACCTAACCCAGACTAAGACGCATCAAACTGTTTAAATCCGTTGCTCCTATCTTGAGTTCAATCGTGAGGAACGGACACCAAATCATTTTTATATATATAATTATACATAATTTGCTGAAAAAATGACAATTTCCCATCTTTCCGAATGGTCCTCATAGCATATAAACCTGACGTAGACTAAGACGCATTGAACCTGATACTGATAGTTAAATCCGTTGCTCTGCTGTTGAAAACTGATTTCGACCAGGTCTAAAATCGACCCTTATTAACTAACGTAAGTTCTTTTTTGAAACTTTCAAGATACTGTTTAAATTGTGTAATGTGAAACAACTTGTTCTAAGAATGACTAATATTTTAGTAGAAAATATTATTGTTATAATTTGTCTTAATTATTATTAATTACACTTTATGTCTTTTTATTGTTGAGAAAATAATGTCAAGTTTACTCACCTAACAAATCGCAATGTTTTTGAATTCGTAAGTAGGGGTAGTGGGGGCAAATTGGTCATGGGGGCAAAGTGGTCACCTGCTTGTTTGGTAGTATATCTATTGACTGTAGATGCCGTATTGATAGTCACCTAATGTTTGAAGAATTTAATGACTTTTGAGTCACCCTGTACTTCAGTAGAGCTGTCGCATGTCAAAATATAAATAAAAACAGAAATTTCTCTCTCGATAGCCATTACGGCGTAGTTCTGTGCGCATGGTTACTAAGGAATTTCTCGTGAAATTTTGTTTATTCAATCTGATATATTGGACAAATCATCAGTTTGGACAACTGTTCATATATTCTAGGAGAGGTGAACAGATATTTCGTTTAATCTCAGCGATTAATTAGCATAGAAATTATTTTGATGTTTGGGGGCAAAGTGGTCATAGGTGAATATCGACTTACAATGTTCTGTTTATTAAAGCTGATATACCTCATCACACCCGTGGCCGAGTGGTTAGCCTCATAACTAACATGCCGGGTGTTCGGGTTCGATGCCCGTTCTGGTCGGGGGAATTTTTCGTCAAAGAAATTTCCTCCGACTTGCACTGTGATCACGCGTATTCTAGAGCTTGCCACTCAGAATGCATTCAAGGCGTGTTATTTGGCATAGAAATCTCAACTAAGTACTAATAAAAATAATGCAAGTAATACTACGTTGAGACGGCGAAGTTCCTCTAGGAACGTTAGTGCCATTGAAGAAGAAGAAGATACCTCATCACATTCTGCTCTTGAAGAGGATCCTTTTGTGGCTTTGACCCTGAATAAATATGCCACTTCAACTAAACCAAGCCTCATTATACGGAATGTTGTTTGTTTCATACTATGTTTTTTTATGCATAAGAAATTTGAATTGAGACTCTAGGTGAATAGGCCAAGCTTATTTTATATAGGTACATACTATATCAAATATGATTTGAACAAATTTGGACGAAAAAAAAACGCATAAATCTATCCTATTTAGCTTGATATGTGTGGGTGACCACTTTTTTCTAACGATGAAAAGTGTACTATTATGAATTTTTATAATAAAAGCCGTTTGCTATCTTGAACAACAACGAGTTGAACTATAATATTTTCCGAGAAACGGGAATTGAATCGATATGTGGACGCTGAAAATCTGCATATTCCTTAGGGTGACCACTATGCCCCCACTTCCCCTATGTATAAGATGAAGATAAAATTTTCAAAGAATTTTGGCTATAGGGGGTCGATGGTATCACTTCATTCTGGAAAGTGGGTCTTTTGTCCAAAATATTTTGAGTATCCCTGTTCTAAAACAACTTGGTTACTATGAATGTAGCACTGAATGGGGATGGATTGTTTTTCATTAAAACATGGAGTGCGACTTTCTTTATGCTAAACGTCTACTATGAGAACTGTTGTTATGCGAAATTCACTGTCCCATCTCGTTCATCAAATGCCATCAGATCAGAACAAAAAACACATCGTATCACATCGTAACATCGTAGTGCAAATGGCGCTTACGTCACATTATAGTGGAAATGGCTTCACTTCGTTTTCTAGTATTTACGGGATATTTTTTCACATTTCTATATAACTTCGGTGTTTCCTCGAAGTATTTGGTATTCTTCAATTTGGAAAGCAGAGGCTTTCATTGACGATTGAAACTGCTACACTCTGTCCAACTTCTATAAGACCTGATTCTATTTCGTTGCAACACAAACCGTTATAATTTCAACGAGATACATTCATTGAACGCTTAGAATAAAGTATATTTAACGTCAATTTCGTTTAAAAGAGTTTTTTTTTATTTATTGTGCTTAAATATGATAATTTCAGCTGTCAAGTTTCTATAAGACCATTTCAAAATTCATAAGTATTATCAATGAAAAATTCAAAACGATCGGCTGATTTACATTGGTAACCTTGCCAATTCGGCTAATAACCTGGAAAATTCGTGTTGGAATACAATTTACCAAATTTTCTGAACGGATTTCTCGATATTATTCCATGTTTCCGGAATTGAGACCTCGAGCTCCTCAATCGTGGTGTACTGTTTTCCCTCAGTGTAGATCCTGCGTACAAGGATCCCCCTACAATTTTCAACAAGATTCAAGTCTGGAAAGCGAGTCGGCCAGTCCTAAAAATTAAGTTTTTGGTCCTTAATCCATTGCTTAGTTTTCTTGCTGGTATGAATAGTAGCATTGTTTTGCTGGAATGTGAATTTTTTGTGACGATATCCACGCAAAAACGGTAGTAGAGAGGACTCCAGAACATGTATGTAATCCTTGAATGATATGAAAGCTATCTTGAGCTTTCCGGTTGGACAGAATCCCGCCCAAACTATGCACGAGCCTCCACCAAAATTCCTGGTTGAAAAATACTGTTCCTTCTTTCGTACATCGCGCCAGTACCCGTTGAAACCATCAGGGGCATCCAAATAGAACTTTTTTTTCGTCAGTGAAATTAACCTATACATTGAAAAACTTTTCGTTATGATATATAGCAAAATGTATTCTTTTGGACACATCCTTTATCACAAGATACCATGTCCCACTGTCGGCTCATGTGAGCTTTGGCAAAACTCAGACATCTTCCGATGTGAGATGGTGTAAGGTGAGGAACTTTAACTTTTTAAGCCCTCTTTATGTGAGAATATATTACCAAAATATGACGGATTGTCACCCGAGCAACATTTACATTGGAATATTGCTTTATTTGCATAAGCGATTTTGAGGTATTCGAAGCTGTTCTAGTTATTTCCCGCTTATCTCGGTCAGAGAGCTTCGATAAACGTGGAGCTCTCTCCTTCTTACCGTATCCTTGAGGATTTTCCAAATAATTGAGCACTACTTGATGGGATCGTTCAATTCGACGAGAAATTTCTCTGATACCAACATTCGCTTAGTGAAATGCATCGATTTGTCTTTCTTCTTCCTCCGTGAGCACTTTTCCCTTCGGCAGTTTCCAGATTTATTGATGAAATCAACTAAAACAACGAAAGATGTAACTGGTCTTATAGAAACTTGACACTTGAAAAATACAAAAACATTCATTTACGTTCAGTGCTTGCACACACACATATGAAAATCATGCAATGTATGGTAGTTACCAATACCTACACACTAGAATATAAATTGAAGCATTGTTTGTTTACAATGACACAAAGAAGCAAGATCATCATCTGGTTTTATAGAAGTTGAAAAGAGTGTAGAATGTGCTATATCAATTATTATAGAAATGTTACATTTCGCATGCGAAATATCGAAATATCGGTTATCCAATGGAAGTTTCATCCGTTTCTTTCCGCAGTAGGTTCATTATTGAGTGAAAATTGATCAATGAGAGTGACTTCGTAAGGCCCTGTGATACATGAATAGATCGATCAGATGATACTCTATAAATTTGAGTAGGAGCTTGGGTAGACTGTATACTTCGTACACCCAAACTAGCGTTGGTAGAAAACATGTCATCTTTGGCAAAAATGATGCCATTCAGTGTGCTGGAGAGTCAAATGCGCAAATAATGAGCTCTTTAAAAACCTTCAAAATGGTTTGTATGTATGCGTGCAGACATCTCTTTCTGTTTTCTTTTCTCATTTCATTCATGTGCAAAAAAAAAGTCCATACGACGTCAATGGGGATCGAAACAAGGCCGACTGGAATGCAACTATTTTATACGACCACGCTATCCATATGGCTAATGATGCTTCAGCAGTTGTTCAGCGAATACATGATAATATAGCACCTGATCATAAAATGAAGTTGGGAAGTGTTTTGTAAGAGTAAAAAAGCAGCGCATGAAGGAGAACAATATCTATCTCGTTCTGGGCCGTATATGTGGCAAAGTATACGGAAAGCTTATTTGACTTTTGTTCCGCTCGCTCGTATTAATCTTATATTGCTGTACCATGTATATTATACAAATGCTTACCAGTATTTGTGAGTCATTACATTTTCTGCTATGTTATGTCTCATTTTATGTCATAAATAAGGATGACAAAACATGAGCTAAAAATCAATTTTGGTTGTAGTTGCTCTCCTTGATTGACCTGAACGAACTTAAATAAAATAACAGATATACACTGCGTTTCACAACTATAGAACCACTAATTTTTTCGGAGTTTCCAGAGATATGTAAGAAGTCGGTTGAATTGAAGTATACAGTGTAGAATATAATAACTATCTTCATTTAAAAGACTGGCTTTTTTTGAACTTTATTGTTGTGTCCAGGCGCGAAACATAAAAAAAACTAAAATTCCAGTGTTATATAACTTTAGAACCGGATGGAAACACTCTCTACGAAACTAACGCCAATTTAACATGAATTACGATAAGTTTCTAATTCGTAGATCATCTCTAGTTCTCAATCAGTTCAAATAACACATTCGGGGTGGTTACGACCATGCTGCGCCATGTTGTAGTGTGTATCTAGTTCTACGCAGAGGATACTGCCCGTTGAGGCTCTTCAAATGACTCGTACTGCTTGTATGTTGCATCCACTATTCGTCCGATCACTCCTCATAAGTTCCTGACAGGGTTTTGATTTGGCAAACAGAATCAGAAGCAAGAAGAAGAAATTCAATAAACCATGCCATAACCTTCAGGTTTCGATGAATTGATGTCAAATTACCCAATTATCACATACCGCTCGAAGTAGGGTCAAGAATAGCATCATAGCAGTGGAGAAATGTGGAAGTGGTGTGAACAAAAATGAGATGATCTTCGCTCTGGAGCAGCATGTAAAGAAAAAACTTCATCCACACGCCGTTCAAGAAAAGCATTTCAGAAGATGATTACTCTCTTTTTTTGAAACGACATCACAGCTTTTCTAATAAAAAAGTGGAAGGATCTGAGCCTAGGGGCACGGACGGAAGTTTGACCTAGGATTGTTATTGTTCAGAACACTTGATTATTTTAAATGTAATTCTTTTCATTGTTCAGAAAACTGTTAGTTTGACTCTTTTGAAACTCTAAATAGTAGCCCTGAAAAGGGCCGTTTGTTGTTTGTACTCATAACCTTCAAACGGTTTGTAACGAACAAAGAAAGACAATAAGCTTCTGGCAGGAAAATACTCACGATTTCGTAATATTTTGAGGTAAAATATACATGAAATCATGAAGTTGCTCTATTTTTAATTGATAATTATGGTATTGTGTTTTCTTCCCATTGTCTTTTTCCTATTATACGGCATCGAGAGCAGTAGCTTTTTCGGTGAAATAATGTTCGTTTGCAGACTATCACAATCAAGTCGTATTGGTTCTACTGCTCAATCTATCATAGAAGGAATATGAGTCATGAAGAATATTAATATTTCATTTTGTTTCATTTTTGTGATGCGATGTAATGCCGATCTCAATAAGTTTTCGCATGATAATCGCTGTTTCCTCCTAATTAATGAACGATCACTGTATGGGTGACATTTTCGTCGTTGCTTCGATGAAATCTTGCATGAAGTTTGAGTGATGCATGAAATCTTGCATCTGATTACTTTAACATCATGCTAATTTGTAAGATAGAACGAATTATTGCGCGCAATTTCGTGATACATACAACATTCATGGGAACGAAGCTGGAAGAAAGAATGTATAATACATGATTTACCTTCGCATCCGCTCGCAAAACATAGCTCTTTTATTTGTTAAATAGCTTACTTGTTTTATTATTTCCACTGTTGATGTTTTAGGCGAGAAAAATGCTGGATAATTTTTCCGTCTAATGGTATATATTATAACATATATCGTAAGAACGATTCTGCGTAATATGCATTTGAAAACTCTTAATAAACGTTACATTTTTCGTAGAGTTACCCCCCTATATAGAAATCAAAGACGTAGTCCTACGTCAAAAGTCACAATCCGTTGAAGTGACCAGAAAACGATCGACTGATCAGTGACATTGTGACGTTCCTGCGAGATAGTGTCGAGATGAAACAAACAGCCGATATAGTGGTTTTCAGATTTTCGTCCAAAGTAGTTATTTTGTTCTTTATCTGCAAAAATTAGACCCGCATTTTTCAATTTTTGTATTATGGTGCCCATTTGTTTCCATTTTAGGGTCATATCTCGACATATCTCGATATCAGAGAGTCTTTTCTTTCGTTTTTGAAACATGATTATTCCGGTGGTTATGATGTTACCCGCTGGTCCGAAAAATCATTTCTATCCCTTTTTTCCAATACTAAAATTCATAACTTTTTATTTTATTTTCATTATTACTGGACCGATTCAGAAGATCGACATATCAAATTGAACATTATGAGTTAGTTGTCTTTGAAAAAAAAATAATTTCGCGAAAAATTTAGATTCTCGTTTTTGTAATTATTGATTGAGTTAGTTTTTCGTAGTTTTCTTGGTTAAAGATAGAGGGCGCTATATTTTTTTCTGGAGAGCTCGAAAATCAGAGAGGGGTTATTTTTTGTTTTTGAGTTATTATTTTCCAGATTGAACATGTTTTAAGCCATCGTTCAATATTCATGTGTCACTAGACTAGACCTATGCGACTAGAATTCAATTTCCCCGCAAGTGTGATTAACACATCGGCTTCAATTTGATATGTCGATCATCTAAATTGGTGCAGTGGTTTAAAAGTAACGAATTTTTGAAAAAAGGCAGTTTTGTGGAAAAGTGGGAAAACGTAATTTTTTGGGCCACCCTAAAATGGAAATAAGCACTCTAATAAAAATAATTCAAAAATACGGGTCTAATGTTTTGTGATAAAGAACAAAATTACCACTTTTGATGAAAATCTGAGAACCACTTTATCGGTTGGGCAAGGAATGGCTGCAAAGAAAGTTTATTTGTTGTTTGAATTTTTTTCGATGATTTTGATTGAATTATGATTGAATTGAACTGATTAAATAAGTGTGTAAACAAAATTAAAAGCTTTCCCGGCAATATTCGGCCTAATTATGATGACTTCCTTTAACAAGATTTTTTTTTTTAAATTCTGAACCCCGAAGGTTGTCACTTAATTGATATATAAGTTGCAAATACGGTATTGTCTCTATTCGGTAGCCATTTTGTATTTGACGCTTCATTTTATAACTTAACACAGGAAGACGGTGAGCCGATATACCTTACCTCTATTGTTTTGTTAAACAAAACAGCCAATACTGAAAAGGCAAAAATCTTTTGTTGGATCGATTTTGAGATAGTATTGGACTGGAAATCGTGGTTCAGCTTGACATGTGTGTTTGCCGAACGTACTTTTGTGAAAGCCGAAGACCGGAAGGCAGCGTCGACGAATAGAGTGGCCAGTGCTTCCGAACGGAACCCCAAACTCTTCATCGATAATAATAAACATGCCTGGAGTTTCATTGACAGTCGTGAATCGAGCTTAATAAGCAAGTCGACTTATAAGAAACTAGTGACGCCCAATCGCGACAATTCACTAAAAATATCTGGTTTTACAGGGTATTTGTACACGTGGTTTCAAAACGAGTGTCTTTTGCCATTCCTGAAGCAACACGTTCACCGAACACGTTGCTCCTCTGGCTCGGACGTCATTTTGATAACTGAAGAGCAAATGCCAAAATCTCTTGATGTTAAGGAAGATGCTCTCCAATCATCCCTTTATGCTTTCCAATGTATACTTTTTTCAGTAAGCGTAACATACTTTTCTATCATAGTCGGAAGAGTTGGGTTACGGGTAGTGGAAAAGTTTCCCTAATTTGACTGAGGTAGACAATCCATAATTTATCTAATCATTAGTATTCATCAGTGAAAAATGTTGTTTTACAAACAATAGTGCATAAAAGTTCCACCCGTGAAGAATACTGTTAGTTTTTTTTGTGCAAACCGTTACCGTTGCAGTTGTCCTATCGTTGTGCTCCTGTGGTATCTTTTTGTTTCTTGGCAAATCTTCGCTTCCATTTGCGCACTGTAAACAGAGTTCGATGATTTGATGTCAATAAAACAGCATGACACTAGAACATCTCCACTTGAGGGTGCACTAGTTGGTGACTTATTCGCTAGTTTGGCCAATGTCAATTTGTGTTGGAATTTTGTGCTACATATTTCTCAAATCAACAAAATTCAGTTAAATTTTGTCACAGGTCATTTAAAAGGGTTTTTTTTACTGAATCGCCAATTTTATTCGATTTTCTACTGTGAATTGTTCTCCTTGGATACACCATCCACTGAAATTCAATTGGGTCGAGTCCCGTGGCATAAATTATCTTCCGATTGTCCGTAACTGTACTCGACCGCAGTGTTAGATCATGTGTTTTGTACCTAGTTTCTTAGTAGTAGCAAATTTTGTGGGAGAAAAAAATCCTCTGAAGCTCACCTTTTTCCTTCTTTTCAACCTTTGCTGGCTTGTTCTGTTTGTCTTTCGATTTGCCCTGATTGCAGTTTTTGTTGACCACTCGCGTCGACTGGCAGGTGGCATCGCTGCTCGATTTCAGACTATCGGTGCGGGACATCTGGCCGTTGGGGGCACACTCGGACCAGGCTCCTTTGTCGTAACGGCATGCTGAAACCAAAGCAGACAGTTGGTCATGCGGAAGAATGCGTCAAAAAGAGAGATTGATGCCAGGTGGAATTCCGATTGTCTTGGAATAGGCATTCGAGATCGAGTGTAATTGCTGAGAAGTCATATTGCTAGATTTTTTTTAGTACTCCGACTGGCATCACTGCAGTATTAATATTCCAAAGCACTATACGTTACCCTTTTTGCATTTCTTCTGAATGGTGCGGGTCTGGACGCAGGACGTTTCACCCTTTTTCAGTGCCAGCGTTCTGGAACGAGTGTTGGTCTTGGCGTCGCACTCTGTCCACGGTCCCTTTGTGTAGCGGCACTGCGAGTCAGCTAGGTTATCCCGATGATGAGAAATAAATATATATTCAAAGTTATTTGGAGCTTGAGACATTTTTGTTTCAATCCTTCATTGAATTGGATTGATTGGTAGGTTAGTAGCATACATACACTCACACGGAATCACTCGCATACATTAGTTCAGGATACTTTCAGTATTTTCAATCAATAACAGAGGTCAGAAACCCTCCAAGATATTAAGAAGTCTATTGGCGATCTAACGTACAAATCTACACCTAGGCGGCGCTGCGGTGAAAGTGATGATGGTTTTAAATTTTGCAATGTTTATTGGGAGTTTATGAGAGGTTTGTTGTTCTTTCCATAAATTACAATGTTATAATCATAAAAGATTATTTGACTGCGATGAGTTTGGAAGAAAATTAATTCTGCGCAATTTTATATATAACATGTTATTTTCTTACCTCTTACAGTAGTGAAAACTGTTAAAGATTGACAATGGTTGAATCAAATAAGAAAATTCGAGAGCACAATCCAAAACAAGTATAAAAATGCATGGTTCCTGGATGTGAGAACTACCTTGGAAAGCCCGGAAGTAAAATATACGTGATTTGTTTTTGAGTTTTAGGTTACATTATCATCATTTTTTAGTTCAAAAACAAAATCCAGATGTCTCATCGATCGTTTAGGTTTTGCGTTAGATCGCCAATAAAATTAGGGAGATTGGGATCTCTGATTTAGTTTGTGGGTTTCGCGATCACACACGTTACCATTTATCATGCAAGCAGAACATCATCCCCATCGGTTAGATGTTAGTTCCTCAGTGCTATGTACAACTTACTTTTCAATTACCAGGATTATGTGGCATGAGATGGACAAATGCTTAACTCAAACCACAAAAGTCTTGTAACGAGTTGTTAGTGTATAATATGAACAATAAAATAAAACTTAAATGTTACGTTTATCGACCAAATATCAAACCAATATCAAATCGAAGATAAAACGATATAAAAAACCGCGTCGTGGGGTTGGAACTTACTTTGCGCCTGCTGTTTAGTGTTGTCGAGTTTGGATTTTATGTTTTGTTGTTTGAGTTTCTGGAGGGTGGCCGACGAGGAGGTGGGTGATGATGATGATTGTGATGATGAGGAGTTGGAGTTTTTGTCTTTTTTGCGGTCTTTCTTACCAGCGGTTCCGGCGCCTCCGTTCTTGGTGCCCCGTTCGTTACGGATCAGAACCTCGCGATCGTCCTCCTGCCAGATTTCTTTCAGCCCATTATCGTTGACGGGTTTGACCGCCTCGGCGGCGGCAGCCAGCGACTTCTTCGGCGAGGACACATCTGCAGCAGCCGCGGCTGGAGTTCCAAAGGTCTGCGTGGGGAAGGTGGATAGCGACGCCAGCGCCAGGAACGAAATAACTAGAAGGTTCATCTGAAAGCAGAAGAAGGAACCTTAGTTAGCGATATTAGCCGTGGGTGTAGGGAGTAGTAACGATAAAAATATACATTGTTTGTTTTTATACTACACTAGCTGACCCGACAAACTTCGTCTCGCCCAAAATTTATGTTTCATTATCACATCCACGGTTTCTTACTAAGCGCACGTTCATGAGTCCAGCAGCCTCCATGCCCTCAAAGGCCCTCAAAGGGGTGTTGGTAGGTGTGTAGAACCATCATAGAAACGTTTCGTGCTCCTTAAAACCTCCACATGCCAAATATGGCTCAATTTTCTTGATTAGTTCTCGAGTTATGCAGAAATTTGTATTTCATTTGTATGGGAGCCCTCCTTATAGAGGGGGGTGGAATGTCTTACCACCATAGAAACATTTATAGCACCATAAAACCTCCATATGACTAATTTGGTTTCATTTGCTTGATTAATTCTCAAGTAATGCAGAAATTTGTGTTTCATTTGTATGGCAGCCCCCATCCCTTAGAGAGGGGGTGGAGTGTCTTACCACCATAGATACATTTATTGCACCCTAAAACCTTCTTCTTCTTTTTGAATGGCGTTAACGTTCCCTTGTGGAACTTTTGCCGTCTCAACGTATGCATTAACTAGCGTCATTTATTAATACTTGGTCGAGATTTCTTAAGCCAAATAACACGCCTTGAATGTATTCCGAGGGGCAAGTTCTTGAATACGCATGACCACAGTGCAAGTCGAAGGAAATTTCTTTGACGAAAAATCCCCCGGCCAGAACGGGAATCGAACCCGAACACCCGGCATGATAATGTGAGACGCTAACCACTCGGCCACGGGTGCCCTAAAACCTCCATATGCCAAATTTGGTTTTATTTGCTTGATTAATTCTCGAGTAATGCAGAAATTTGTGTTTCATTTGTATGCCAGCCCCCGTTAGAGAGGGGGGAGGGGTTTCGAACTATCATAAGAACCTTCCCCGACCCCAAAAACCCTTACATACAAATTTTCATGTCGATCCGTTCAGTAGTTTCCGAATCCATAAGAATCAGACAGACAGACAGACAGACAGAAATCCATTTTGTTTATATATAGATGGGCTGAGTTTTCCAACAGATAGCGCCACTAAAAAATTAACAAGATTGACATTTAGTTTATTTGTTCACAAAATACAATTATTTAAGTGTCACTACCAGAGCATTCGAATAGAAAATGAAAAAAGAGGAATATCGTATTTTGATCAAACGTTGTTTTTTGATGGGAAACACTCCTGAATAATCGATGCAGTGATTGACGAAATGTTATTCCACTACTGCTCCTACGTGAATAATAGTTAAACGGTGGTTTAGCAAATCTAAAATGGGTCGTACAAACACCGCAGATGCATCTCGCCGTAGGAATTTCAAAAGAACGAGTGGGATACATTTTGCACACCATTTTGGACATGAAGAAGCTATCCGCGTGATGGGTGCCGCGTTTGCTGACCGTTGACTAAAAACAGCGGCGAGTTGGTGATTCAACAGCCGGTTTGGGGTTGTTGGAGCCTAATTGAGGGGACTTCTTTCGACGTTTTGTGACAATGGGTGAAGTTTTGGATCCATCACAACATTTCTGAGTCCAAAAGGTAGTCTGCAGAGTGGCACTGAGGCATATTTCGAGGATTTAGACATTTCGTACCACAGAAAGGGAATCGAAATGTTGGAAACTCGGCATACCAAGTGTATTACCCGTGAAGGAAACTATGTTGAGGAATAAATACAGTTTTGCCCAAAAAAACACAGTTTTCATTAAAAATCTCGGGACTTTTCAGCCCATGTAGTATAGAGCTTCAAATTTGAAAGTTCGTTTGCCTCTATGATAAATTACACAATATAGCCTTTTTGGCGTAAGAATTTTTCCTTTTTTCCACAGTTCAGTTGTATCTAACAATTGCGTGGTAATCTAGATTGAGTGTGTAGTGGAATAATAGCACTAGTGTGTTGCTTTTCTACCTGAATAAAGAGATGGATGACTGTTTTTCAACAGTTAATTGTGTTGTACATTTACCGGAATATCACATTGGCGATCCTGCCATGAAGTATCCGCTGGATAGTAGAATAAATTTACAGTCAAAACAGTTGTGTCGGTTCAAGCCTAAGGCTAACTTGTACTAGAAGTTTTTAGTCGAGTATACAGTGAGGAAAATGTATTTAAACGCAGGAAAATTTTTGTTCGAAGTCCTCAAATAAGGGATCATAAACCTGTCTTCACAACTATATTTGATTGGTCGAGATATCGAGACATCGAGGACTTGGACTGGCCAGCACGTAGTCCAGACCTGGGGAATTCTTGCACGGCGTGTATACAGCGATCCGAGATCCCTTCACTGCTGCAACGCCTTTAAATCTCTTGATTTCCACGCCGAACAGAGTTTTCGGAACTATTCGCGGAAAGCAAACTAAATATTGGCTATCGTTTTTCCTCAAAATGTTCACTAAATCATGATTTTAATGGGACAACAGTTGCAATTACTTTGGATCAATTATTATTTGTTGTGCTATGGTAGCACTAAAATAAGGCATTGCGTTCAAACAAATTTTCCACAGTGTAGCTCAAGGCCAAAACAGTTGAGTTGGGTTAACTTGTACTAAAATGTGAAACAATAAATAAAGGAATAAATGAAATTAAAAAGTAAAAATTCGTCGAGTGTAGTTCAAGGAACAGTTGAGCCGGGTCAAGACCAAGTTGTTTAAGTCAAAACGGTTTAGTCGGGTAATAATGTATTCGGATGGAAGTTAACGAAAAAAATCAATCAGTGAGGACAGAAACCTCGGTCGCAATCAGCAGTGGTGCGGGGAATGCATATGAAGGAAGTGTTGTTGAGCCTTTAAAAGCAAGGTTTCGTCAGAAGTCAGAGCCCGTTCCGATACGCTGCAGTTCATCCTGAAATGTTCAGTTATACAAGATTTTGTGCTGTACCCGGAAGAACTTCTTCGAAGCTATGCAAACCATTATCCGCCAAAAATGGGGTGCTCCTTTAAGGTAGTATTCTTGTCTAGAAGAAGTTTAGAGTGTATTAGAGTGTATTGTTACACTGTATTTTTATCGCTGTCAGTTTTTCGAAAATTGGAAAAATATGGCCTCATCCGCAAGTACCTCAACTCTCTCATCGGGACATAGGAAAACAACTCGGAATCGTGCAGTCAACGGTGAGTAGCGTGGTTAAACGTTACTACGAAACTCTGAAAATCGAACGGAAGGCTAAATACGGTCAGGATGGATATTCTATTAGTGATCAGGATCACAAGCGTTTCGTGAAAGCGTTTAAGCGGAATCCCAATGCTTCGGTCAGGGATGTAGCCAAAAAGTTGAATCAACCCATGTCTTTCGTTCAGAGAATCAAGGTCCGAGAGGGACTGCATACATACAAAGTGCAGAAGGCTTTCGTACCCAAGGACATGCACCTCCCCAACGCACCGGAACTAAGAAACATCGAAAAATACTGTGCTATATGAAGCAGCTACTACGGTAGCGTCCGAAGGAGGTCAAATCTGAAGAGGACATGATGAAAAAGTGGGTTTCCGTACACAAGAAGCTGCAGCCAGATGTTGTACAGAACCACAAGCTTACTAATGGATTACATTTTATTGTCCGAAAATTTGATAATTATGAATTTTTGGAAACCAAATTCAAAAATCTTATTAGTGTCAAAAAACGCAGTTACTGGCGGGTCAATGTCATTAACAAAGGGAAACTTGCGCTTCTTTCGAGCAATGATTCAGCTCCTGGTTCCGATGGAATCAGATTTAATCTTTTGAAGAACCTTTCAAACGTTGCTGAGAAACGTTTATGAGGGACATTCAATAACTTTATTAAGTAAAATATTGTCCCTACCGAATAACGAATAACAAGTGAAAGTGATAGCCATTCAAAAAACGAATAAACCAGCTTCCCACCACATCTCATACAGACAAATAGTCATGCTATCGTTCATCTGTAAGCAGTGTTTGGATGTCGATCAAAATCGAATGATACACAATGTGTCATACAAGTAACCTCTCACGAACATATAACCAAATATGAGTGGATCATTCAGATACTTGTATGAATGACAGTAATCACTTGTGTTACACTAAATGATTAAGCCAAGAGAGGAACGAAGACTGTTGTTTGCATATTCGAGCTGTATTAAACATCGCAAACCATTTTCAAAGCCTGCATACAAGTTTGAACCGCATATTGTGCGATTCACATAGAACGTTACGGAAAAGAACTGTCCACGTTCCGTCAACGTCTTCACCAATTCACACATGCAGTCAATACTCACACCAGCACCGTCACGTCAAATGTCAAATGAATGATTTATTAAATGTTATTCATGGTGTCGCCACCTACAACAGTTTTAACTTGCAATGACCTCTTTCGAATCAGCATACCTAGAATCAGTTCTAAATATGGAGAAAATCAATGAAAATCATTGAATTATGTTATTTGAATGCTTAAACCCCGTAGTCCCGACCTTTATTCAACAATAATAATATATAGACTATTTTTCTCGGCTTGTCGCGAATGATTTTGACTCCGAAGTTTGGAATCAAGAGATATGTTGGCATAAAAAATACAACCGAAATCAAAACAAAAGCCGAGACACAAAGTCCAGACAAAAACCCAACGAACCGTCCCTCTCCGTCAATTATTCTTTTCTACAAATCCTGCCGGTCATTTTCGTTGAACGTAAGCTGACGGGTCGTTACGTTGCCGGTGTATGTGAATGTTTTCATAAGAATTGCATGGTAGAATAACTGACGTAAGTGGACGTGAACGTGACGTGGATGTTGTATGTGAATCGCACTTATATCGTCCCGCTCTACTATAGCGAAACCCACTACACAGACAAGTGCAAAGCAATAAATGATACAAGAAAAATTACGTCATCATTCGGCTATTTGCGGAGAGCAACGAATGGGAAAAGAGAGCGGTGTTGCTAGTAAAACTATGCGGTTTATATGAATATACATATTTTAAGGGATAACGGCGTTAAAAATGGAAAATATGATCTGTCTACCCTTCCCTTAGCCACTATCGAGCTAAATATGTGCTATGCTTTGATGTTAGCTTCTCGAATTTCTGCAGATCTTCTGTTTTTTTTGTCCCATTTGTTTATTTATTTAGGCTCATTAGAATTTTAGCTGTAACATAGCCGGATTTAAATCGTGAACATGTTACATGTTTTATCGTATCTATAAATTGTACATTACACAGTAGCCATTTCTCAGGCATAAGAGTATTCATTTAGGAGTAAGAGTATTCCTCCTGTTCCTCCATTGTTCAGTTAAACCATCGGATAGCGAGACAGTTGATATAATCATTGTTGTGTTATTTATAGCACAGCACAGCCCGATGTTTTTAGCAGAGCGAAGCATTTGTATGGATGAATCGATCTCCATTCGAGCGTAGATCAATCTCCATCGCTTTTGATGGTTGCGTGGGCGTAGTTATTCTATAACAGCACAATGATGGTCAATTGAGGGCCCCCGATCTTCAGTTGATTTCGATCATTCTATGAAGGAAGAAATTCGTGTAATTCCAGATCATCTCCGATCGTCGATATACCTCATATTTTTCTTCAATATATAACCATATCAATTCTTCAAGTATGTTTTTCGATAATGGTTCAAGAATCAATGGATCCATTGGCTTTGGTATCTTTAATGAACATCAAATTTGCTTCCATAATCTAGAAGACCCTTGTTCAGTGTATGTTGCGGAGCTGGCGGCAAAATATCACGAAATTAGGACCATTGAGTCCTTACCCCATGATCACTGTTTCATTTTCTCGGATAGTCTTAGCAGTACACAAACCATTCATCCCTTGAAACAAGAGACACAAGCATCATATTTTCTTGTCAAAATCAGGGATGCATTGAATATTTTTGTTAGTAAAAGCCTCCGAATCACTTTCATTTGGATTTCTTCCTATTGCTGTAATCCCAGCGAAGTGAAAGCTGATTTTCTCGCCAAGATGGGTAGTATGCAAGTCATTGTTTTTTTAAATACCTACTGCAATATGCCGCGAAGTTCATTTGACGGTGAAAAACTAAACGAACACGGAACATCGTAGAGCAGTTAGCGCCGAAAGGGTGCGAATAATTTTTGGTTTTAAGTCTGTCCACGTTAAATTTCGGACACCAAGATGATGCCAGTAAAACAAATAAAACCGATAATACAACAAAACCGATTGTTTATTTTAGTGAAATAGACTTCTTTCTAAAACAAGCAAAGCTTACTTCGATGTTAATTACGTTGTCTGTAAAATTCACGAACTTTCTTGGGAACATCTGCCATTAGGTTCCGTATCCTCAGATATGCTGGCAGCGACGCTTTTCCATCTCCTCTTGAACTCATTAATGCCATTCGCTTTCTTCTGAGTTTCGAATAGATTTCGCTTGATCAGAGCCCAGTACTTTTCCACTGGACGAAATTCTGGACAGTTCGGTGGATTTGCTGTTTTTGGCACATAATTGACCTCAGGTGCATTATACCATTCCAGGATGGATTTTGCATAGTGACAAGAGACCAAATCTGGCCAAAACAACGCTGGAGAGTCGTGGCTTCTTATGGAGACATTCCTTCTCGTAGACATCTTTGTTGATAGTGCCGGTAGAGACGAAAGATTTGGATTTTCGGCCACAACTGCATATGGCCTGCCAAACCAAGTACTTTTTGGAGAATTTAACTGCTTCTTGGTCCGGAAACATCCGACTACGGCATTCCTTCACATTGCACTATAAAAAGCGAGACCCGGAAGCTGTTTGAAGTCTTCGAGAACATAAGTTTCATCGTCCATTATGGTGCATGAACACTTTTGCAAAAACTGGGTGTAGAGCACCCTAGCACGGCTTTTTGCAGTGAAATTTTGCTTATCATCACGATTGGGCATCTTTTTCACTTTGTACGCCTTCAGTCCATGCCTCTGCTTCACCTATTGTACACATGATTTTGATTTTCCAACCTTTCGAGCCACATTTATAACTGAAAGATTGAGATGTTTCTCAATAATTGCAACCACCTTTCGGTCCATCTGTCGGGAGCATTCTTTTCGATTTGTTCCGCTTCCAACCTTCCGATCCACAGTTAAGCGCTGGTTAAACGATTTGCACACACTAAACACGGTACTCTTCGGCAGTTTTAGCTTTTTGGCGAGATCGCGTACCGACAGTGTTGGATTTTGCTGCCGTTCACGCAAAATGCGTTTGCGTACTTCCATTTGATTCGACGCCATTTTACCAAACTGAAGAAGAATGTAAACATGTTGAACATCGAAATAAAGAGGAGGATTTCAGCTGTCATGTAAGTGAAATATTTCATATGGCTTCATATGGTCCTGACTACTCTCAGTTGGATATGGATAATCAGGATAATACCGACGAGGCAACGAAGGAATAAACTATATTTTTCATGAATTATTGTTCCGTAGTTATAGGCTATTAGACTTAGGTTAATAATTTGTGTAGTTATAATTATTTACACTTAAGTTTCAAGATAAAAGGTAAAAACCATCCGCCCACAACAAATCACACTATGAGCAAACTATCGAGCATATAGGAACCTTTCTGCGTTTCAACACAAACTGTTCCTGGGACTGTTCCAAACTGGGATGTAAACTCAATTTCATCCTCCCTGTAGTGTGGCTATTCGCTCTGGAAGATCGACAGTAGCTACCACTACTCTCCACCAACGAGCGAAGCGTCCTAAATTTGATCAACACGTTATGGTTCCTTCCATGCACAAAACTCATCTCTATCATACGGCAGCAAACGACGCCCTCACCTTTTTTCTGTTGCCCTTGTGCACCCGTGCAGCATGCTAGTTCCATGCGGCTGTCTATCTAAACAGCAGTCCCCCGGGGGGACCAGTATTGCTCCGCGTGTGCGATTCATGACCGCTCTGGCTGCAGTGTGGGAGTGTGAAAAATTACGCCCGCTTCCTGTCGTTCAGCAAAGTTTGGTTCGAGTGGCGCATTTCCGGGTCTCGGCCACAGACAGAGCGACGGATAAGCGTGAGGCAATCAGTTTTAATTATTCAGAAGCTGGTCGCTCATTTCGACCCAACTCCGATGGTCCGAGACCCCACTTCTCCCCCCACAAAAAAAGGGTGCACCAAAGTAATAAACTTTGCAATTGAGCCCGGAATACTGCACAAAACGGTCGGAGGTTGGAGTGGAAGAAGTTTTTGAAAGGTTTCAGTAATTAGAATTTATTATTATTCAGTTGAGAGTATTCGTTCGTGTGTGTGTGAGAGTGTCTGCCCCGAGATTTGAAAACAGTCAGCTATCCGACCATACCCGGCTGTGGTCCAGTTTGGTTGCTGGACTGGCAAATATCGTTCGAAATTGGCCAAATGGTGGATATGGGTTTTATGGATGTGATGTGGCTAGGCAGAGTGCATCACCGACGGGACCGATAAAGGCCGGCCAACTTGATCTAAATGGTTGTATGATTCGGTAAACTCTCGAGTCCGGGTGTCGATAGTGATTAAAATTTGTGATCAAGAGCTCTATCTACAGCGTAAGTGGGAGCCTTTGGCCGGATGCTGAGGCCAACATTTTGTGCTTGATTGATTTCTAATGGGACAAGATTTAATTACGGAGTTCCATGTGCAGATTTTCGCACTTGGTCAATGACTATTATGAGTGCAATGTATTAAATCCTGAGATTCTCCTTCGAATGGTTCTTCTAATAACATCTGATAATAGATTCTGTCAATAGTATCAAAGCAAATAGAATGACTGAGGGGTAATATTTTGTTGCTTTCGTTTCTGCAGAACCGATTCTAATCGATTTTTACAACACTGGAAAAATCGATTAGCATTTCTATGATGCTTCTATTTTTTCGTGAACTATTCAATGACGCTTATGTGCACGTCCATTGGCTGATGGAAGAGCAGTTCATACTCTCGAATTGTCTGTCTGAAGCGTGAGAGCAATAAATAACGTTTTTTTCAATGGAAAAAGTTGCTAATATTCAGCTCAAATCATTGTGGATCTGGTCTTCTGTAGGCGGAGGATAGTTGCAAACTTTCTATTTCGATTAGAGTAGTTCTATTGAAAAATTAATGGCATTTCCGATAAGAGAAAACTATAGAAAACCATTTATACTACTAATACAGAGTTACAATAAATATTCAATATATATTATGATCAACCTTGGCAATTTCTAAGCAGAATTTGGGTTTGCTGATATTGATCAGATTTTCATTCAATATGAAGAAGCTTTATTATTTAATCCATTAGTGGACAAACATATCGAGAAGAAATAAAAAATCGACTTATTTCTGTTTTTCAAAGATTTTGTGGACTAACACAATGGGAAACAATAGGAAATAACACGGTGCTTATGGTGCTATTACTGGATTGCTGCCAATATTCAACCGTGTAGCTTCTATGTTCGATTTTAGTTTGTCACGTGAGTGTATTAAATGTAATTTCTTAATGTTTTTCAGATCTAGTTTTCACTTGGGCAATCAAAAATTTATTATGTTAATATATTTAAGAAAAAACTACCATTGGGCCTGTTGGCGAAAAAAATGTGAATAAATGTAAATAAATACTATTAGCATTATCAGCCAGCTTTCATTTAATTCCTATAACGGACAGCTATACTCAACCTGCGGCCCACTGGACTCTTCAGGCGTGCCTGGCCTGTTACTGTTTCGTATGTATAATCACGAAAAGTTAAGAAATCATCTCGGAAACATGGACAATAATGCAGTTTGACACATTACACGTTATTTCACATTACACATTTACACATTAACGTTTCAACGTTAATAATTATTTTAGCTCTGAGCGGATTTTGATGTTCCCTATCGAATCGGAAATTCTCTAAAATTTTTCGGAACGATTCCCTAACCCGTAAAAAATTTAAATTAAGTAACATTGGAAGGATACACATTTTCCTATCGTGTTCCCGTGGCTTAATTTGTATCAGCAAGATACAATACTTGAATATCACTGCTGATCAGACGAGCGTAAATCGGTCGTTTGAAATGCAAATGCAGCATTCACTCTACGGACAATGTCGATAGAGAAAATATTGCAATCTTAGTTCCGTAGTTTTCTATTCATTGAGTATTCACAATTCATCAGTCATTTAAATTTTAATTTAACTTAACTTGGTCTTTTTCGAGGCTAGAGGCGAATGAATTGATTAGTTTGAGAGCCTCTCTAATTCAAAACAACAGCATCATCATAATTCAAGTCATCTTGTTCCAGTTATTAGACAGCAGTCTTTTTCAGTGCTGAGGTCCCAAACACACTGTGGTTTTGCACGATTCTAAAGAAGAATAAAAGATATATATCGCACAGTATTTTATTCGGTGAGGGCATCACGTCAATTTACATACCGTCGGGTGAAAAGTGCCTTTGTATTTTTGCATCAGATTATATTTGAAAATCTTTACTGGGGTGTGAGTTTAAAACAGGAGCGTTAGGTTTGAGATGCAAAATTTCGAGCGTTAACACCTCTGTCAGTCAATCAATGTCAATAACTTTATTCGGAATTTAAATGATGTATGAATAGTGCTGGTTACTTATTGACCCAAAAACTTGTCTCAATAGCTGAAAACTGCTTCGAAAGCAAACCGTTGAAATCACAAAAATATATAAATATTATTCATGATTTCTCGATGCATGTCGTTGATTGTATGCATCTTCTGATATGAAGTCGTATCAGACTTCAGCAAAGATAACGTTGTTATTTGACTGTAAATATTTTATATACCATACAAACCGTACTTTTCATTGTAAATATATAGATGAAACATATGAAATCGTGTAAAACACATATTTTTACATCAAATATGAGACTTTTCATAATTAATTTTCCATTAAAAAATTCATACAAATTCAGACAATTTGGGGGGGTGGATCTGATACGTTTTAAAGGGCTTCATGATCCAGGAACATATATTTGGAAACAATAAAGTAAAAATATTTTCGCAAATCGGATTTCAAAAATCAATTTTAAACTAACAATACAATATTATTGATTATTTATTTTTGAGAGTCGGGAATTTCGCGGAATCATGCGGGAAAAAGTCGGAAAAATGCGGGAATACAAAAATTTAAATTGAGTGGCCACTCTGTATCCAGCATTAGGCCGCGCTCTACCTTGGACATAGTTGGACAATTCTCAACAGGCGTATACGTGAAGAGTGCTCTCATGCTCATGTTCGGAAACCACAACGGTGCTGCGCGATCGTCAAGTGCAGCAGAGGCAGAAGAAGAAGATCGGATGCAAAGTGGCCTCCAGGGTTTCACAATTCCGAAACTAAAGTATGAAAATGACTTTTTGTGAGTATTTTCGTTTATTTATTTTTCGCTACATACCATTAAAGGATTGGATCTTATTCACAACATTGTCCAACTGCTGAACGCGCCGGGCTCCTCTTCTTCTTGTTCCTACCGGATTCGATGAGAACACAATCTAGAATTCCGAACTCTTTTGCTTTCAATTCCGGACACTCTTATGCATCTCTTTCAATATGAAATTTAATCGTTTACTTTGATTCGCAGTCCGGATTTAAAATCATTTTCAGAATGTGCATTTTATTCCGGACCTCGGTTTGTGGAACACAAATCTTGGTTTTAGTTGGTCGTTTGATCTTTGAAGGTAAACTGGGGGACTATTTATTACAATCGTAGTTCATATATGTGTGACATCCATTACCGAGGAATCACCCAACGCGCTCTAATGAACCGAATCACTGCTTCGTTGCTGTTGGAGTGTCAAATGTGGCGATGCTGTATGACTCGTAACGTGCGTGTGTGCATCAAGTATATGTATACAAGGTGGGATATTACTGTGAGGCATATCGGCAAGGTTATTAGCTTATGGGTGCCACACATCTTCTCTCTTCTCCGAAAAAAAAGAGTCGATGAAAAAAAAATGTTGAGAAGAACAAATGCATGTGGGTTTTATTTCAGTGTATTTTCCTTCACAGAAAATATTTGAACCATCTTTGGGGATTTGGCTCCTTTAAACTTATGTAACTGAGCCTGTAAAAATAAACGATTTAATAAAAAAAAAATCTTTGGGATGTATGAGCCTATTTATGACGTTTAACCAACAAAATATCGAGTCAAGTTCTGTTATCCATACGGTCGTCCCTAGCCGTACTTTTTCTGCGCGGTCGTCCCAATCCGCAGGTAATTTTACTTCCACTCTTACACAGCACGGTCGTCCTGATCCGCACTCTTATCATTATAATTCTTTTCATACGGTCGTTCAGATCCACATATAATTTTTCTTCCATTTTTACACAACACCGTCATCCCGATCCACACTCTTATCATTATAATTATTTTCATACGGTCGTCCCGATTCGCATATAATTTCTCTTCCATTTTTACACAGCACGGTCGTCCTGATCCGCAGTCTTATCATTATAATTATTTTCATACGGTCGTCCCGATCCGCATACAATTTTTCTTCCATATTTACACAGCACGGTCGTCCTGATCCGCAGTCTTATCATTATAATTATTTTCATACGGTCGTCCCGATCCGTATATAATTTTTCATCCATTTTTCCACAGCACGGTACTCAAAATGCATATTGATGTTTACAAAAATGTCCAATTAAACGTGTCGCATTACAGGTCTACCCAATTAGCTAGATGTCGAATTAGTGGTAACTTACTGTATTACGATTGGTTACTGTATTACGAATAATGTTTATAAATCCGATTTCTTCACAACACTTCACACATACAAACGTATTAACTCACTTGCGTTGTGGGTGATTGCTAAGTAAAAAAAAAACGAATATCCAAATTTCCTGCTAAAAATTAGCAGTCTGGCAGATCGCCAAAATGTGTGACATCCATTACCCAGGAATCACCCAACGCGCTCTGATGAACCGAATCACTGCTTCGTTGCTGTTGGAGTGTCAAATGCGTCAAATAAACATCCAACTTACGGTTGTGTTCGAGATAGCCGAGGCAATGCATCGATGGTCACGTTCACAGTATATATTGAGCCATAACTTTCACGCAAGGATGCTGTGTGAATATCACCCAAAAAATCGACTGTTAACAAGACTGCTAGAATTGGGCGATCTTGGATCGATATATAGAAGATCGATTTCTTCCATTCCGTTTTTCGATTTTTTGCATCGATTTTTTCGAACTTAGAAAAACTTTTTGTAAATTTGTTTTCCAGCGTACATCGTTTTTAATTTCACCAAAAATCACTTGATAAATTCAATAAACAAAATATCAACATTTGGATTGCTATGGAGCGCCCCATTAAGCTTGCTGGCAAAGTCAGTCTGATTCTTCTACGATTTACTTTCATACAAATTATATTAGGTACAGAAGTAGTAGCAGCTACAGAGGTGTGTGATCTACTACAACTCATACTGGTTCATATGATCACTGAACTGGGAGAAGAAATGTCTTCTCACTTAGGCAAGACAATATACATTTTACTGGATCCCCGTTTAAAGATTATCAAATGATATGGATGCCATACCATTTGATAATGGTATGCTATTGTTGTGTTATTGATAGTACCAATTACCAATGCAGCAGACCGTAATGGGACCGGTAAGGGACTCGGATTACTGTCAAATGATGATTGTTGCGTGGACGTAGTAGCTAGAATAACACACAAAGATGGTCAGTTAAGGACCTGAGTTATAAGCTCATGATCGTTCGCTTAGTAGCGGACACGCAACCAATCAGGCTACGAAGACCCCCTAAAAACCAATTGTTGAATACAAGACTAGGAGGAGCAAGAATCTAATACCTCTGGAGGTTTTTTCGGAGACCCTCGGAATTTCCTACACCAAAAGATTGTAATATTGGGCTCGGATTCAAGAGTTTTCGACTATATTCCAGACGTTTGGTTCGGTTAGCTCTTATGGGATCGTTGTCTGCTGAGTTCTGGGCAGATACCAGTTGTTGAATTTCTAGTAATGCTTTTTCAATTGATTTATTTAGTTAAATGATTCAATGACGGTACAAAAAAAGGAAAAAAGCGATTCCTTCAGGTTGTCCTTAAGGATGTCAATGTAGACATCTACTGCCACGATTTCGTGAATTCGCACCATATTTCCAACACCAGTCGAGGAAGAAAAAAAAATTACAAAAATGGCAAAACTTGTTAATTACCTGAAAGAGTAACACTGCCGTTCAACGCATAGCAGTACCAAAAGCTTTAAGCATTTCAATATACTGGGTTTTTTATAAGCAAAGAACTATTGTTTAATGAAATGTGAAAAGATTCCCTCATTCGAATCAATCAATCTTGGTTACAAGCATAAATATTCATGGTGGGACAGTAATGCCAAGAATATCAACATGGGACAATTGAATTTGATGTTGTTTTTTGAAATACTGGGAACAAACAATAAGTATTTTTGTGTTTCTCCGAAAGATTATGTATTAAAACATCGTTTTATGAAGAATGGAGTAATCTGCAACACTTTGCAGAATATAAATATCGTTGGTTTTAGGCAATCTTCCGAAAAACACTTACACATATCCACGCGATGTGAAAATTCCATGTTTTTGTTTGAATACGAACATGATTCTCGCTAGTGTTGAGTGTCTATCCCCAACACGAACAATGATACACAAACATAGACATGTGAAAACAAACACGATGTTTATAATTCAAGAACATCATGTACAAACATATCACCCGATGTCGCAGTATTCATTACTTTCGTTTCGTTTCTTTTCATACACGGAAAGAAATTATTCATCCCAAAACATTTCTTCGTAGAATACTTTTTCACAGAAACGAACTTGAAATTTAGTTCGCATTTCAAAAATTGCACGAACTAAGAGGCTATAAGTTCATGCACCAAAATATATATTTTTATTAAGGCTCATATGGCGTCAGCCTAACGGGGCCGGGAGTTCAATATTTTGACAATGTTTGCTTACAACTATGTTAGTAATATGTAACCGATTACTCGCGGTTGGCTCAAGGTTAGTATTACAAGTGTTCTCATAATTGGGATGTTGCAGTCTTCAGTGCTCTGTACGTGAGCCCGACATGGGATACTTCCTATTGGGATGCTGACCGTTAATCAGCAACGACCCCCTAGTCTGCACCCCATATCTAGCGTGGTGCGTCTTTTTCGACTCGAGGAATCCAGGATAGAATGAACACTAGCCGGCGCAATCATCAGCTCGTGTAGAGTTGTCATGAGCGGTACAACCTTTGGCTCTTGTTGAATCATCAGTGGACTGCACAACCTTCGGCCCGTGTATCTGTAAAGAGTGTGTGTATGTATTGCCGCGACTAAGTAAAAGTTTATAGATCGTTCATGCACATTTTGCAAGTCTGATTAAATAATCCTTGGTTTCGTTCAAAGAAAACATTCTCTGAATAGAAAGAAGCTTTCTATTTTTTTGCGTGCATGTTGGCAATTAAAGTCTGGGGAGCCGATTGCATAGCGGACGACGTCGTACAAATGCTGACCAAAAAAATAATTACCCAAAAATTAGTTTTAGATGCAACCTTCAGCGGCACACAGCAGAACCAGCAGAGAAATTTCAGCGGCTAAAACACACCATTAATTTCTCGATGTTATCACAAACTGAATGAAGGAAAAAACTAAAAGCTACACTTACACTGCACTACATATGCTATGTGTGCATGCGATTGCATAATCCTTTCTTCTCCTCTTCTCCGCTCGCTTTATAGCTCGGGTCGCGATCGTCGCGAACAAGCAGTATTAGCCATTTGTATTCAAAGATCCAGCCAAAATTGTTGCTCCCGTGGTCGAGTGGTTAGCGTCACGCCTAACATGTCACTGCTGAATAATTCAATTTTAGTACTTGTTCAAATAGCTAATAATAGCGAATGTTACATGAATTCAATATATAAATTGATGCGTGCACTAAATAATGATATCAAATGTGAAAAACTCTCATATCAATCGATGTTTATTTTGTTCAGAACAGAAAAATAGGTTTATTTTATTTGCTCAATAATTTTGATGAAGCACCCATTGTCATGAAAGGGAATTTTTTCCATGTCAACATACCAACACACCACGCGTTGAGTGGTGGTGGTGTGGTGTCCGATTCGCTTCTTCTACTCTACGCACTGCCGGTGCTTGGGGTGAAAATGTAAGAGAAACTGTACACCATGTTCGAACATCATGTGAAACATTGGGATTAAACATCGTATGTCCAAACATACCACGAAAACAAACATGTCACATTTTCTAACATAGGTACGAAAAAATCATGTTTGTACTCAAACACAAAACTGTGAACAGCAGCGTGGACATGTTTATTCCGGACGCAGTGTTTTTTGTGAAACATGGAAGACTGGTTTTAGGTATTTGCTAACAAGGTGTACACGTGTTCTGTTAAGAAAAATTTTTATTTGTTTTTTTAATTAGTTCGTTCTTTCAAACCAGAAATGAGTACATTAGCCCTGTGAAAGCGTGACATAAAATTCTTGTACTTGAATCGATTTATTTGAAATGGATCTACACAAGATATATGGTGGGACAGTTTTGAATAGAATATCAACATGGGACAATTGAGCTTGATGTTGTTTTGACGTAGGACTACGTCTAACCGGAAGATATAGGGGGTGAAATGGAAATCTAGGCACTGAACAAGTAGGAAAAAATGCAAGATTTGAAACGCTTATAACTTGAGCATTTCTCAATAGATCGCAAAGGTTTTTGCATCAATTGATAGGAAATATATCTACGCATCTATCATAACGAATAACATTTCATTTTTCTTGAGATAAATAATTCAATAATTGTGAAATATCAAGCATTGTCAAAATGCACTATGTGCCCATTTTTGATTGGTCCATTTTGTGCTACTCAAATCGTACCGACCAAAACGGGCAACCAGAGCAGCAGCGAAATAGAATGAAGCACGATTGGAAAGGAAAAAGGAAAAAAAAGAAACATTGGTCGCAGTCTCACACATGCGTAATTCTCGAGCCAGCCAGTCAGCTTAAAAATCCCCGCTCCGCTGCCGTAACGATCATTCTCATTCGAACCGTACACCACATCGGTTCGCATCACAACACATCAACAAACCAACCCAAGCAGCCATGTCTGGTCATGGTAAAGGAGGAAAAGTGAAGGGAAAGGCAAAATCCCGCTCGAACCGTGTTGATCTGGAGTTCCCCGCAAGGGTAGCTAGGCCGAGCGCGTTAGTATCAGTGCATCAGTCCACCTAGTCGGCGTTATATAGTTTCGGCCGCCGAAGTGGAAAAGCTGCTCGCGACGATAAGAAAACTCGTATTCAGAACAGACCACATTCGGTTCTGTGGACATCAAGACAACAACAGGCAGTTGCAGCGAGTGGCAAACGCAATCGCAAAACGACAGCAGGTAGCGGAAGAAAAAAGTTTGTTCTTTATACAATCTGCTTTGGTGGCAAAACCAGAACAAGGCGGCATCGAGGGCGTTCGAAATGGTTTTTCTTAAAACCACGAGTACTAAGTTTTCTAAATTGGAACCATTCCATAAAACAAGGCGCTTTTCAGGGCCATAAACCTTCCAAAAAAGAGTTTAGGAAATACAGTTCAATGCTTTCTAAAACATTATCCAAAATAATAATAAAACACAGATTGATTTTTTCATAATTTGTTTGCCAGGATCTGATGAGTATGTAAATTTGGCAGTTGTTCTGAGCTTATTGATTTTCACCAATTCTTAAATTGTTTCTAGATTGAAAGTACAGTAATTTACACTTATCTCGACATTTAGCTAATTGGACGGACCTGTAATGCGACATATTTAGTTGGACATTTTTGTAAACATAGAGTTCGGGGTCCAAATTATGACCCCACATTGAAAGTCGACACTGTACCACTGTCATCGCAAATGATCAATTACAGGTTAAAATTACCTCCAATCCGATACTGAGTGGTGGTAATGCGACGTGCCATTGAATGTAATTTATTGTACAATATGTCACAAGCTGGATGGGAAGAAATTTTCCAACTGTAAAAGCTGTGGCGAGTGGCAAATGCAATCGCTAAACAGAAAGGTTTAGCCGAACAAGATGGGGATATCGAGTAATAACAAAACAATAAACTCTTTAGATTGAAGATAATTTTGTGATCCTGAAAAGGACCCTTTTTAGCCTGCATGTGAATCCAACGAGCGAACAAATCGTAATGAATGTATTTTTTTGCCATCGCTCCCTTTTAACGCTCATTCGTTCGTCTCGTTGGACTCGCCCCTCTGGCTGAGTCTGCCGATTTGTCTCTATCCTGTGAGTGTGTACCGCTAGAGTATAAAGCACGCGGACCCCAACAAAATATCTTATTTTCTTTCAAACCGTATACCCGTGTGGTTGTACGGCATCGGCATCGTGGACGTAACAAAGGAGGACAAGTTAAGGGAAAGGCAAAGTCTCACTCGAACCGTGCAGGTCTCCAGTTCCCTGTTGGTCGCATTCACTGATTGCTCCGCAAGGGTAACTAGGCCGAACGGATTGGTGCCGGAGCACCAGTATACCTAACAGCGATTATAGAGTTTCGGCTGTCGGAGTGCTCGAGTTAGCTTGCAAAGCTGCTCACGACAATCAGAAAACCCGCATCAAGAACAGAGCAGCTTCGGTTCGGCGCTCATCAAGGCAACAATTAGTTTCAGTGAGTGGCAAAGTGTTTCTCCGGCACGTTGCATCAAATGTAATTTACTGAACAACATGTCACAAGCTGGATGGGAAGAAATTTTCCAACTGTGAAAGCTGTGGCGAGTGGCAAACGCAATAGCTAAACAGGAAGGTTTAACCGAACAAGATGGGAATATCGAGTGATAACAAAAACACAACACCAAAGGTTCTTTTAAGAACCATCAACATATTCATAAAGAGTAAAAAGTAAACTAATCCATTTTTCAGGTAGATAGGTAGGTATTCACGTAGGAGAAGAAAATAAAACAATATATTTAAAATATATATTTAACAAAAGCTGTCCCCTTTGTATAGTCCTACGTCACTCCGGTTATGTCCCCGACATTACCCACCCGTCTTTTTTAAAAGCTGGGAACAAACTGTAACTTTTTTTGTGTTTTTTTCCGAAAGATTAGGAATAAAAACATCGTTTTATGAACAAAAGCTAAAATTGTCAAAAAGTAACATGGGACAACTATGCGTAGAACGGCAGAATAATTAATACACATTTCTTTGAAATTGCGGTAGTAGTTTTTGACGAAATAGTCCAGAATTCGAGAAAAGGTTTTTAAATATGCAAGGTGGGCTTTTTATGTCTATCACTGAATAAGAAAATTTCAATTACGACTGTAGGTAAAAAGGCCCAGTTTATTTCATACATGTTCGTACTATTTCAATAATGATTTGAACTAATTTACTTGAGAAACGACGCATAAATCTATACCGTCAGACCGTTTTGGGAACCCTATTATGGCAACCTTTACAACACTGATTATACGGTCGGCGTTGTGTCAGAGCGGCTGAAGTCATTTTTATTTTCCATCTTGAGGAAAACGATTTCAAAATTTATAGCTCTGTATTTTTTGCATTTTGCAATTTTATTCTTCATTTTTCCCATGTCTCGCCATCACCTCTCAACAATGTCATAAAAGTAGTTCTGGCCTCTATGTTTTTTATGGCTTAAGTTATGTTTGTCTCAACGTTTTGTGTTTACCTTATTCAGACCCAGTGAAGAGTTATCACACAGAGAGACCTTATGTTGTATGCTTATTCTTGTCTAAGATATTTAAAAAATGTTCTAAAACGAATAAAAACCTAAAAATTATGAAAATTTACAATCCCAGATAGACGTATGGAATATACTAGAACAACCAACATAAATACAACGTCCGTGGTGCGTGGGTTTAGATGGTTTTATATCTAATATCAAGACTTTAGAAATAATTATCCTTCTGAATGATTTTATAATTTGAAGTGCCTGGTCGTAATCGTCAATAATTCTCCTGTACAAACTGTATTTCGGCAAAACGGCATACCTAATATTATCACAAACAATATCAAGTGCTTTTCATTGGCTTCCGAAATGGTTACATTATCATATCTGCGGAATCGCCTCATTTTTCATCCAATTCCGTTGGATTATACGGTGGCCGACGAAGCAACCCCTCTAGGCTTATCACGGTCTGGAATGGGGCATTACGACTAATGATGCTTTCTCTGAGCAAAACCCCCCCCCCCTTTTCGAAAAAGCAAGGTGATATGTTTTCGCAAAAATTAATAATGGTTTCCACCTGAATGCTCATGGCTTTCCGGCCTCCGGCGCACACTTCCAGGAAATATGTGAATGATAAATTTGATCCCATTTAAATTCATTAAAAATAGGGTAGCGGTCGGATTCTCGGTTGTGTGATGGAGAGAAAAAAAAATCATCGCCGAAGGGATTAAATCTGGCCGAGATGAGACGAGCAGTGCGCGTCCGTGGGCACAATTTTACAATATTGCTGAAGCGTACCTATTCAAATATAATAAATCCTTCGAGGGAAACAACTAATAATGAACGAAAGGAAAATTACGGACATTAGAGAGCGGACGTCTGCGGTCGATTACAACAGAAGGGGAGGACCCATTTCTGTCAACATTAGATAAGGAAAACTTATGCAATTCTGGGCCCCATGAAAATCTTCTTCATGAGTTCCCGTTGTATAATGTTTAGTTTATCTTCCACAATGTTCCACCCGATGTGGCTATCCATTTCGCCATAAATTGAAGCACAATTGGTCGGACAGCAATTTCCACCGAAAAGCTCTATCCGGTTCCGTTATGAGCTCCGACAACTTCAAATGATTTATAATGGTTTATTAATTGGATGCTTTCAGCAAGCGGGTGACCACAAATGGTCCAAGCGTTCAATGGGTGGGACACTAAAGCCGAACCTGGTTTCAACTTGGTAATATTTTTTTGTTATCCGGGATTGAGCGTTGGTATAAAACAAAAATCTCCTGAATCGATTAGGTTACTGCTCTTTCTTTTTTCTTGCTTCATTGCGTAATCGTTATTTAAGACCTAGGGATTGTAACTTTTTTTTTCGTTCGCAAACATGGATTACACGGGTTGACTGGAGCGATATAAATATATTGCGACCTATACTGTAGCCGAGAATTTGAGGGCAGAGTTGTAGGGAGGAGAAAATTTTTCATAATGGTTGTTTTTTTCTCGTTAAATTGCTGTGGCATACCTCTCTGAGTACAATCAAGGCGTGATATTCGGCATAGAAATCTCAGCTAAGTACTAATTAAAATGACGCAAATAACACTATGTTGAGAAGGTGAAGTTCCTCCAGAAACGTCAGTGCCATCTAAGAAGAAGACCCTTTGATGCTGTACCACCTTGTGATCCGGTACTATTCACTCCATCCAGCCACCGAAGCCGAAATAATGAACAGTGATAATCTGCAATTCCGTTTCTCGAAATTGAATTCCTGTGAACCATTTGTAGTTTGTGCGTTCTCTCGGCAATTCTTCCCGGGAAGAGCTTTCCGCTTCGTTTGAATTATTAACGGTGCCATCGTGCCCTTTCAATGGCAAAAATGTTGGCCAAATTCCTTTTCCAATTTCTTTGGTTGGAGGAGTTGGTTCTGTCGGTACGACAGCACAGAGCAACAAAGCGATGGATTCCGTAAGTGTAGCAGTATACCCGCCCGCCGCCCAATCTCTTATCAGCTCGTTTCTTGGTGGAGCACTTGCTCGTTACTGGGGGTTTCTCTTCGTGTTTGCTGCTTTCCGTACATTTTAATGCGCTCTTCACTGCCATCAAGATTCATAATTTTTCGCTCACCTGAACATTATTAGGGTTTATCGTTTTATTGCTTAACAATTTTATCAGTTTTCACGATGATTCGCCGTCAGTAGATAGCGGATCAAGGAAATGTACAATTCGGAATTTAGGAGTGAAAATAGAGAAACTCCTCTGCTCTAACCATCTCTGATTCTGACGATATTTTGCAAACGATTTCCGTATAGTGGTCTAAGTATTTCCACGAATGACTTGTTCTGGCTGAAGACTAATTTTTGAAAAAAGGCGCGTTTATTCTGGAATGATATTTTCATACAAAGAATTTCTGTGTATTCTCCATAATTCTCCAATTTTTTGTGTGAAAATTGAAAGATTTAGCAAACATTGCGAATAGTTATGCATAAAAATCATTTCTTGGAATAGTTTAACATAAAAATCATTTCTTGGAAGTCTACATTTAGGGCATCTTTTGTATATTATACTAGCTGACCCGGCAAACTTCATCCCGCCCAAAATTTATTTTTCGTTATCACATTCACGTTTTCTTACTAAGCGTACGTTCATGGGTCCAATGGTAGAACTTTTCATTGATTGATCTTCTAATCTATCCTTTAAAATTACCTTTTACTATAAAATTCCTAGTACTTCTACCATAACTGGTCATTATAAGATTGTTTTCAGACACAATTCTCGTTCAAGATTTTCCAACCACTTGCAAACAACATGTTTCTCCCTTAAGCCTGGTTTAGAGTTCCCGTGAACGTGAACTTGAACAGGTGGTGGAATAGTACGATCATTTCACGGTGAACTACATTGCGAACAAACAACTCAAAAATTAGTGGTGAATAGAATGATTTTGTTCACGCTCACGTTCATATTAAAAGTTCGGAGTAAACGTGAAGTAAATAAACATCGATCTTCAATAAAGTAATTCGGATAAAATATACAGTTCTTCACGAATCAACCCGAAGCAACGAAGTTTTTTAACCCGCGCAGAGATCCTATTGAATAAAATTTCATTCATATCAGAATTTTGATTGAAAACTTGAAAATTGCTAAACATATCCCTTTACAGTTCACGGTGAAATAATGTTCACAATGCTTTGGGACATTCGAACGTGAACATGAACGGGGAAATATTTTGACGTCTATATTCACCACTGTTTTCACGTTCACGTTCACCGAAGTCGGTGAACTATGGTGAGTTCACCAACATCTCGATTCCACGGTAGAAATTCGGTTGTGAAATATTGAATTAATCCACTTTTATCAATATGAATTGTGTTTAAACATGTTTTTCAACTAGAAAATGTTTCTTCCTATCGTTTCAAGATGTTTTCCTTGCGTTTTATATGTGTACTGATGAATTATTAACGAAAAAGTGTTTCTCCGCGTTCACGTTCACGGGAACTCTAAACTTACCTTTACATCGAATAAATGTTTGATACAGAAAATATGATAGAATAAAGACAGTCCTAAATCGAACAATTTCTTCCTCGAGTTTTACTCTTATCAACACATTCGGCGTTCCATTTTCATTTATATAGATAGAAGAAGCTATAGGACTGAGTTTTATCACATTAAAATCAATTTCTACTTTCGAACAAAGATCAATTTCGTTAGCGCAAACATCAAATGGACTAACAGCACTTGTCACTATGTAATTGTAGAACATATGGGAATTAATTTTCCGAATTTTCCCTTTTTCTTTCAGAGTTTTTTGAAAATTTTCAATTGTCATGTTTGGTTGGAATATGTTTGATTGAAATATGTGTTTTAATTTCTTGGAAATCCCCCCCCCCTCCTATCTAGAGGAGGGTGGGGTGTCATACCATCTTAGAAACATTTCTCGTACCCAAAAACCCTCACATCCCAAATTTGGTTCCGTTTGCGTGATTGATTCTCGAGTAATGTAGCCTCCCTTAGGGAGGGAGGAGGAGTGTCAAACCACAATAGAAACGTTGCCCCCTACAACCTCCATATACCGAAATTGGTTCCGTTTGCTTGATCAGCTCTTGAGTTATGCAGAAATTTGTGTTTCATTTGTATGGCAGCCTCCCCTTAGAGAGGGAGGAGGAGTGTCGAACCACCATAAAATCGTTCACCGATCCCTAAAACTTGTGTATATCAAGTTCGATTCCATTTTCTTGATTAGTTCTTGAGTTATGCAGAAATTTATGGTTTATTTGTATGACAACCCCCTCCCCTCCCCTTAGAGAGGGGAGAGGAGTGTCTACTCACCATAGAAACGTTTCTTGCCCCTTAAAACCTTCACACGCCAAATTTAGCTTCATTTGCTTGATTGGTTTTTGAGGTGTGCAGAAATTTGAGCTTTATTCGTATGGCAAACACTAACACATTTTTATTAAATTACTGTTTTAATTTAACACAGTATAATGTATAGTGATGCCACGTCAGACTAACTAAAAATGATAAGAATACTGTTCTTAAATGGTTACTATTTCGCTTTAATTTCCCATACAAATTCCCATACAAATCGTTTTCGTTTATAATTCCCATACAAATCTGTAAATGTAATGAATAAGTATGGAAAAAGTTAACAGTGTTGTTGACATGTCCGAATTCATGGCAACGACGAAACCTTTGCAATGTTTAGTTTCGTATTGAAAGAAGTTCATTAACTATGGACAAGTGTATTGTGTTTTGTTTACAAACAAAACTGATTAGTAGGAATACGCAAAACCGTACGGACAACCGCTCAATGTGCTTCCACATAAATGAAAGTGCAAATGTTACAACTCATTTACATAGTGATACAAGTTTACATAGTTTACATAGTGATACAAGCTAATCTGAACAAACCGTTGAGCTTGAGCTTGAGCTTGGGTAGACTGTACAATTCGTAGTTGCTCTCCGTGGTTGACCTGAACCAACCAAATTGCACAAAGAACACACAGAATGACGCTTGGGACTAGCAAATCATTCTCGTTGTGGAATTTTCGGTGATTCGAGCTTTGAATGGTCAATAACGACGCCGGCCACGTCCTTACAGTCACCAGAGGAAGGGAAGGAATGTTAGTATGATATTCGCCGCCCGAAGGCCAGAAGGGTCGCCCCTATAGCGTGGTTCCCTAGCGTTTACCATGGAAGGGATAGTTGTTAGTGGGGAGGATTAAGAATCAGGATTCACTGCGGTAAGTGATGTGATTATGTTGTCATGGACCCTGACGCCGGAGATTATTAATATTAGGTTACCTGAAAAGGTTATCGAAAGAACTCCTCTATGATGGCTCGAATCGACGATATTTTATGGGATCGTTCGCGCCTAGTGCTCTATTCTAATCCCTGAAGGTTCTGAATGGGCTATCTGAGAAGGTAACCGAAGGAACTCCTCTACAATGACTCCAATCGCGTATTGACAACTTAATTTATTCTTTTCACGCATAGTACTCTCTTGTATTTTAAAATTGCTACACCGGAGATTATTATTAAACTACCTTAGATGTAACCGAAAGAACTTCTCTACAATGGATCAAATTGGCGATTTATTTTATGACTTTTCGCGCCAAGTACTCTATTTTAGTTTCAAATCGCGATGTCGGAGGTTATCAATGGGCTACCAGAGAAGGTAACGAAAAGAACTCCTCAACCATAGTCCGAATCGGTGCTATGTTCTGTGTGTTTTCCGGCATAGCACTGTATCAGAGATTTAGAGCGCGACGCTGGAGGGCTATTAACACGTTGAGCCTCGATTTTTCCTTGCTATACTTTCCGTTCAGTCCGCATCTAGAGCATTTACACACTATCAGTTTCGATCCCCGCTTTCCAAAGATATTTATTGTACAACGTGAAAAAAATCATAAATTCGATCACATAAAAAGTCACAGGTAATCACATATCATAAAACATCCGAAGACAAACAAGGTTTCTTTATAGTTGATTATTTGTAACTATCAGTTCCAGTGATCAACGTTTTCCCGACGAAAAGCTTAACGTCAATTCCATGGGACCAACACGGGGCTCAACGTGTTAATGAGCTACCTAAGATCACTTTTTGAAGCATAGAAGTACATATTCTTATCAATATAAATACAAACTACAGATAAACATAGTAAATTATCTAACAAAGCGTCCAAAACCATTCAAATACTAAAAAAAATCCTAAAAATAGAAATTCAAAACCTAAAATTGTAAGCGTAAATTCTGGAAAAAACAATTATTATCTAATACATGAAATAGAAAATAAAACACATTTCTCAATACCTAATCCATTGTAAATTTTTAAAATTTCTTCATCTAAATCCTACAGATTTCAATAACCTAAAATCACTATTCGTAAGTTTAAAATCTCGATATCTCGAAAATAAATCTAAAATTCTAAACTTGTGGCTGAAAGAAACGAATTTTATTTGATGTAACACACATCACTACTGCGGAATTCGCTGTAAATAATATTATTATTAAAATAACTATTATTATATAATGGACAGTAATATTAATTATTAATAATTAAAATGTCATTGGTACTATTCAGGAAAAAAATAATAAGAACCACAAATTTGGCAAATTTGGCGATTAAATAGGGAAACTGAGAGCAACATTCTGAGAGAGCTGATATGGAAGCAATCGTGCCGTTAGTTTTCTAAAAGGAATAGAACTAAATGAAATATGTAATGTAGGAGAAATGCATTAGCTGTGTGTGTAAGAGAGATTGATAGAGAAAGAGGGGGAGAATTCGAAACAAAAAAAAAATATCTCATGCTGAAGGCCGCATAGCATAGCGCCATGCCGGCGATCTTGTACGGTGGCACTCGCACCTCGGCACACACACCTCGCACTTGCAAAGCGAAAACTGACCGCTAGAATCCTTCAAAGATCAATCGAGGTCACATCGATATCAGAGGAAGCCGAATCGTTTACAACAACCACAACGAAGAAAACGATCGAACAAAACGAAAAGTTTTCACTAACACACTCACAAGTGAAAAAAAAGACTTCGTCCGTTTCATCACTTTACAAATCCATGTTTCCCAAGGAGCCCGATCACAAACGCCACCTCACGGTGAAAAAGTAATGGAATTTACAAAACCTTGCACACACCCGGAGCATAAATGTTGGCCGTCGGGCCCAAACTCAACACGTCCCCCCGTGTTAGACTACCACACATATTCCCCCAACACTCAGCAAAGAAGCGAGAGTTTGACAAAAGAGAGAGACTGACCTTTCTACGATGATGCGATATATAGAAATGGAGCTCAGAAAAATAGTTACGACAGTAGAATGTTGAAAGATAGAGAGACTAAGAGAAATGAAGTAAAAGAAATAGAGTAAAGTAAAGTAATATGACTTAGCTTGTTTAAGTCATCCCGTCACTAGCGCAAACATCAGTCACATGCCAAGGTTTACATTGATTTTCTCTCTGAAGACCTCTCCACACTACACACACATAGGACGCAGCTATATGTGTCGTCACACACAAAGGATAAACAAAATGGAGGCTTCGCAAAACTTCGCGCACCGCGTATTAAATTACTGGTTAAACATGTTGCTGCAGTTTTCTCCGATTCATTTAAACACAAAAACACATTTTGAAAGCACCTCACGACGCAACACTTGCTTCAAACAAGCGCTTCGGATTTTTTTTAGAAACAGTGCCCTTTTTTCTATTACGATATTGACGCTTCGAGAGAAAACCCGAAATATAGATATACACAGAGCGAACGAAAAACACAACCGCACTCGATCACTGCTCGCGCGAGACTCCAAGCTAATCTGAACAAACCGTTGTCGAAAAAATGAAACGAAGAAATACGAAATGCTGATGACTGCTCGCTGGCTGGAGCGAGACCAGATTGAAAATCGCCAATGAAGTTTCTTTCATACGGAGCATCCATATTTGTTTTCTGCTTTATCTCTGTGCGTCATGGAAAGCTCTCTTCTTAGCTTACTTTGTGCATATTCTGGGAATGCAAACAATTCTGCGCGTCCATTCAACATGGTAGCGATATAGAAACTGACTGTTTGCCGCAGCAAGGATAGTACTTATTGTGATGCTTCTTGTTCATTTTTGGTTTGAGTAAGTTGATGAATGATGTCCAGCTTAGCTACTGCTTTTGTTATGCTATTGATAAAATTATTAAACTATTAGTATTAAAATTATGCCTACGTAGCGAAGGTGCTGATTTGGGTCGGCACAGTTTGAGAAGGGCATTTTGGACCAATCATAACGAGGAAATTTGGATCAGATAATGCTTTACATTTTCCATTTATTAAATGGGTTTGTTCTAGTAACTACTAGTCAATCCCTTTTATTTCATACCCATATTGATGGGGTTTAAAGAAAATATGAAATCCACCATTTTGTAGTCTTGGATTTACATTTTTCATAAATTACTGTATTCTACTAATCAAGCTCTTTCATTTGATTTGATATATATATATATATATATATATATATATATATATATATATATATATATATATATATATATATATATATGGCGCCATCTTGTAGAGGTCATGATGTGAACATACAATAAATAATGGAATTAATAAAAAAACATTTGAATGTTTCTACAATAATTGATAAATAATTTCTCTCAAAGAATTGCAAAGAAAACACGTGTCCGGATTAAAAAGCAAAAGTGTCCGGAATTCAAAGCATGATTAAAAAAGTGTCTGGATTTAAAATCACGACACGATAAAAGAAATTTCAAATTCTGAACAAATATAACATGATTTTATAGAATTCTGTGATTCATAACTTAGATGAAGGCCTTCTAATTCTATAGGAACCCTAATTTTTCATGCTATGATATGTCAATATTTTTTTGTAGTTGAAGTTATATTCGTAAACGCTTAAGCGTCCGGATTTCGATGCATTACTATATTAACGAATAAAAAGTTGAGTAATTATCAAGATGGTTAGAGGCGAATGAACTGAATAGTTGAAAGCCTCTTAAAAACAAAGAGTGAAGTGAAGTGCAAGATGGTTAAGCGGTTTGTAGTTGGTATCAAAGCAGTAAATACTGCTACGTTATATTTATTTGACTTGAGAAGTTCTTTAACTGATAAATCATTCTTAGTTTTTAGAATTCCATCAATTAAACCTTTAAGCGGACAGTGTGTTATATCACGTAATGTCGCCATTTTCGGTAACCGTCACATACTGCCCTTGCGCAAGAGTTGCGGCTCAATATGTACTGTGAATGTGACCACATCAGAAATAAATGTACAGCCGCAAACACGACCATCAGTTGAACGTTTATATGTTCTCTTTCTGTCGAACGTACACAGAAAAACGGTGAAAATATGCTATTTTCATCCTATCATCCGTGGACATAACCATCCTTTAATTGCGGCTAATTTGACTGTAGTTTTAATGTCATTTGACTTGATGTCAGTCACCGGTGACTGACGTGGCAGTCAACGTGTTAAGCAGATGTTGTCTGTCGAGAGAGCAGTTCTATATTTCACCGAAGGTAAAAAATGTCCCTGAATCAGTGAAGGCAGTTTGCTCCAAAGAAGTCGGCAAAAGGGTTATGGTTTGGGTCATATGCGAATGTAAAAATCATCCCGTCCATTTATTACGACAGACACAATCAATGGAAATATTTACGTCTGAAAGTTTCTGCAAAAAAAATGCTACTGTTGATCACGCAGTCCCTTTCATTCCGCGCGGCGAATGACGTCAGATGACTCAAGTCACGGTGTCTCCCGCAAGCGAATGGCGTGACTATAGTTTGTCACTTAGACGAAATTTGTAGTCGTGTCCTCATAAGTAATCGACTCGGGTATCAAATAGGAGGTGAGCAGTTTCTGGCTTCCACAATAAAGCGAGAAACTTTGCCATCTCATGTCACTCGTCGCGCGGAATAAAGGGGAGTATAATAATTCTGCAATCTTTTAGCCCCCTGCCGTTACTGTGAAAGTGGAAAGTGGTACGAAACCAACGCCACATGTGTATCAAAAGGAAACACTTGGAACCATCGAACAGTGTTTTAAAAATTGATGAAAGATTGGCCCAAACGGGCTACAAACGGTTGCGAATGGCTTCGTACGTAAGGTAATGAGCCGTGTTAAAGGAAATCAAGAACTCGCCAATCCTACGAAAAAACTTGAATTAAAATTGCGAAGAAAACATAATTATGAAATATCTTTGAGACTTAAATGTATATGACGGATTTAAACAGTCAGTCAGGGCCGAAATCTTCGAAGGTGGAAAATGAAGACCGACTCTACTCTCAGTAGCTTCGCTTCGACTAGGACTACTACGGCAGTCGCCGTTAACAGAAAGTGAATTGACTAGAAATTAATTGACTAGCGTTGAGAGCGAGAATGACTGATGAATTATTCTAGTCAATACTTATCCTAACTGACGCGACTAAAGAATACAAATCTGTGTCTTCATTCAACTGACTTCAATCCACACTTCCATTTCCTCCTGACACTTATTTCATACCCGCGTACACAATCCACCGTGAACTCAAACCAACGAATTTAGACAGTTATTAGGTTGTTACCGATCATTTTTTAAGTCATCGGTCACAATATGTGGTCTGTGTCAAATAATATCTGTTTAGTGTGTAAGTAAAATTTTGTTTTGTTGTGACTGGTTTAATTGTTGTTAAATGTAAATACCTTGACAAAAAATCGATCTAAACCGACTAACCCGACACAGGGCCGACGTGGTATGACATCAGGCGAAAAAGACATCTGTCAGGATTGACAGATGTCTTCCCGGGAGGAAATGGAAGAAGGAAATGGAAGAAGGAAATGGAAGCAGGAAATGAGCGAGAGGAAAGGGAAGGAGGTAACTTAGAAGGAGAGATTGGGTTGACTCGGGCACTTGGAGTGGAGAGTCTTAGAAGAAAAAAAGGATTTTTTTATATTTATTGAGAAGGAGTGAAGGACATTGTGTTGGAAAGCTGAAAAAGTAAAGTAGAAGTAAAGAGTCGTGGAAATAGTGAGTGGTAGTGTGAAGTGGAAGAAGCTGGAAGGAAAGAACACCTTCTGACCACCTCAGCAGGACCCAGAGCGACACGAAACCATTCTCTAGTGCGTCCTGTATAGGTGCTCCGGCCACCTACCATCTCCGAAGCGATAATATTTCACGCACTCCACGTGCGAGAGCGGCATCCTTGCCGTCGAGCTACGACGAGCTCATCCGTCAGGACCAATAGCATCCCTCCTCCCGGCATCATCGACGATAGCAGCGCGACGACAACGACCACGAAGGACGAAGCTAAGGGCCCCAATGATTACGGTGCCGAAACTAACCCTAACCGAATTTACAGAAAATGTATAAAAATAACCTAACTTTTCTCTCTCTTCTATTCTTTAATAAACGCCAGTCCATTTGCATAGACAGCTTCTTGTGTCCACTTTCCGCGGTTCGTTTTTCGGTATTGAAAACAATGTCGAAACATTCTTCCCGAGGTCCAAGTCGACCCTGAGAGAAATAACCACGAGGTGAGCTTAGTCGGAAAGTACGGCTAAAGCCGTAGTTAACAAGGTATGCTAAAAAATTCCTCGCGTTAATATTAGTAAATAGCGTGCAGTTTGGGCACAACATTGCACGCTATTTCATACATGTGAGTAATTTTCGTCTACGATACAAAAGAATCTAGCTCACCTGTAGAATGTGTCAAACCACGATGGACTCAAACATCGATACATGCATACGTGGCACATGAGAGAGAGGAACGAATTCGTTTTGGGGGAAGTGAGATAGTCGAGTCGTAGAGGGGGAAAGCGACTAAACGCCCGACTGACTGTTTAGTCGTTTTGGCGGAGAAACTGCGAAAATGGTTTGATCGATTCGTCATTTGGAGTTGAAATGCTCGTTTGCAGGGTTACCAACTATAATTTAAAAAAAAATCAGGGAGAATAAAAATAAAAATCAGGATAAATCAGGATAGCTCCTATTGGGTTGTCCGGAAAGTTAATGTCGATTTATGGGAAAACAAAAACATCATTTTCAATCGAAGCCCAATTCCCCAATCTTTCACCATCTTTCACACAGTTTAAATATTCTATCCACCCAGAACATGTTTGCTTCCTCTTCGAAGACTGCTGCGAGCCATGCATATGAGAAACAGGTTGCTTGGTAGTAGCTCATAAGACAGAATCCATTCCAAATCTCACCAGAAACAGAGCATATCTTCCTTCGGGCGAAGACCGGATATGTGAAAGAATTAATAAGCCTGGTATAGATGCTTGCATAAGCGGAAATGCTAGTGTTTCACTTGACTTTTTGATCGTTTATATTTTTTCTGAAAAACCTACAGCATCACTACAGTGCAGAGTTGTAGAGCAATCAATATTCAAATTTTCATTTTCATTGAATTCATCATCCATGCTTTGGAATCTTTACTCGACAAATGAGGAAAGCATATGAGCAGTGGAAGACTTGTTCAATTTTTCCTAATTTTTATGATGTTTAGTACTGTTATAGATATATTTGCAATAGTCCTATCATTAAAGTTGATTCTACTGTGAATCAGATGAACAAATTATATATAAAATCTTTTTATATTGACTGCGGATTCAAAATTTTTCTCTTGAGTAATTTTGGAAAACCACGAAACAATTGAGAGTAGAGATAAAACAATGTTAAGTACATATTTGTGCCTAGAGAATTTAACTTAAGGTATGATATATACAAGTGCGAACCCAAGAACTATCATGAAAGAAAACTTTGGCATGGAACATATTTATTACAAATAATGTAAAAAGTACAAAAATCAGGAAAAATTTGGATCATTTCAGAAAAATCAGGATAAAATGAATGTTCGTCAGGATATCAGGGAGCATGCTGGAAAATCCTGAAAAATCAGGAAGGTTTGCATCTCTGTTCGTTTGTGTTAAAATCGCTCCTAAAAGTCTTCAGTGAGGAGTTTAAAACGGACTAGAGAGAATGTCAACATTCAATATTCAACTAGATTTCTCGTTCGAATCTCATTCTAACACGTTTGCTTGCGATTATCAAACAATCGCCAAGACGACAATGGGACACACTATACTGTCAACTACATTGCTCAGAGCTGTTCTCGGAACATCCAACGCTGCTGGTTGCTCCCGAATTGTGAAACCCAGCAAATTGCTTTTCATTTACATTTACACCCAGCGGCTTCTGCATGTGTAGATCGATCATGACATTCGAGGGACAGCAAAACCACCAGCATCATATTCCCTTTCTGCAGGGAGGGCAGCTTTGCATCGTTTCGCTTTGCCCCACAAAAATGAACGTCATCATCTGTACAGACCCCCGCGGAAAGCGATCCCGGGTGGGTGTCTTTGGTAATATATTTCCAATTTCGAAACTTGTCATATCTCTTCCACGATCTGTTGGAATTGTAATCTATGTTTGCATGTGAATGTGGCTTCTGGCTGAGCCCCGCCCGACGTGTGCCCCCCAGCGAACGAAGCTTTCCTGCCGGGGGCTTCTTCCGGTGTCACGCTGGGAAAACTCATCTGTCTTGTTTAACCACGACGTTTCCGCTTACAAATTGTGTTACAGATTGGCATGGTAATACGGCGGAACTATCGTGCGGGAAGAGCTTTACTTCGACACGTTAAACAATGATGGATAGCTGAATCGGCAAATCATCATGAAACCTACGAGAGGATACACTTTTACCTTTCGCCACTGTGCGTTTAAAGTTCTGAGTGTGCATTCCTCTCCGGGCGACAAACCCCGCTGGGAATTATCGTGGAAGAGATGATATGAAATATTATCTTCCGGGCTCTTGCGATTTTTTCCCGAGCTCCGGTCGTATATTACTGTCCCATTGTCGTCGTAGGGGTGGAAAATCTCGTATTTTACGAGACGCGCCCAATCCTCGGCTTACACATCCGTTCGAGCCTTGGTCTGTTCGATTCAACGTATGTAAATACTTTCGCGAATGTATGCTGTGTTTCGATGCGAGGGAGGAACGTTTCAACCATTCGCCAGGCTCGATGTGATTATTCCATTCTTTTTTTCTTTGTCAGTTTTTCATTATCCCGACGAGGTGCGGGAAGACAGCTGGATAAACATTTGAGCAAGGAAATTGAGTTTGAGCAAAACTAGCGGAGAAACACTATAGACGGAAGCGAAGGTGTGTCTGTGGGTAGTGGTCACGGTGTGTTGCACTCATTCGATCGATATACAATACTTTTTGGTGAGAATGGTGTCACGTGGAACAATCTTTGACTATTGTGGATGTAAATCAGATGGTAATCTTGATCTTTAATTCACTGGAATCGACGGCTAGAAATATTACGTTTTTTTCACATGTATTCTTTACATGTTTTTTTCACTGGTCTTGTTACTTCTAACTTTACCAAGTGTATCATCAATGAAGACGAAACGTGAGTTTATGAGTACGGCACGCAGCAATACAGAAATACAGTTAGACAATATGCATTGGTAAAACGAGGCAAACTCCTTGTAAGCATAACATAAATTGTATTTTAAAATATTCACTGCGTATTCTGGCTCTCTCCCATCTCAGTTAATATTTCTTCTCTACAAAAGAAACTGAACTATGATGTGGTTGTACCGAACCCATTTGCGCCATCATTCAACAGATAAATACAATCGCTACCATTCCGTAGATCTTTTATTCAAAATTAGCTGCACTAACGTTTTTAATCAAGCTACTCGTGCTCGAAAAATATTAACGTTTGGCGGGGAAAAGAGTGCTGAATATACCCATATTCGTTTCGAGTCAGCATTCCTGCTCGCATTTCTGCCTCACAATAGCCCCTCGTTATGGACATTTGTTTCAAAGGAGAGTACGTCCGAAATTTCTCGTTCCATCATATTCCCCATTGGAGCGAGCAGCAAACATCCCCTGGAAGAAGACGGTCGGACGGACGGATGAAAGTGGATGGTTTGGGAGCGTTTTATTTTCTATTTAGTTCCCATCCTTTCTTCCCGAATCCAGCAGAGATTCCTTAACGCTCCAACGCTATTCCCATTCCTCACGCACAGTCCACTTTGAGGGGGGAGATGGTGTTCATTCGCCGCCACTCGAAAAGATGATCCGGCAAAAACTGCCACCCCCTTGCAAAAGAATATATGTACAAGACTAAAGTGCTTCCACATTCCTCGGCTTGTTTCCGTTCAACTTTTTTTTTCTTGCTCTCGTTCTTTTATCCTGCAATCCTTCCATAAACTGTTACCATCTTCACCGAAATTTCTTCGCCCGTTGCAGACGGATAGCGAGCGTTCGAGAGGGGCATTCCAAGGGGCTCGGAACCCCAGAAACGGCCAAGGGGAGGGGTGTGGAGTTGGTGATTATATACATATAGTTTTAATGTATTTCTTCGTGTTTGAACTCATAAATATTGATAACCCTTAAGTGCCGTTCCCATCGACACCATTTACTGCTGCTGCTGTCGCCTATAGATAGTCTCTGCGTTGCGTTGCGTTGACGCAGGGAGAAGATTTTCACTGACATCTCGTAATGGCCCACCTCTTATCGATAGGATTGTGACGATGGGGTCGAGTGTTTGCGTTATTTTCGACACAATGTAACGATTTAGGTTTTCCGCACATCAGCACATTGGTCGCTCTGATTCTTTCGTTCCCGTCTGCTGGATATTGGTGGGGATATTAAAAATGATGACAGTGTTTAGCAAAAAAGATTGGATAGAAATAAATCCAACAGTTGGCTTCCGTTTGATGTTTCCCCGAATGTTTATTGATTTTCCTGATCAAATTGAGATAATGAAGGCTGATTTTTTTTAGGTTCGGTCTTTAAACGGTTGTTCCTGACCGTTCACGCTTGACCGTCAGTTGTTTAAATATATCAAAACGTGGAAAAGTTCGATGTAGAATAAATCCCGAAAACCATCTTATGTCTTATGTTGAAATACGTTTAAGTTTCGGTATTTTATTTCGTTCCGCGAGAATCCGCGTTTACAAAATCACATCACTAGCCGCAGTGAATCTCGATTATTATCCTATCGTACTAACAACTATCCCTTCCATGATAATTGAAGAAGAACCACGCTGTAGAGGCGACCCCTCTGGCCACGAATATAAGACTAACCCTTCCCTTCCCCTTGTGACTGTAAGAACTTGACTTGAGAATGGAATTCTACTCCCAAGCCCCATTCACTTTGTTCTTCGTGCAATTTTGCTGGTTCAGGTCAATCACGAAGAGCAACTACGAAGTGTACAGTTTACCCAAGCTCAAGCTCAAATCCGTGGCGGATTCTCGATGAAAAGATACTTCGTATCGGTTTTCATACCGTTAGGTAAAGAGTGTTTGTGTATGATTGAATCACACGTATGCAATTTTTAATTGATGCATTTTCAATGGTGGTATAAATACAAAATCACCTGTGGCGACACTGACTGTGTTTAGAAGAAAACAGGATTTACGTGTAAAGAAAATGAGGTCACAAATTTCGGCATTTGGTCAGCTGGTGTATAGTTTTAGCGAGAACAATAATCCACGCAAGTTATCGGTCCTGTTCAAGGCCTCCGAGGTTCCTCTCCTGTGAAACAGGGCAGTGATTAAGTTATCAGTTCTCAAAATTTCGATGCATTCTAAAGTAATAATAAGAAAGATGGGTGGGTAATGTCGGGGACATAAGCGGAGAGAGGACTGCATAGTTTATTATGTTGCTTCTTATTTCAGTGCAAATGTGATGTGAGTGAACTAAATTCTTTCACTGAGCGTCACAAACCGTTCACAAAGCAGCGAAGCAGTACAATTTAAAAATTAACCGTCTGTCTCAGCATTAACAATTGCTCGCTGTCTAGAGCGACACCGAAAAAATTAAATTTATTGGAAATCAAAATAAAAAAAAAATAATTGATATAAAAAATACTCATTTATTTTCTACAAAATATTGCATTTACTTACTAATTTCATATTTACATTCACTTACTATAAATACTACATTTGCTGTAAATCACTCGTGCATTTGATGACGCTTATACATAGTTTTCTTAAATTTAGATGTCATCCTATCATTCAATAAAATTTTCGATCTGCCGCCACGATGTTCAATCAAATCTTTCAATCTTAAAATTGCGTTCATCGTGTCGTTTCTGAACCAAATTCGAAGCTTATTGATCAGATGGTCAGAAAAAAAGACGGGTGAGTAATGTCGGGGACATAACCGGAGAGACGTAGAACTACGCCAAGAACAGATCCCAGAATGATCAACTTTTCATGTACAAAATTACAGAAAAAAAATCAAAGGATAAAATAAAACCTCAGCACTCAGAAAACACTCAAACGTTTAGATTCACATACGAAAAAATCAAAATTTGTCGTGCAAATGTCATGCGATGCAAATGTTGCAGGGGTTATTTTTCAGCCGGCAACGAACACATACTGGATGGCAAGCATATCGTAATAGGAATTTACCGTCTGGTATTGTGATAAAATTGGGCTTTGCACTCCTCATGAATAACTATGTTCTACTAGTCAAGTCCTTCATTTGATACCCATATATAATATGTAATCCGCCATTGTGTGGTGGCGGCCATTTTGGATTTGCATTTTTCATAAATAACTGTGATCTACTAGGTAATCCCTTTCATTTGATACCCATATTGATGGGGCTTTGAGAAAATATGTAATCCGCCATTTTGTAGCGGTCGCCATCTTAGTTTTCCAATATCATGAAATATGCAGTTTTATAATGACTGCAGAGATAAAGGTGTGTTCCAAATTTCAGATCAACCGGTCAACAGGAAAGGGGTCAAATTTCAAATAATGTGGTACAGCGCCATAGACAAACATGTTACATACAAACATACAAATATGTCACAGCTAAATAAAACCGTTTAAAAACTCTAGCATTCTATCAAATCGAGCGCGATTAGCCACTCATTCATCCGGCGCGACGCTTCCACCGCTTTTAACACACTTTGATTGCTCTCCTGCTCCACATCCCATTGAAACTCCTGTCTCTCACTCTTGCGGTATCGCACCGCATACATCCCCGGCAAATGCAGCAATCTCTTATGCTCAAAATCAATTTCAAGATAGCGTGTGTATTTGGAACCAAAATCCATTCATTAATTGAGGAGGTATTAGCGTTCAAAAACTGAACACTTTTTCACACCGAAATATTAAAATAGGCCCCTATACTGAAAGGTTAGACGTAGTCCTACGTCAAAAATGATCTACATATGCGAAGGAATGAGGCATAGTGAGATCGTTATAAATCTCAGTCTCAGTGTCGGAAATGCGAGCGAACCGTTGATTCTCTAGAGCAGCCATATTTAACCTGCGGCCCACCGGGCTCTTCTGATTGGTCCGCCTGGCCCGTTACCTTTTTGTGTGTGTAACAATTGTAAAAACGGTAGAAATAACCTAGGAAACATGAGATGAGAATATTGGAGTTTGACACATTACACATTAATAAACATTAAAAAATATGAAAATGAAAATATAAATAAAGGAAAATATAAATATGAAATATTTACCTATTTTTTGACATAAGACTACGTCTTTCAGTAATGATAACAACTGAGAGAACGGGTCATGTTTCATCATGAAATAGTTTTAACATTAATAATTTATTTTAGCTCTGAACGTGTTTTGAGAGTTCGCATTCCAATGGAGTCGCAATTTGTCTAAAATCTTTCAGTACATTATACATTACGGTTCCCTAACTCATATTTTTTTTTCTTTCTTTATTAAAGAGATTTTCAGCCAAAGGCTGGTTCATCTCTACCCTAACTCATAAATGATTAGTTAGGGAAAATTAGAAGAATACCCTTTTTCCATATCGTGTTACCGTGGACGAATATTACAATATTTCAATATTACTGCTAATCAGACGAACATAAATCGGTCACTCGAAATACAAATGCAGCATTCATTCTACGGACAATGTTGATAATGACAATACTGCAATCTTAGCTCCGCCATATTCTATTTATTGAGTAGAAACAAGCCGTTCGCCATTTCGAATTACAGTATTCACAATTCATCATTCATCTAGTTAGCGACCAGACAGCTGTCAGACAGCAGTCTTTCTCAACGCTGAAGTCACACACACACACACACACACACAGTAGTTTGGCTTTTCGCCACAGAATGCATCTTCAAAATATGCAGGAAGCAAGCACAGTGTAGAGCAGAATCAAAGCAGAGAAGAAATATTAAATAGGCGGTACGTCGGTTTTCATACCGTGTACGAATTGTTGATTTTATGCGTTAGCCACTACCGTTATAGGGACAAATATATAGCCGCCTGGAGCCGCACTGTATAAAGTACGAGAAGAATGCGGCGATGCTTACTGAGTGCGTTATGCATATTGTTCTCGCGAGTGCAATAATGAATCACGAATCAACAAAACAATGGTCCTATTCAGGGCCACTCAAACTTTCGACTAAAGAGTTATTTTAGAAATTTCGATGGATTCGAAAAATCTATTTTATATTTATTTTTGACTGCAGGGAACGAGTGTGTTATGATTTATTGGTGTAGTGATGTTGTTTTGAATTATAGAGACTTTAACGTGCTTAGTTCTCAGTTCTCAGTCTCTAGCCTTGAAAGAGACCAATTCGAAAAATCAAACTAAACAACTCGGAAAACCGTGTTGCCGTTCGGTCAGTATCTAGATGACTGACAAATCGTGAATGACATATTTGTTTTTATTTTCAATCGATCATTCAATTTTCTTGATTAATGATTATTGTTTCCGGGTTGAAAGTGACGTAATGTGTTTTTCCGCATTGAGAGTTCTGTTCTTCGGTAGAAACTGAAAGTGAAAATTTGTTTTGATGCTATTGCGTTCGCCAACCTCCACACAATAGATTTGGTTCGGACTTCCTACTGCCGTTTTCTTTCATTCTCCTGTTTTCTTTCTGTGTTGAAGATGTAATTTTGCTAAGAGATACTAGAAACTACTTTTATATAAGATCTTCGGATATCCGGCAGCCAGATATTCGGCTTTTATTGGCGAATACGAAACTGGGAGAAACTGAAGCAAACAAAGGATAACATTTTAGAATGTTTTAAAAAAATTGTTTACATAAAATTAATGAACTATCATTAAATTTTCCGTATAGAACGAATATCCTTTGATAGAGTATCAAGTTTACTGTAAGGAATATTGAGCCAATTTTTTTCTGTTAAGGATTTAATAACAGAGAAGGTTATAATGATGACATTTTTGTGGATATATTGAAGAAAAATCAATATTAGTCGAGAAAGAGTTAGTACTACGAATCCAAATAAGTAAAGAACATCAATCAATTATTTCCATTCAGGGATGAGTATCTGAGAGAGGGTACACTTACTTCACCACAAATAAAATTAAACGAAGCAAAAGAGACAAAACTGAATTGAACCTTACACGCGAAGCTCACGACACCTTTTGGGGCCATTTCAACGAAGTGGCAAACAAAAATAATATTCAGCGTCGTGTTCCGGAAAAAATCCCATTGTTAACGAAATCGACTGTTATGTGGAAACATTTCGAATCTATCGCAGTCATTTGGTGATCATTGAACTCTAAGCAGTACCCCCAATTGACAAGGTTTGCTAGAGTTTATCGTTCAGCTGCTTGCACTAGTGTTTACAGTGAAAGACATCGCCTAGTAAATTTATAATGGAAGTCATGAAATAATGTTCTGAGTTAATTAAATTTATATTAATTGTGAAAAAAAATCTAATATGAATGAGAAATTATAGATTATTTTCTAATAACCGGTATCCGGTCGAATAGCAAATATTGGCCGGATAGGCCGGATACCGGATAGTTACCGGATATCCGTTTCATCTTTAATCTGTATCGTACAGAATATGAACCAAAAAATCGAAAAAATCTGAACCTTTCCAGATAAATCTGTACTTGTGGCAATACTGGTGCGAAAATGAAAAAAAAATCAGCGTGTAAACTATGTTTTATCAATACAGTAATTATTAAACTTTCCATCTGTAAGGTACATCAATCATCAGTTAATATGAGAGGCATGACCAAAACAAAAGGACAAGAGCTCACCACTCACTGATAAATTTTGGGAAGGTTCATAAAATTTCCATAGAACTTGTTTTCGCAATCAGTACCGCGGATCATCTGCTCACGTATAATCGAGCTTTAACTGTATATTCAAATTGTCCTTTGGTGTTACTTCACTTGCCCATTTCAGTCGGTAGAGGGGCTTTTTCCGATTGCTCATTCAATCTTTGCAAATTCGTGCATTGTTTCCGGGTTAAAGTTGTATCATAGAGAGCTATGTTCTTCGGTAGAAGAATGAATATAAAAATTTGTTCCACCGCGGTTGTAACTGCCTCTGCCGCCACCACACACTCGATTCGGTTCGGATTTTCTGTTTTCGTTCTGCGTAAGATGCTGCATAGTACGATTTGTGTTTTTTTTGAGCGCTGGCGATATAATTTTGCTATGAGATACTAAAAATGACTTGGATATTCAATAAGCTCAGTGTTTCAGTTTGATAGTGAACAATCAACAGTAGGTTCATGTTAACACTTTAACACATTAAGGACCAAACATTTTGGGGCAACCTGGAACGCTTCATTTGTTCGGATTCCACGAATGAAATCGTTTCCTTCTATGTGGATGAGACGAAGGCAAGCCATCGGTGGGCCTTGTTAGATTCTTGGCGAACCAAGGATTGAACCTCCAAGTGCAGAAAACACGGGTTAATTCGTGATCTATCCGTAACAGACGGAACGCGAAACATGAGAAAACTCGTGAGCGGTCCGCAATATGTTAAGGACCGGGAAGAAATATGTAAGACATACGCCTGGGACCGCACGTTTTGACTTGTGTGAAGTTGCTTGCTTTGCTTGCAAGTTTTTAAGGGGCTTTAAACTTTGCAGTTCATTCGCCTCTATGTGTGAAGTTAGCGGATGAAAGTTCAGCGGATAAAAGTTTTTGTTGCGTGCAAGTTTCTGTTCAACGTCTTGCTGGATTTAATGAATAAATCATTATTTCAGTTGAAATAAATTGACTGTTTATCAAGTAACAACGTACAAAATCATGCTCATTAGATAGAGAATTGAAACATTCATCTTTCTACAAAATTCATTTTTTTTCTTGATCGTGACTGAGAAAAGTTATAGACTGAAATGTGAGCATGGGTCAATACATGAAAATATACAGAATTTTAAAAATCAAAAAAAGTTGTTCGAATAGAGTTATTGGAGTTATTCGATAGAGAAATATTTCACCTATCTCCCAGCCACAATTTGATTAATTGGGAAAGGGTCTGATAAAACTTATAGGCCAAGTTGTATGGGAGGGAGTCAACAGCGAGTAATCGGTTTTCTACCTTGCTAACCATAGAATTAGGAAATAAAATGTAGTTGAGAATTCGGCTCCTTTAAACTTGTGTAACTGAGCCTGTAAAAATAAACGAATTAATAAAAAATATGTTGTATGGGAGAAATTTAAAAAATCGGAGATGTATGGGAGAAAATTGAAAAAAGTTATTTGAAAGGACCGAAAACACATTCTCGAGATAGTACTCATTCGATAAAGAATATTTTTATTTTTATTTTATTACTAGCCAAATTTTCATTGGCCTGAAAAGGGAATGAGAAAAGTTATTGGCCAAAACGTTCACGAGTTGTACGGGGGAAAGGGTCTGGCTGGGTAAGCGAGTAAACAGTAAAAAGGAAGTAAAAATTTCTATTGTATAGAAATTTTGACTATTTTTCGAATCCCTATCCATAGGATCTATGGTGAAGAACGTACCTTTCAATTTCTAGCACGTCATTCTCAGTAGCTTTGAGATAAAAATATGAAAAAATGCATCTTACTATGATATATCGAGAAGTATAGTAAAAAAAAATTCTAAAAAATTGAAGTACTAAAAAAATCTTGAAATATTGATTTTTTTTAGTATTTAAAGATTCAGTACTACTATAATTCGTATTTAAATGTTTTCCTACGCCTTTCATATTAATTTGTGATTTTTTTCAGATAATAAAAAGATAATTCTAAAATATAATAAAAAAAATATATATATATATTCTAATATAAATTAAATCCATGTAAATTATGATTTAAAGAGATTCATATCCCATCTTCATGCGTTGATATTTCACGATTTTAAAACATTTCAAAAATCGCCTAAAAATTTCGACTTCGCACTCTGTTGCTTAATTTTTATTCGAGTGTAAAAAGTTCTATTTCCAATTTCGATAAATTTATTAATTTCCCTCCTACAACTTGTAAACATTTTGGTCCATACCTTTTCTTAGACTCTTTTCCGGCCAACGGAAATTTGACTGACATACAACTTGGCTTATAGCTTTTCTCATACTCTTTTTCGATTAATAAAATTGTGGCTGGAAGATAGGTAAAATAACTTCGATAACTTTATCCGAACAATGATTTTCAAAATTCTGTAAATTTTCCTATATTGACCCATGCTCACGTTTTAGTCTTTAACTTTTCTCTGTCATGATCAAGAAAAAAATGATTATGTGGAAAGATGAATGATTCAATTCTGTTACTGTTACTTGATAAACAATTGATAAACTTGATAAACTTTTTTTTTTATTAAATCGTTTATTTTTACAGGCTCATTTACATAAGTTTAAAGGAGCCAAACTCCTATCTGTATAGTTACAAGTATATATAAACATTTTTTATTAATTCTAATGTTAATGAAGTAGAGAACCGATTACTCGCGGCTTGCTCGAGTTTAGAAGGATGACATTTTGTTTCAGGAAAAGGATGGGATATAAGGATATGTTGACAATGTTCACACTCACATTCGCACTCACATTCATCATACTCAATTCTTAAGCCTATCTTATATCTAACATGTATTTACATTTCACCTTATTCTATTGTTAGTAAGAAGGGATTTGATTTCTCGCGAAGGAAAAGGAAAAGGAAAATATAAGGATATAAGGACAATCACACACGAAGATCGATAACTTTTAAGAAGACATATATTTGGGACATGTAATCAAGGTCTAACCGAGCCAACACATCTCTCACCGGCACATTGGGCTGCCTTCCTCTAGCCCGAAGAGAGTTTTCTAAATTCGTTCTGGCAACAAGATACTCCTCGCACGACCAAACAACGTGTTCGATGTCGTGGTAACCTTGGCCACAAGCACAGATATTGCCATCGGCAAGATTAAAACGAAAGAGTAGCGCGTCTAACGAACAGTGATTGGACATGAGTCGAGAGAAGGTGCGAATAAAGTCCCGACTTAAGTCCAGACTTTTGAACCATGGTTTGAGGCTAACCTTAGGGATAATCGAGTGAAGCCACCGACCCAATTCATCTTCGTTCCACTTACGTTGCCAGTTAGCGATGTTATTTTTACGGACTAAAGAATAAAATTCATTGAAAGCGATTTGACGCTGATAAATATCGCCTTCAATTGCACCTACCTTTGCCAATGAGTCAGCCCTCTCGTTACCCGGAATTGAGCAATATGAAGGGACCCAGACAAAGGTAATGACATAACAGCGTCTGGTTAAAGCACTCAAATTTTCTCGTATTCTCTCAAGGAAGTACAGCGAGTGCTTTTCCGGCCTCACTGAACGGATAGTTTCGACAGAACTAAGACTATCCGTTACAATGTAATAGTGTTCAACAGGTCGTGAGGCGACGCTGTCCAGCGCCCAATGTATTGCTGCCAATTCAGCAATATACACAGAGCAAGGATTCTGAAGACTGTGGGAGGTGCTAAAAATTTCGTTGAACACTCCAAATCCTGTGGACTCATTTATAGTGGACCCATCAGTAAAGTACATATTATCACAATTGATACCCCTATATTTTTCATCGAAGACCGTTGGAGCGATCCTCGATCGTTGGTAATCTGAATATCTATGGATATCTTGCTTCATGGACAGATCAAAATGCACAGAGGAATTGATGTAGTCAGGGAAACAAACACGGTTGGGAATATACGAAGAAGGATCAACCTGCATGGAGATGAATTCATGATATGAACTCATGAACCCGGAGTGAAAATTTAGCTCGATCAGCTGCTCAAAATTTCCGATCACCAATGGGTTCATGACCTTACACCGGATGAAGAACCGAAGAGATAATAAATTGAAGCGATCTTTTAGTGGGAGTAGGCCTGCCAAAACCTCGAGACTCATGGTATGCGTTGAGGGCATACATCCCAACGCAATACGGAGACAAAGATACTGAATTCGCTCGAGTTTAATGAGGTGTGTTTTGGCAGCTGATCGAAAACAGAAACTGCCATACTCCATCACTGAGAGAATAGTTGTTCGATACAACATTATAAGATCTTCGGGATGGGCTCCCCACCAGGTGCCGGTAATTGTACCGACCCCAAGATACTTGAATGACATAGCATGAGTGATCGGTTTACCCAAAAGTTGAAGCTTTGGTTTTGCTGGTTTATGCTTCCTAGAAAAAACCACCATCTCTGTTTTCTCCGTGGAGAATTCGATCCCTAGCCCAATGGCCCAGGTTGAAAAATTGTTCAAAGTATCTTGTAAGGGTCCTTGCAGGTCGGATTCGTTTGATCCTACGACAGACACCACTCCGTCATCTGCAAGTTGTCTTAGGCTGCAATTTTGTGTAAGACAATTGTCGATGTCGCTTACATAGAAGTTGTACAAAAGGGGGCTTAAACATGAGCCCTGGGGGAGGCCCATGTAGGAGACCCGATTTACTGTCGAATCCCCGAGAGAAAAATTCAACTGTTTCTCACAAAGCAAGTTATATAACATATTATTCAACAGAGGCGGCAGACCACGAGAGTGTAATTTGTCTGACAAAACCTCTATTGAAACAGAATCAAAGGCCCCCTTTATGTCCAAGAATACTGAAGCCATTTGTTTTTTTTCGGCGTAAGCCATTTGAATTTCTGAAGAAAGCAACGCAATACAATCATTCGTCCCCTTGCCCCGGCGGAACCCATATTGTGTATCTGAGAGTAAGCCATTCGTTTCAACCCAACGATCAAGGCGAAACAAGATCATTTTCTACAACAATTTCCGTATACAAGACAGCATCGCTATTGGGCGGTACGAATTGAAGTCGGACGTGGGTTTTCCGGGTTTTTGAATAGCTATAATTCGCACTTGTCTCCAATCATCTGGAACAATATTATGCTCCAGAAACCGATTGAATAAATTCAACAAGCGAAGTTTCGCCACATCAGGGAGGTTTTTCAACAAGTTGAACTTAATTCTATCCGTTCCTGGAGCCGAATTGTTACAAGAAAGGAGAGCAAGAGAGAATTCTACCATCGAAAACTCGGAATCAAGATCGCACCTACCTTGTGGTATATCTCGAACAATTTTTTGCACAGGAGCGGAATCAGGACAAACCTTCCGTGCAAAATTAAAAATCCATCGATGTGAATATTCTTCGCTTTCATTCGTTGAAGAGCGATTTCTCATGTTTCGAGCCACTTTCCATAATTTTTTCATTGACGTTTCTCGTGACAAACCTCCCACGAAATTTCGCCAATAAGCACGTTTTTTCCCTTTGATTAAGTTTTTAAATTGATCTTCAAGGGCTAAATACGTTTGAAAATTTTCAGGGGTTCCACGTTTCCGAAAAGCTTTAAATGCATTCGATTTTTCTACATAAAGCTTGGAACATTGGCTATCCCACCATAGATTGGGAGGCATTCGGGAAATGGTGGAACCTGGGATGGGTTTCGTTTGAGCGCGAACCGCGCTTTCATATATCAAACGAAGTTATACTCCTCCAATGGAGGCAAACCATCTCTGGAATTGATGGCTAGAGCAATTGCGTCCGCATATTTTTTCCAGTCAATGTGTCTTGTGAGGTCATATGCCATGTTTATAGATTCAGAAGAATTCGAACCAATGGTGATGGAAATTTTGATTGGCAAGTGGTCACTGCCGTTGGGGTCCTGGATTACATTCCACTTGCAATCTAACGATAGTGAATTCGAGCAAAGCGAGAGGTCAAGAGCACTTGGGTTAGTAGGAGGTTTAGGAACACGTGTTGTTTCCCCAGTATTCAAAACGGTCATATTGAAGCTGTTACAAAGGTCATATATCAACAATGAACGATTGTCGTCGTACTGTTCCCCCCAGGCAGTTCCGTGAGAGTTGAAGTCTCCCAAGATCAATCGTGGCTCAGGAAGGAGTGAGCACATGTCAACAAGTTGATTGCGGCTAAAAATTTGAATGTATCCAATTTAGGGATAAGACTACGACAATTCCACTGTAAAACAGTGATATCTCCGGCCTCTCTATTTAAATTAGACATCAAGAGAGATAATCATTGCAAGGAGGGGCCATGTTTGCATCAATTGTTGCAAAATTGTCTTTAATACTGGAAGCATTGAAATGACAATGGTTCTGATGGAGTCGGAAACATTAAAACACTTGAAGATTTGGTCCAAAGGTCAGACAACTTTATAAATCCCGATTGGGAAGTTGAACTGGACGGAAACACAGGGTTGAACTGGACGGAAACACTTGGGCCAGTGGCGAAGCTCCCTTTAAAGTATCCGCAAAAGTGCGTTTCGAGCGTTCCTTCAAAGAGCGCTTCTGTTTCTCCCAGCGACTCTTGTAAGTTTCACAAACTGAGAGCTCGTGTGGGGATCCCCCGCAATATGGACATTTATGCTCAGTCGCACTGCAGGATTTCCCCTCATGTTGCTCTCCGCAAGTGGCACAGCGCTCCTTGTTGGCACAATAATCTGAAGTGTGACCAACTGACTTGCATTTTTGGCAAGTCATGGGCTTTGGCACGAAGAGTCGCACAGGCAATCTCAATTTGCCCACCATGACGTAGTCAGGTAGAGCGGAACCAGCAAAAGTTACTCGAAACGAGTCTGACGGCGTGAATTTAGTTTTTCCCTCTTCTTGGGATACTTTTCCTAGTTGGCGGCTGTCCAAAATTTTAACACCCACCAACGGGAGTCTTTTAAATTTACCAACTCCTTCTTTTATCATTTCGCACGTCAGACCAGTTTCAGTTACCACCCCCGAGATTTCTACGTCATGGGAGGGCACGTAGACGCGATACTCTAGGGAGAATCTCTCGTCGATCACAATTGCATTCGCGTGTTTCCGATCACTCACGACAACACGCAGTTTGTTCGGTCTAACCTTAGAGATTTCGACCACGGAGGAATATAATCTTGCCAGATCTTTCGAAACCTGAATGACATTAATTGACTTGCCTTTTGGTTTAGGCAGGAAAAAAACAACCCATGGACCAGCTCCAAGTGCATCGTCTGGATAGACCTTGTCACGAGGAGAGGAAACAACTGAGGGGGAGGACGAGGTCGATTGTTGAACGGGAGCGGGATCAGTAGGGCTGGGAGGCAAGTTCGGTAGTAGAGCGGAAGCGGGAGCGGGAGATTGAGGGGGCGAAGAGGAAAAGATATAAAATAATATAATTTTTATTTTTTTTGTATTTCTAAACCTAACATATATTATACCTAAATCGCATACCAATGCGAATGAAATGAAACGGTGTCCCAATCGAACCGCGTGGCAATCGCTCGGCACATATGCAACGGTATATCGCACCACAACACGATGATGGAATCGATGACGATGCTAAAGCACACACAGCGATGATACGGCACACGCACCGCGTCCGCCGGGGAGGACTTCTTCCTCACGCTGGTAGTGATTGCTGCTCTCCTCACTCGCGCAATAAAGAGAACCCCGTTAGGGCGAAATAACTTCACCAGCCACGAACTGATAACGGTATAATCTCCACTCTATAATAGACGCGAACAAATTTGCGACCGATGTCTTCGGACTGCGCGAGCTGAATGAACTTGATAAACTTGATAAACAATCAATTTATTTCAATTGAAATAATTAATTATTCATTAAATCCAGCAGGACGTTGAACAGAAACTTGCACGCAACAAAAAACTTTTATCCGCTAATTTCACACAAGTCCGTAAAGATGGAACGCGAAAACGAGAAATCTCGTGAGCGGTCCGCAAAGTGTTAAAGCTGAGTTAATTTGACAATTTGCTGTGCATTACAAAACGTTGGAAGCGATGTATCATTTCACGGAAAACTCACGGAAATCTATTCCAATTTACAGTAGACTGGAAAGGCGTCGTACACAAATTACATAACGCTAAAAACCCGGATTTTGGACCCCCTCCCACCCTACGTAACGCAATTTCCTATCTCTAATACATAGAAAGTAACACAACCTCGCCCCCCCCCCCCCCCTTAACGCGTTACGTTATTTGTGCACGACGCCAAACACGTGTGACAAATCAATTATAGCGCACAAAGCTTCAGGAAATCAGTTTTCCCTTTCCGAGCCAAAGTCTGAGTCCATCAACCGATATTGCACGAACCAATATAAAACCCAATTTCGACACCCACACACAACAGCGTACGCAAGCTGATCCCACGGCCCGAAATAAAAGGCTTTTAATGGTGGTGATAGTCTCACGTACGCCTCAAATTTTGGGTCCATCGTTGTGTGCGCCTATCCATATATTGGTTACTTTTTCTTCCCATTTGCCTGTGGCTGGGATTATGCCTTAGTCACGAGTTTTGCTACGATTGGAAGCTTTCAGTATCCCCCGTGACGCTTGCTCCTTCGTAGACGTAGACGAGATACTTATTTGCCACAGAAAGTGTGGCACGAATTGCAATTCTAGTGAGGGGGTGTTATGTTTGACCGGCCGGACCGATGGGTGGCTGGAAAGTGCGATGGGGGTGCTACCGAGTAGAGCACATAAATGATTTTTCTTGCTGCCCATGGTTAACCGCAATCGAGATTTGTCCCAATCCTAGAGTGTTTGTGGAAAACCATGAGGGAAAGAAGAAGCTGAGCTGTTGACAATAGAATGCTTTCATATCGATCTTGGGGAGTTGGCTGTGTATGTGTGTGGGTGCGTGTAACGAGAGCCAAAATAAAGGGTTGCAGTTCGGATTGCTGTGCGGCAGATGATGATTGCGTGTGGATTTCAGGGGTGTGAAACGTGAGTTCACGTTCAATCGTTAGTTTTAATTGGATGACACTCAGTGACTACAACGATGAAAATTGATTACACTATGGGTGAGTTGATCCTGATTTTACATCGAATTGGACATATAATTTAATTAGTTTGGAAGTATTGATTATTTGCGATGAGGGTTACATTGTTGCGTCAGATATTACAATGGCAAGGTGATAAATCTGTCCAAGCCAATGTATTCAAATTTAAATGTTATCATTCAATCTTTCTCCCGCAATCTGGAATCCTGCTACATCTTCGGCATAATAATTTTCCCCACCTAGTAGACTTTTTTCAACAGATTAAATCTCGTTTAACGGTCGTTTAGGCTCTCGGAAATACGTTACGGCTCTGGAGCTTTTCCCACAACGAGTCCTGTTTTCCGCTGGCACCTCAACCTTTTTCTTTCATCGTATTTTGGGAAAGCGAATTCTCGGAATTCGTTTTCCGCACATGAATAAAGTTGTTACAGGAGATGAATTTTGGAAACGTTCCTCGAAGCCACTTTCTTTTTTTTATTCGCTGGCTGCTTGCCTCTAAAGGGCTATTATTTTTTCATGTTCTTCCATTGCGCGACTTGGGGCGGCCTCGGAGCGAGTATGAGAATTGGCGAATGGAGACTTGCGTTGACCTCCACCCCCACTCACACCAATCGGTAGTCCGGAATAACCGTACCGAGAAACGATTCAATTGAATGATTTCCATTTCCAATTTGATCGGCTCGGGCCGAAACGTAGACGCGGTGAAATCGACGAATCCGATGATTGAAGCCAAGCGGCAAATCGTGTTTAGATTACACAAAGATTGGGTTTTTGCTTTGGTTTCGCTGGGTTTTTTTTTGTATAAGCCGGGAATGAGTGGGCGGTGATTAGTTCATTTGTGTGATTGGTGGGGAAATTTGATGTTATTTTAGGTCGTCTCTATGTGGAATTTGATTGACTATTTTAGAAAGGGCTTTTTTCGTTAATTGTTACCTTTAGAATCACACGGTGGTTTTAATTAATTACCTGTAACGAAAAGAAAAATGATTTAGAATCACTCCATGTCAGGGTTACCATATCTACAGAATAATCTGTATTTCTACAGATTTTTTAGACTTTTTGAATCCAAGAATGTGTAGATACAGATTAAAGTTTTTTATTGGTTTCATACAGAATTTACAGTTTTTTTAAATACCGTTCCAATAATAATTATGGCTTGATGTTCATAATATGCTTCCTATCTTACCTATTTCATTCATATAGCCTTTGAATCTTTTAAAATGAGAATCATCTTTTTTCGACATTCATGTGTAGCATAATGTCCTACATTCTGATGCAAACGTCTGCATTATCGGTTATCGTTACAACAAAAAAAATAACAGTGATTATCTTTTTCTTACTAAAGCACAGAGATTGTAAATTTTGAGAGAGCGCTCATACTGTCGTGGGAATTCATTTGCTTTGAAACTTCTTTTTTGCAGGATCTAAAATATCGGTTGCGCCACGAAAAATGTCCAATTTTGAGTTTTTCATGATCCACCATTTCTTGATAGGTACATGATGTCTCTGCACCAACCGATTTGGACGCTCCCTAATAATTTATTGCAATACAATTAGAAAATTTCCTATAGTTAATATGAAAAATAGCGTTCAAAATTATGCTTCTAATTTTACATATATTTGTGTAGACTGCAAGGTGTTTCCCTAACACGGACTAAACCGATTTTCCAGGGTATCGACCTGATTTTCCAGTAATTTTAGAAAAAAATTGAAGACGTAGATATATTAGGTTGGGAAGAAGAAACCCACTATTTTTGCGTGAAATTCAAAACTTTATTTAATATGCTTCGGATTGTTCGTTTTGGGTCAAATATGCACCGAATGGCAAATTTTATTTTATTCTAACACCGTTGTCGACTATTCGTACAGACTGATTTTGTTTGCTCACATTGCTCACAAACTAGGTATAATTAGTAATCTTAGATTTAAACACATTTTTAGTCAAATTGAAGTCAAATACGTCACAAATAGCATTAAACATACGAAGACATGTATCAAACGGGTTGTTGTAGCCGTAATTCGTTCTGTGGTAAGGAATGGCTAGTAAACATGAGTTCCGAAAGCGTCGAGGAGGAACGTTCAACGGAATCTGTGCGAGAAGTTCAGGGCAGTCAATACCTCCTTGAATGATGTCGAAAATGAACATCCGCTGCATTGTAACGAGTCTGGTCGATAGTGGCTCAAATCCAATTAGTCTACACCGGTCGGAATAAGGCGGAAGATTGATAGGGTTGTTCCATGGAAGTCGTCTCAGAGCATAACGTAGAAACTTTTTCTGCACCCGTTCGATCATCAGTGTATGAGTTAGGTAGAAGGGAGACCGAACAGGGGCAGCGTACTCCAGAATGCTTCGTACCAACGAACAATACAGTGTCTTTAAAACGTAAACGTCGGTAAACTCGTATGCATGACGGCGAATGAATCCCAGCACAGAGAAAGCTTTAGCCGTCATAATGCCCACGTGCTCAATGAATCGTAGTTTCGAATCGATCATGACTCCGAGGTCACATATGGACGATATACGTTACAACGTTGTCGTTTCCATTTTATATTTAAACAGGGTGGGGCGGTTCGAGCGACCAAAGGAAATTTGTTGCCATTATAAAGGTAGCTTCATAATGCCTCTCTCATAGAAGTCCTTATTGGTGAAAAACTCTAGCAATTGAGTTTTTCAAACTTCTCTTGATCCCTGTTTCTTATCCAGTTTGCAATGCGAGAATAATATGGCAATCGCTTGGTGCTAGGTCCAGACTATATGATGGATGCATTAAAACATCCCAATCAATCTTCCGGAGTTTCTGGCGAGTCACTGTAGACATGTATGACCTGATGGAACACAACACTTCTTCTGTTGGCCAATCCTGGATGTTTCTGGTCTATTGCTGGCTTCAACGGTTCCGTATTTGACAGTAAACGTAAATATTTGACGAAATTGCACATCTCGGTCTTAACCAAATAAATCATGTAAAAAATTTCCAAAAATATTATCTAGACCTATTATTCACTAACATCACCGACGACTTTTGTGTGAATGAGTCCATTTTCCTCTTTGGAAAAATGAAAAATTTCACACAGCAATTGAATACTCAATCTTTATACATAATAGACAATTGCCCATCGACTGGGAGTATGAAGAAGTACCGGAATATAACAAGACGAACTTTGAAGCAATCAAATGTAGCCTACAAGCCATAGAATGGCAAACTTTATTAAACAGCGAACGAGATGTCAACTTAACTGTACATATTCTTCACGAAATTCTGAATAACATAATATCAGAATTTGTGCCGAAGAAAAGAAGACGAAGAAATTCAACCAGCAAATATCCTATTTGGTTTAACGTTCAAATAAGAAATCTAAAGAATAAAAAACAAAAAGCACATAAAAAATACAAAATAGACAAAAGTCATCAAAATTCCCAAGAATTAAATTTTGCAATTAAAAGTGCACACGAAGAGTACAATAGAAAGGTCGAAACTGAAGTCAAATCATGCCCGAAGAAATTCTTTAATTACGTAAAGTCTAAGTTCAAAAGCAATAACTTCCCATCGCAGATGCATCTCGATGAGGATGTGAGGAATTTTTCGAACGAAATTTGTAATCTCTTTGCAGATTTCTTTCAGGAAGTATATACCACATTTTCCGAAGAAAATCGCGATCGGAACTACTTTTCATTTTTACCGGATTATCCAAATGACATATCGGTGAACTATCTTTCACAACAGGAAATATGCCATGCACTAACAAAATTTGACGGAACAAAAGGACCAGGACCTGACGGAATAGCACCTATATTCCTAAAGAACCTGGCTGAGGAACTCACCCTTCCCTTACATTGCATTTTCAATATGTCACTACAAACTGGAATATTCCCAGAAAAATGGAAACAATCTTTTTTGGTACCTATCTTTAAATCAGGCGCTAAATCTGACGTACGTAATTATCGTGGAATTGCCATTATCTCTTGCATTCCTAAACTATTCGAAGCAATAGTCAACGAAAAAGACTTCCAACAAGTAAAGAATAGAATTACGTGTATGTAACATGGCTTCTTCAAAGGCCGCTCAACTGCAACTAATCTGTTGGCTTTTGTGACTTTTATTTTGAATGCAATGGAAAATGGCAAACACGTAGAAACTCTTTACACTGACTTCAGTAAAGCATTTGACCGCATCGACATTCCATTACTACTCTTCAAATTGCAGAAAATAGGAATGGAACAAAGACTCTTAAACTGGCTCAATTCTTATCTAACAAACCGTGAACAAATTGTTCATTTTCAAAATTCTCTTTCAAATCCAGTAAAAGTCACATCGGGAGTCCCACAAGGCTCTCATCTTGGTCCTCTTCTTTTCATTCTGTACGTTAATGACATCTCCTTCGTTCTCAAGCGTATCAATGTACTTGTGTATGCCGACGACATGAAGCTTTTCGCGGAAATTGGAAATGAAAACGACATCGAAGCATTTCGAAACGAAATACATGTATTCCATACTTGGTGTGATAAAAATCTACTAACACTGAATGTGAAAAAGTGCAACTCTATAACATTTAGCAGAAAAAAACATGTACCAAATATTGTAATATGTCTTGGAAATCAAAATGTAGAAAAATGTGAAATAGTTAGAGATCTAGGCGTCGTCATGGACTGTAAACTCACATTCATAGAACACTACAACTCTGTAATAAATAAGGCGAATAGTGTGTTAAGTTTTGTCAAACGCTTCTCACATAACTTCCAGGACCCATACACAATAAAGCTTTTATATATTACATATGTAAGGCCTATTCTGGAATACTGTAACATCGTTTGGAACCCGTATATGGTCGTACATGAAGAACGCATTGAGTCAGTCCAGAAACAGTTTCTTCTATTTGCACTTCGTAAACTCAACTGGACCTCATTTCCACTTCCTTCATATGAAGCACGTTGCATGCTCATAAACATCCAAACACTAAAAGAACGCCGTGAATTTGCAATGCTTTCTTTTGTTAATGACCTAATTTCGCAACGAGTACAGTCAGCTGAATTACTAGAAAAACTAAATTTCTATGTACCTGGGCGTCAACTAAGAACGCGAAATTTGTTTCTAACCAGAACATCCAGAACAAATTATGCAAATAACGCCCCTATCAATCGCATGATGCGTATATACAACCAGCACTGCGAAATAATTGACACAACAATGAATAAAAAACAGCTAAAAAGAAACATGTACCGCAAAAATAATATTTAACCTAAGAAAACATTGTAACATTAGTGTATAAGTGTGTAGTCTACATTTGTTTGACGAAATGAATAAATAAATAAATAAATAAAAAAATAAAGTAAAGATCTGAATTTCGTGTATTGCACCAACAATTTTTGTATTTAAATTTAAAAAAAATAAAGAATTATAAAAAAAGTGCACGTAGTTAGCTGTTACAGTATCGGCACAAATAAACACCATTCACAATTTCAGCGCTCTGGCTTGCATTTTCGCCTTTATAAAAAAAGTGGAAAAGGTACCGAATTTTCTCTTTGTTGGCTTTGATTGTTAACAATCTGTAACTCACAAATGAATGGAACAAACAAAAAAAACAGCGAAAGATTTTTTTGTGTAAAATGTTTCCTTTACAATGAGCATAAGCTTGAAATTGTATGATCGATATTACGCGAGTGATCAATATACTAAGGCCAGCTACCGAGAAAATAATGGATTACTTTTTCACCAACCTAATATACGAAAATGCTTTGAAAATGCAATAAGCTAGAACATACAAATTAAACACAAATTTCTGCATTACTCGAGAATTAATCAAGCAAATGAAACCAAATTAGTTGTATGAAGGTTTTAGGATGCAATAAATGTTTCTATGGTGGTTAGACAATCCTCCCCCCTTTCTAAGGGAGGGGGGCGCCATACAAATTAAACACAAATTTCTGCATTACTCGAGAATTAATCAAGCAAATGAAACCAAATTAGGCATATGGAGGTTTTAGGGTGCAATAAATGTTTTTATGGTGATCAGACACTCCACCCCCTCTCTAAGGGGAGGCTGCCATACAAATGTAACACAAATTTCTGCATAACTCGAAATAAAACCAAATTTGGCAGGTGGAGGTTTAAGGGTGCAATAAATGTTTTTACGGTGGTCAGACACTCCACCCCCTCTCTAAGGGGGAACTGCCATACAAATGAAAGACTAATTTCTAAATAACTCGAAAACTAATCAAGTAAATGGAGCCAAATTTAGCATGCGAAGGATTTAGGGGACACGAAACGTTTCTATGGCGAATAGACACTCCACCCCTCTCTCTGAGGGGAGGTGAGGGACTGCCATACAAATGAAGCATACATTTCTGCATGATTCAAGAATTAATCAAGCAAACGGAACCAGATTTGGCATGTGGAGGTTCTAGGGGGCAAGAAACATTTCTGAGGTGGTTCAACACTCCACCCATCTTTCTAAGAAGAAAGGTCTGCCATATAAATGAAACACAAATTTCTGCATAACTCGAGAATTAATTCAAAAAATGGAGCCAAATTTGGCATGTGAAGGTTTTAGGGGGCACGAAACGTTTCTATGATGAATACACTCCTCCCCCTCTCTAAGGGGGGCTGTCATACTAATGTAATTGAAAATTGAAAATTTTCGGAAACGTCTGGAGGGAAAGAGGAAAATTCGGAAAATTAAATTCCCTTATGTTCTACAATTACATAGTGACAAGCGTTGTTAGTCTATTTGATGTTTGTGCTAACGAAATATCTTTATCTTCTTCTATCTATACCAATAGAAATGGATTGCCGAATATGTTGATAATAGCAAAACTCGAGAAAGGAATTGTCCGATTTAGGGCTGTCTATATTCTATAATATTTTCTGTATCAAACATTTATTCCATGTAACGGAGAAACATGTTATTTGCGAGTGGTTGAAAATTCTTTAACAAGAATTGTGTCAGAAAATAATCTAATATTTTTGGTAGAAGTACTAGGTTACTATAATGTTCCTAGTACTAGTACTTTCTAGGTTAATTCAACGGGGTCGATTAGAAGATCTATCAATGAACAGTTCTGCGATTTGATTCATGAACTTGCGCTTAGTAAAAAACGTGAATGTTTGAAAGTATTGATAACAAAAAAAAATTTTGGGCGGGACGAAGTTTACCGGGTCAGCTAGTTTCTCAATAAAATATAAAACTTCTAATACAGTCTAATGATTGGCATCTGCAGGATCATTCTAGCAATTTTGAAATATCGGAATCTTGGGACCTCTAATAACTACTGGTATTCCGTAACTCTGTCCAAGAAACTTTCCAGTTTTGGAATGAACGTTCTCATTTCGCTCTCACATGCTACTGTCGCTTTGACCGCTTTTGTAATTCCCAGTTGAAACGGTCAGTGCTCCTTTCAGCAACAAGAAAAGCTACCAGTGCATTGAGCCTGGTCACAACGTTACTCAGTGACAATCCTTTGGTTTGTAAATAGTTCTGCGCTAGATCTACCTCACGAGTTTGCCGCAACCATCACACCTGTGTGACTCAGAATCATATGCCATCTGTGATACTGCGAAAAACGAGTATACAGATTCAGAAGTTCTAAACAATGTCCTTCACAGTGGATTCTCGTCAAAATCATGCTGTCCTCATAAGCTCTAAGAGTGGTCTGCAAACTATTTAATGTTTTTAGTTTTGCTTTCTCAACAAAACCTGAACTCCTCGATTTTATCCTGACATGGCGAGAGTGTAATCTACAACATGTGTATCGATAAGATAGGAATACTCTTACACCTTAATGGCTACTGTGTAATAGACAACCCAAATTTTCGAAAGATAAAAAAAATGTACACGAATAAATTCGGCCCTGTTACAGCTGAATTGCTCAACGGGCCTAATAAAATAAACATACAGTAAAATAGGATATTTCTTCTGAACGACAAATTTAATATTTTTTTATAATTGTTATTTATAAATGTATTTATTTTTTCCTTAAATTCAACGGCTTATTTGCTTTATGTACGCCTGCCGTTTCTCTTAATTTTGTACTAGCTCATCAAGAGCCGAATATTCGGCCTCCGGATAACCGGCTATCCGGCCAAACCACTATCCATTTCATCACTAAGTTATTCCTCAACAAAGTTTCCTTTGAGAGCAATACACTTGGCATAGCGAGTTTCCAACATTTCGAATCCCTTTCTGTAGTACGCATCGTCTAAGTCTTCGAAATATGCCTCAGTGCCACTCTACTGACTGCCTATTGGACTCACGTTCACGTTTCTTTGTTTTTAAGAGGCTTTAAACTTTGCAGTTCATTCAATTGGACTCAGGAGTTTGGTAACGGATCTAAGTTTCATCCATTGGCACAGAATTTTGTAACAAGCCCACTTGATTACGCTTCTACTACGCCAAACCGGCTGTTGAATCATCAACATACCGCTGGCTTTGGTCGACGGTCAGCAAACGCGGCACCCATCGCGCGGATAACTTTTTCATGTCCAAAATGTCGTGCAAAATGTATCCTACTCGTTTCCAGATTGAACAATGCATGTTTGAATAAAGAATGGAAATTTAAACAAAAATATGCCTGATTTTTTTTCTCTCTATTAAAGTGACTTTCAACACATTTCGGCTGGTTCGTCACTTTTACTTCCATTTTTGGAAGAATGTCGGGAGTGAGAATAGAACTCGTGATCTCTGTGTGAGAGGTATGGATGTTACCACTACGCCAGATCACCTCCTCAACATACCTGATTGATTATATAGAATGAGAAAGTCCTGCTCTGTCCGTATCTTAAGTATTAGTTTCATACTAAATTCATGTCCTCTTTTCAAGCGTTGACAGTTCTCCAGTTTTTGAATTGTTGTCTTACTACGCTAGCTTTCAATTTATTAGAATCATTACATTTTTGTATATACCTGAAAAGTTCAAAATGAAGGTATTTACGTTGCGCGATGTAAACAAGCATGTCCTAATATCTGAATACCCATTACACCTCAATTAAGCATTCAATTTTTTTCCACAGTGTACGAGGGCAGTCCGATAAGTACTTAGTCTACAGAAAAAAAAACAAAAATTTTGGAAAAGTGGCGATGTATTTCTCAACATAGTCTACGTTTAGCTCGATACACTTGACCCAGCGATGCTCCAACTTCTTTAATCCATCTGAAAAACACATTTTCTCGAGGTCTGCAAAGTGTGCATCCGTAGCGGCGATGACCTCCTCATTCGACTCAAATTTATGCCCGGGGCGAGTGACTTTTTTAAGTTTGGAAACAAAAAAAAAGTCGCGCGGGGCCAAATCTGGAGAAAACGGTGGATGGCCCCAGCAGTTCGTAGTTCAATTCGACCAATTTGGCCGTGGCGATGGCGGAATTTCCATGTTTTCCATTTTTATAAAATCCGCAGACACGCCCGCTTCTACACACGGTCAAAACAAAAGTACGAGTCAGATTCGGCTGAAATTTTGACAGTAGCCGTTCACGAGAATGTACTACTCGATAATCTCCCTTACGATACTGACACTATCGGGCGATGAGGCACAAACAGTTAGAATTCCAACAAGATACACCAAGATACATTCATATTTAACGTCAATCTCGTTCAAAAGATTTTTTTGTTTATTTATTGTGCTTAAATATGATAATTTCAGCTGTCAAGTTTTTATAAGACCATTTTAAAATTTATAAGTATTATCAATGAAAAGTTCAAAACTATTGCGCGATTTACATGTCAATTATTGGCAACCTTGCCATTTTGGGCTAATAACCTGGAAAATTCGTGTTGGCATACTATATACCAAATTTTTCTGAACGGATTTCTCGATATTTTCCCATTTTTCCAAAATTGCTCTTCAATCGTGGTGTATCGGTTTCCCTCAGTGTAGATTCTGCGTACAAGGATCCCCCTAAGATTTTCAATAGAATTCAAGTCTGAAGAGCGAACCAGTCAGTCCAAAAAATTAGGTTTTTGGTCCTTAATTCATTGTTTAGTTTTCTTTCTGGTATGAATAGTAGCATTGTTTTGCTGGGTTTGCTGGTGAATTTTTTGTGACGATATCCACGCAAAAATGGTAGGAGAGAGGATTCCAGGACATGTATGTAATCCTTGAATGATGTGAGACCTATCTGTCGGTCGCACAGAATCCCGCCCAAACCATGCACGAGCCTCCATCAAAATTCCTGGTTGAAAAATACTGTTCCTCCTTCCGTGAATCACGCCAGTACCCGTTAAACCATCAGGATCATCCAAATCCAACTTTTTTCGTCACTGAAGATAACCTAGCAAAGTTAAAAGTAAAAAAATAAATGAAGAACTTTTCGTTATGGTATATAGCAAAATGTATTCTTTTGAAAACGTTCTTTGTCGTGACATACCATGTCCTACTGTTGATTCATGTGAGCTTTGGCAAAACCTAGACGACTTTCGATGTGAGATGGTGTAAGATTAGGAGCTTTAACCTTTTTAGCCATCTTTATGTGACGACTTTTTATCAAAATTTGACGTATTGTCTCCCGTGAAACATTTAAATTCAAAGATTGTTTTATTTGCATAAGTGATTTGGAAGTATTCGAAAGTGTTCTAACTATTTTCCGAATATCCCGGTCAGAGAGCTTCGATTTACGTGGATTTCTCTTCTTTTCAATGTATCCTTGAGGATTCGTCAAATAATTGAAAATTAATTGGGCCCAATCCGACGAGCAATTTCTCTTATTCCAACATTTTCTTTGTGAAATGCATCGATTTGTCCTTTTTCTCTATCCGTGAGCACCTAGCTACCAGACGGCACCAAGGCTTCACAAATGATATTTTTTAAGCCCGAGTTGTTTAGTTTGGCTTTTCAAGTTAATCCATTCCAGGTCTAGAGACGAATGAAATGAGAAAGCATGAAGCCTCTATAATTCAAGACAACATAATTACACCAACAAATTTAAACTCCTGAGCACTCCTGAACCTTCAGCAAAAAATAAATATAAAATTAATTTTTAGAATGCATCGAAATTTCTCCATCTTTCGCTGGACTTGCTGGAAATTGTAAGGGTTACTCATATAATTTTTTTTTGAGAATTTAAAAAAGTACATTTTTGAGAAAAATGAATTCTAATATATTAATTTTTTTCTCAGAAAATTAAAAATAAATTTTTGATATTTTTTTATGAAAGTTCAAACAATTTTTTACATTTTATCCTTGACCAGAATTTTGTAGTTCATAATTTTTGAGTCATCAATTTTTGTATAAAAATTAGAAAAAAATTGACCTTTTTTCAAAAAGTAGTACATATTGAAATATGACGTGATGCAAAAATACAGAGGCACTCCTCACCAAATTGCATGCAAATCGCCACCGAACAAAATTGATATTGGTATTGGTACTGTGCGATATCTAAAGGGTGTGTCACATCAAATTGCATCACGGAAAAAATGCTGTAGAAATTCGCCCAGTAGACCGATCCTTTTGACAGTAAAATAAAAACTATTAAACAACTTTTGGCATCTTCTTTTTATTCATACTTCGAGCCCAAGCCCGTATGCTCGCACCTTCCTCTTTACCCCGTCCATAAGGTTCTGTACAACGTCAGGTTGTAGTTTTTTTTTGAACAGAAATCCATTTTCTCTTGAAGTCCGCCTCCGATTTGACAACTTTTGGGTTTTTCCAGAGGGCCTGCTTCATAATCGCCCAATATTTCTCTATTGGGCGAAGCTCCGGCGCGTTGGGCGGGTTCATTTCCTTTGGCACGAAGGTGACCCCGTTGGCTTCGTACCACTCCAACACGTCCTTTGAATAGTGGCACGAAGCGAGATCCGGCCAGAAGATGGTCGGGCCCTCGTGCTGCTTCAATAGTGGTAGTAAGCGCTTCTGTAGGCACTCCTTAAGGTAAACCTGCCCGTTTACCGTGCCGGTCTTCACGAAGAGCAGATCGCTTGCCACACCATGTACTTTTTGGCAAACTTGGATAGTTTCTGCTTGTGAATCTCCTCCGGAACGCTGAATTTGTCCTCTGCGGAGAAGAACAACAGGACCGGCAGCTGACGAAAGTCCGCTTTGACGTAGGTTTCGTCGTCCATTACCAGGCAATGCGGCTTCGTCAGCATTTCGGTGTACAGCTTCCGGGCTCGCGTCTTCCCCACTATGTTTTGCCTTTCGTCGCGGTTAGGAGCCTTCTGAACCTTGTATGTACGCAGGTCCTCCCGTTGCTTGGTCCGCTGGACGAATGAACTTGACAAATTCAGCTTATTGGCGACATCCCGGACCGAACTTCTCAGATCACGTCTAAACTGCTTAACTACGCGCTTGTGATCTTTTTCACTGACGGAGCATCCATTTTTGCCGTTCTTCACCTTCCGGTCGATGGTTAGGTTCTCGAAGTATCGTTTTAGTACTCTGCTGACCGTGGATTGGATGATTCCCAGCATCTTACCGATGTCCCGATGTTACAACTCCGGATTCTCGAAATGAGTGCGCAGGATTAATTCACGACGCTCTTTTTCGTTCGACGACATTTTTCCAAATTTACGAAAAATTGACAGTGAAGCATGGCCAACGTGATCTATACATTCTTATCTGATTATAAGCGAAAGCTGAAGATATAATTCCTAAAATTAAATTTCTACAGCGTTTTTTCCGTGATGCAATTTGATGTGACACACCCTTTATCTCTCATTCTTCATTAGAATCAAGCAAAACTGCTGTGTTTGACATCAGCATTGAGAAAGACTGCTCTGATAGCTGGAGCGAGACGACTTGAATAATGATGATGATGATGATGATGTTTTGAACTTTACAGGCTTTAAAATGTATCCGTTCATTCGCCTCTATTCTTGAAAAAGACCATTTTGGAAAATTAAACTAAACAATCGGCCTTGGGAAAAATAATTTCGAAATCCTCGCTGTCGTCTGGTCGCTAGCGCCCTTAAATCACGTCTGATTGAGCTGAACTTTTACGCAGGTCATTTTTTTTGGGCTAATAAACAAAATGTACATGGTCGGTTTTTGAAATTCGACATGACCGTTTTCGCTGCCACCCTAGTGTAAATGTACCACATTCCACATTTACACATTAGTTAGTTGTGTCAAACTTCATTATTCTCATGTTCATAGATGATCATCTCATGATTTCTAGTTCATTAAGGGTGCCAAATCAGAAAACAGGTCACGTTTTCATGAAATAAAGTTAACGTTAATAACTATTTTTGCTGCGAACGGATTTTAACGATTCGCTTACCAATCGAATCGGAAATTTTCTAAGATTTGTATGATGCTCTGTCAGCCATTGTCTGTATATGATTTAAATTGATGAAAATTGGAAGCAATCTCATTTCCCCATACAGTGTGTTCTGTCCACTTGAGTGCTTTCCCGAACAGAGCTGTCAATAACGAGCAACTTACCGACGAGCAACGTAAAGGAAATTGTAAGATTTCAAGTCTCCGTGGATAAAGCAAAAGAAGAAGAACGAAGGGGAGTATTTGTCTAGTGTATAAACATTCGATCTCGCTGAAGCAAACGTTTGTCAACATTCTTCGTGAGGACGCCGGCTAGACAACACCGTTGCTGGGCGAGTTGGACGGCGAGGGATCGAGTGCCTTTCTCAAGGCAATTGGGGTGGAGGAGTAATATGAGAAAAGAGTAGATTTTTCCAATGACCTTTTTGAAGGCTATAGATGAATGAACTAAAGAAGTTTAGAGTCTCTTTAATTCAACAAGGAAAGGAAAGGCAAAGGTTCAGTTTCGTTCTATATACGAAGCAATGAACATCGCTTGTTCTCCCTTGTTTTGCGCCATCACATGTCTTTATTTCGGACTGAGCTGTGGACGCGACCAAGTTACTCACTCGCTGATGTCTCTGGCATTGTGTGGGGAATCATCAAGCCAGGCTATCGTAGGTTCACCAAGAAAATAATTGTTCTGGAATTCTGCCTGTGATTTGGTTTCGCATGCCGGTAGCAAAACTCATTTCACCAAGGATAACAGCAGGGGGTCTCCGTAGCCACATTGGTTGCGCGTTCGCTTAGTAAGCGATCGATCGTGAGTTCATAACTCAGGGCCCTCATTGACCATCTTTGTGTTGTTTCAGAATAGCTACGTCCACGCAACAATCATCAGCGATGGAGATCGATCCACGGTCGAAATAAGATCGATTCATCCATACAACTGCTCTGCTCTGCCAGACACATCGGGCTACTGTTCTATAAATAACTCAACAATGATCAATCAACTGTCTCCGCTGTCCGGTGGTCCAACTGGATAATGGAAGAACAGAAAGAATAACTCTTACGCCTAAATGGCTACTGTGTGAATGTACCATTTGTAATGGTATAGAAGGAATACTGGCGAATGGCAACTGTGTAATGTGCTAATTATAGATATGATAACCATGTGACATGTACACGATTAAAATTCGGCTCTGTTACAGCTAAAATGCTAATGAGCCTTAAACAAATAAATGGGATAAAAAAAAAGGATAACAGCTAAGCTAATCTAGACAGGCAATATTAATAGAAAGGGCTGTTAATATTTTTATTATAGCTTATATGGCGTCAGCCTAACTGGGCCGGGAGTTCAATATTTTGACAATGTTTGCTTACAACTATGTTAGTGATATGTAACCGATTACTCGCGGTTGGCTCGAAGTTAGTATTACAAGTGTTCTCATAATTGGGATGTTGCGGTCTTCAATGCTCTGTACGTGAGCCCGACACGGGATACTTCCTATTGGGATGCAGCTGACCATTAATCAGCAACGCCCCCCTAGTCTGCACCCCATATCTAGCGTGGTGCGTCTTTTTCGAATCGAGGAATCCAGGATAGAATGATCACTAGCCGGCGCAATCATCAGCTCGTGTAGAGTTGTCATGAGCGGTACAACCTTTGGCTCTTGTTGATTCATCAGTGGACTGCACAACTTCGGCCCGTGTATCTGTAAAGAGTGTGTGTATGTACTGCCGCGACTAAGTAAAAGTCGCAGAAGAGCAGGTTGAGTATGGCTGGTCTAATCGATTATAACTATGTCAATCAATTATACTAACAGGTCAACTGAGGATAGTCAGCTGACTATCTGACTGACTATGTCCGTAGTCAGTTAGTAATGACTTTTGGCTTCTTCACGTAGTTTCTCCGCCAAAACGACTAAACAGTCAGTAGGGGGTTTAGTCGCTATCTCCCTCTACTGAATCGACTATATCATTTCATTCTTCCCAGTCAAATTGTCCTCATTGCATTATGAAGTGACTTCCCCCAAAACGAATTTGCTCCTCTCTTTCTCTCTCCCATGTTCGTGTGCATGCATCGATGTTCGAGTTCAATGTTGTTTGACATACGCTACAGGTGAGTTAGATTCTTTTGTATCGTACACGAAAATTACCCACACGTGTAAAATAGCGTGCAGTGTGTGTGCGTGCTATTTTGCACGCTAATTACCATTGTTTGCTAATTGATCCATTCACTGAAAAAATCGCTTTCGTTCGTGCAAATATGATCATATAGAAATCATTTCCCCCAGCGGCATTCTTTTGTTGTTACGTGCTGCAAATCACGACACAAAATAGAACGATACAACTCTGCATAGGTTCGCACTTCATGATACACCAGTACGCAGGCAAAACCATCATATACGCTTTCGTTGCAGAAAGTTTATTTTCTTCTTTGCCTCTAACATATACATATCGAACTTCTCCTGATTTTCTGATCCGGATTTTTAAGTCTCAGAGAGTGCAAACTATATGATTATTTAGCTCGATAGAGGCTAAGGGAAGGGTAGACAGATCATATTTTCCATTTTTAACGCCGCTATCCCTTGAAATATGTATATTCATATAGACCGCATAGTTTTACTAGCAACAACGCTCTCTTTTCCCATTCGTTGCTCTCCGCAAATGATGACTGAATGATTACGTAATTTTTCTTGTATCATTTATTGCTTTGCACTTGCCTGTGCAGTGGGTTTCGCTATAGTAGAACGGGACGACATATGCGGTTCAAACTTGTATGCAGGTTCCGAAAATGGTGTGCGATGTTTGATACAACTCGAATATGCAAACAACAGTCTTCGTTCCTCTCTTGGTTTAATCATTTAGTGTACAACAAGTGATTACTGTCATTCATACAAGTATCTGAAGTATAAGTGGGTAATAAGTGGATCATATTTGGTTATATGTTCGTGAGAGGTTACTTGCATGACACATTGTGTATCATTCGATATTGATTGAAATCCAAACACTGCTATTTACTAATACTAACGCGAGGACCTTTATAGCATACTTGATAAATGTCTAAGTTCGTTGGTTTGAGTTCACAATGGGTAAACAATAAACCGTTCATTGATGGGGTAACTTCTTTTTTGCATCAGAAATCATGTTTTCGTTCCTCTTTATATGGGCGTAAAAATAAGATTGCGTACGCGGGTATACATTTCGTTCCTAGGGGAGTAGAATTGTGGATTGAAGTCAGTTGAATCAAGAAGCAGATTTGTATTCATTAGTCGAGTCATTTAAAATAACCACTGACTGGGCTAGTTCACCGGTCATCCTCGCTAGTCAACGCTAGTCAATTCATTTTCTAGTCAAGTCACTTTTTGTTGTGGGCGACTGCCGAAGCAATTCTAGTCGAAGCGAAGCTACTGAGAGTCGAGTCGGTCTTCATTTTTCACCTTCGAAGATTTCGGGACCTGGATACTAAAGCTAAAAATACGGTTCAAAATTGGATTTATTAATTTCATACAGATTTCAATATAGATTTCTAAGAATTAACTAAGATGAAAAAAATGTTTAGACCAAAAACACAGATTTTATTATGACAACCCTGCTGTAACCCCTTATTCAAATAATGGTAGAGAAAGAGTTTCGTGGGAGACAGTATGGAAACACAAAGTTGAAGCGCTTGTATTTTTTTAAAATGAAAATGAAATGAAAATGAATATCGCGCGGTGGTAAATAAAAATTCAAAATTTCTTGAGTTGCAGCATCTTCCTCATTTCGTTCCATTTGCATTTGGAAATTTTCCCTTTGTTTCGCCGATTCTATAGCGCGTCACTCACTTCATGAAACACTTCCATTTCATTCTCCAGAAATGTGTCAGTGCTTTTGAGTGTTATGCTCAAAGAACGAAAGCATAATCCCGGGGAGTTTATATACCCGACAAGCTTGCGCACATCTTCAAACGTTTAATGCGGTGTGATTGTGTGCACCACGCAACACTGTGCAATATGATATACCCTTAAGTGGATCCCTGGCGCTCATTTTCCTCCCAGAGAGCCTAGTCATCAACGGCATCATCATACGCTGAAAAGATGTGGGTGAGGATGAAAACACCTCCTCATCGTCTCCTCTGAAAAGACACAAAAGAAACACGACAGCTTAAGCTGTTGGTTCGCCCCGATCTCTCCGCTTAGTGTCTCCACATGAGAAGCGACTTGAGACAGGCGCTTCAGCAGGATGTGAACTTGAAACGGGAAAAAGCTTGAGTACCGCAAAGACTCGTTTGGAGAATGCCACCGTCTCTTATGTCCCTGCGGCAGAAGGCGACCAAGTGATAAACAAAGTGGAATCTGTTTCAGACAATATGCCGGTGTTACAGGTGATATCGGAAGTGGTGTGAAATGGTATTCTCCCTTTTTTTCGACGTATGAACTATTTTCATCACTTCGAATCGCAAGAGGGGTATTGTTTTTATGCCCGAGATGAACTTTAATTTAACTGAAACCTTTGTAATCATTCAACTGGAGCGTAAATATTGAACTCGGGAAAATCGAACCACTCAGCTCGATTTTAATCCTACCATTAATTGTCAGATAACAGAGTCACCGCAAGCAACGAGTTTACCCGGCAGGCACTTTCAGTTCTCGCTTCCGGTTCACTTACGGTGTTTGTATTAAAATTCAATCTTGCAGGGCCTTATGCAGCTGATACCAATTTACAGCCTGTTTTTCCACAATGCGTTCGGATTAATAATTCATTTGCAAATTTCCACCCATCCACCCATCAACTGGAGGGACAAGGTGGGTCTGATATGGGAAAGAGCGCGGATATATGCACTACTTCCCTCGGCATATATTGATTCCGGGTTGTAGCCCATCGCGATCGTTGGCCTTTCGGGAGTGCAGAGCCCCGTGAGGCTCGTGATTCGAGTGGAATTTCCCAACTTCTCTTAAAACTCAAATGTGCATATTTCACGATTGCGACCACATTTGCCAGATGCAGTGACAGAGCATTACCTCACACAAATGGCCGACTACTGAATATTGCCTTGTTAGCACACGAACTGTGCAGCCATCCTTAAACAAATATATATGAAGTCATATTTTATGACCTCCCGCCGCGTTATCGAGCCGGGGGATGCATAGTTAATCGCGTTGTTAATGTGCATTGATAATGTCGGGACGCTTATTAAAATATTTATGAAACCAAGGTTGGTGAAGTGATTCAGCAAACGTAGTTTGTCTTTTTCTCTCAACTATAATGTATGATGAGCGTGATGAGTTATTCAAATTTTGCGGAATAAATTCAACATTAGAATATCAATTTATTTCCAAGAGCAGACGAGGGATCACGCTTGGATGAGTGCGAAATTTCTGGGAAGCGGCATAAATTGAAATCTGTCTTCATTTGCGAAATGTAGTCTATTAACACGTTGAGCCTCGAATTGTTCTTGCCAAGCTTTCCATCCAGCCCGCATCCAGAACACTCGCATTTGTTTCGGTACCCGCTCCACAGGTATTCATTATATAAAGAGAAATAGTCAAAAATTTGACTATAAAGTGGTCACAAATCGCGACCGAAAATAAACCATTTTCATTAAAATTTACTTATTTTGTGACTGTCAGAAGCTCAACGTCAGTCCCTAGGTACCGACACGGGGCTCAACAAGTTAATTATATTTAAGTTTAGCCAGAACTGTTGGATTTTATTATTTCAATGTAATATACGTGAACAACGACAGTAGAAAATCACTTAATTTTTTTTGAAAACTAGAAGTGGGTTATATCTGTGATATAATCGCAGGGTCGACGTAGGACTAACGTTGGCAAAGCAATCAATAAGTAACAAGCATATGACTTTTAAACATTTCCTCTTCCGAGTAAAGTGGTTACTATACCTCTTCGTTTAGCCGGAAAAGTATTATTAACGTTAAAAGGAAATACTCCCTCTCGAAAATACCCAGCGCAAATTATACCCCGTCACCAAACACTGACAATTGGAATCATCGGTCGATAGCGTTAAAAATAACAAAAACCCTCTCTTACTGTTACAGCATTTGTATGATATATATATATATGCCATAGCAATATAAGATCAATATGGAGGGCGAACCAAGAGACACATTGCAAATAAGCATGCATTAACTCTTTACGCTTACTTTGTCACATACACGGCCTCCGTCGCGAAAAGGATACAGGTTCACGTTTATGCTCTCCTTTTTGCTCCTAGAAAACACTTTCCATGGTTACTTTTATAAACCAACTTCATTTTATAATGAGGTGTAATATTCTCACGTATTTACGCAACAGCACCTGTGGTTATGTGGATAGAGTAGTCACGGAAAAAAGCTTTGCATTTCACCCGGCCTTGGTTCGATCCCTGCTGGACTTTTTTCGGCCAACGCTAGTTTGGGTGTGGAACGATTCTCGTTATGTGAATATATTTTTAACTAGATGACCCGGCAAACTTCGTCCCGCCCAAAATTTATTTTTCGTTTTCACATTCACGTTTTTTTTACTAAACGCACGTTCATAGGTCCAATCGCAGAACTGTTTATTGATTGAATTTCTAATCTACCCTTTAAAATTACCTTTTACTTGAAAAAAAAAATATTATGATAGACTATTTTCAGACACAATTATTAAACAAAAATTCAGGATTTTCCAACCACTTGCAATTAACAAGTTTCTTCGTTACATGGAATAAATGTTTGATACAGAAAGTATGATAGAATAAAGACAGGCCAAAATCGGACAGTTCCTTTCACGAGTTTTGCTCTTATCAACACATTTGGTGATTTATTTTTATTTATATGGATAGAAGAATATAGAGGAGTGCGTTTTATCACAAAAGATCGATCTGAGATCGCCCAATCCTACTAGTGACTAGTAGAACCGAAATAACATACCCATTCCAATCGTCAAATTGTAATTTTGTACTGTATTCACTGCTAGTGTTTTAAGCAAAAAAATTGCTGGATAAATTTCCTGTCTAATGTTATACAACATAACATATACCACACTAACGATTTGGCTTAATATGCGTTTGAAAACTCTTAATGAATCGTAACATTTTTCGTTGAGTGACCCCCTATATAGAAATCAAAGACATAGTCCTATGTCAAAAAACTATATATATATATATATATATATATATATATATATATATTATATATATATATATATATATATATATATATATATATATATATATATATATATATATATATATATATATATATATATATATATATATATATATATATTGCGCATATTTGACTTAAAACAGATGATTGTAACTAATTTTATGAACAAATGAAAATTCAAAAAAAAGTACCGCAGGACTTTTTTGACAGCCTAATATATATATATATATAAGTCAAATATGCGCCGTTTTGTTCGATGACTTGTTCACAACGAGATGCCAACTTCATAATACCCCTGTTATCGAAGCTCGCTTCCTTATTGCCAAAAAAAACTCGGATAGCCAATTTTCACAGGCCACTTTTGTGGCTAACTTCTGACTACCTAACAGGTGGTAGTCATTTGGTGCAAGGTCCGGGCTATATGGCGGATGCAAAAGAACCTCCCATCCGAGCTCCCGGAGCTTCTGGCGCGTCACCAAAGAAGTGTGTGGCCTGGCGTTGTCCTGATGGAAGACAATGCGGCCTCTGTTTATCAAAGATGGCCTCTTCTTCATGAGGGCTACCTTCAAGCGGTCCAGTTGTTGGCAGTACAGGTCCGAATTGAGCGTTTGGCCATAGGGAAGCAGCTCATAGTAGATTATTCCTTGACAATCCCACCAAACACACAGCAGAACCTTCCTGGCCGTTAATGAGGGCTTGGCCACCGTCTGAGCTTCAGCGGGCTTCGACCACGACCGTTTTCGCTTCACGTTATCGTAAGTGACCCACTTTTCATCGCCAGTCACCATCCGCTTCAAAAACGGGTCGATTTTGATGCGATTCAGCAGCGATTCACATGCGTCGATACGGTCAAAGATGTTTTTTTGCGTCAACGTGTGTGGCACCCATACATCGAGCTTCTTTGTGAATCCAAGCTTGTAAATCTCGTGTTACGGTGTTTGTTACCGAACTCCTCCGAAACTGTTCGACCGATTTTGATGAAATTATACTCAAAATACTTGGTAGGTATGAGAATAGGTTGTAAACTATATATGATACCGGTAGGATACCGATAACCATACATTTAATACCGAATAGGGTGGCTCTATGCAGAAAAAAAGAAATTTAAGGTTATACCATACATATAACCGTAAATTTCGACCCCAATTCCCTATTTTTAATTGCGATTTTATTATTTTTGTGTCAAAAATATTCTAATAATTTTAACGTTGTTCGTTTTTTCAACAGAACGAATTTATTTAAGTTGTTCAATGACTGATGGCGTAACGCCCGCTTCATTGAACATCCATCTACAAATACACAAGTAACATCAATTCATCTAAAGCAAGGAGCATCTCCGACGAGCTGGAAGCCTTTTTGAATGAGCACAATGAGTTATCGAAATTCTTAAAATCACATTTTCTCGGATTACAAAATGACAATCACGCTATTGCCATCAACCCTGATAAAACATCAGCTGGAGAGCACGTGTGTAGATCCAAAGCACAAGCACTGCTAGAATCATGATAGCACGGTGACACGAGAAATTTAATGCGAAGAAAAAACAATAATCTGGAATTCATCGTTGACACACACCGTTCATACGACCCTCGCTATGTTCTTCTTCAATGGCACTAACGTTCCCAAGGTTTGCCTTCTCAATGTAGTACTACTTGCGTCATTTTTATTAGTAAATAGTTGGGATTTCTATGACGAACAATACACCTTGAATGTATTCGGGAGTGGCAAGCTCAAGAATACGCGTGACTACAGTGCAAGTCAGAAGGGTTTTTTTTTAACGAAAAATCTCTTTCATAAACATTAGACCAACGAGACCCCGTCACAGATACTTAATTCATTATGAACATCATTTCTCATTTTGATTTAATATTTATGAACATGCGACGAAACAAACAGAGGGTGCGCTGGAAGGATTTTTATGTTTATCATATGGTGATTTGACATGGTCAAGAAACGCCAATTCAAGATATCGTAAGCTGTGCCAACAATTTATGGTCGACATATAAGCGAAGGTAGAGAGTGAACGACTGCAATTCTTACTACACAATCAACAAAAGCGGTGCGAGAAATGATACATTCACTTGCGAGACACTGTCATGAGCAACGCCGACACAGCTTTAGTTATAGCCAGGCCAAAGCGCAATGAATTGTCATGACATTGCGCGTGTGTTCAAACACAAAATGAAGTTCGATCGTATTCGTCCCCACATATTGTTGGTTGTATTCTGTTGAATGGAAAAAGCGCAATTTTGCATACTGTTCAAGCTCAAGTCCAATCGAGTTGAGCAAATGTGACAACCTTGCCACGCAATTCGACGTAAACAACATTGGTAACATGGAGACCTGAAGCAAAAATAGTAAATAGCAAAAAATTTCTATGAAGCAAAAATAGTAATGGTTTTTCGGGTGAAATAAACACACAAAATTTAGCATTCAAACACATTCAAAACAAATTTAGCATCCAAACGAAATCGAATAGTAATTTTCATTCAAATTTCAACAATTTAGAATTATTTCCGGAATTATGCCGATCAGATAGAGAGTACATTGAATCACAAATACGGATGACTCATTTTGACCATTGTTTCGCGACAAGGCGAACGAATTTAAGAGTGTAAAAGTCGATTTCGATCGAATTGTAAAATCCGATCACTCATATGCATATATGAATATTGAGTTCTTCAAATCGGTGAAGAGTAATAAAAACATCCATGAATAAAGGAAGCAATGTGGCTGTGTTTCAAACTTAGATTACCGATGTGAATACTCCTCTAAACTAAGCCATGTTGAAAATCACATGCACGTATTTTTTAACAAGGAGACAGCAATAAATATTGATTTTCTATATTTCTTTTTTTCTACTTTACGACAAACTTATATTACTTTTTTCAGTTGACGTTTAACTTTTAAGAGGTCAAACATGTCAGTTACGTTAATGAAATACACCAAGAAACATCATATAACCTTTCGTTCAAATCATTGTTTATCATACAGGCTCATATATATATATATATATATATATATATATATATATATATATATATATATATATATATATATATATATATATATATATATATATATATATATATATATATATATATATATATATATATATATATATATATATATATATATATATATATATATATACTAGCTGACCAGGCAAACGTTGTTCTGCCAAATAAATTATTTCTAGTGAATATTTTGGGTGTTGAATAAAACACACTAATGTATTGTAAGTGTGTTTGAATATTTTAACGATCTTTAAAATAAATCGAATGTGACCGATAAATAAACGAATTAACATTTGACATAAAAAAAAAAAATTTTTTTTAAATCTTTGGGTGATTTTGCGATTTTCAGAAAACTGAAATTTTGAGATCTGCGACAATAGTAAATGAAGTCCGAATAAGTTAATATTTGCAAGAGAGCATTTCATCGTACAAATCAACATTTCGGAAGGGAGTCCCGTATGAAAAATCGCTATGACGATTTTCATTGAAACCCTAAACCATACGGTTTGCCTCGTATTCCGAAAAAACGTCCCTGAGTGTCGATTTTTGACAAAAAAAACATTTTCGAGATGACAGTAGATCTCGACGTTTCATGCAATTTGAAGACATTTGGCATCATTTTTTTTTCGAACATCATTGCCACAAATAAAAAAAAAGGAAAAAAAATTATCGGACAACCAACGAGCAGGAAAGCGTAATCCCGAATATCAAATGTATGCGACAATAGTAAATGAAGTCCGAATAAGTTAATATTTGCAAGAGAGCATTTCATCGTACAAATCAACATTTCGGAAGGGAGTCCCGTATGAAAAATCGCTATGACGATTTTCATTGAAACCCTAAACCATACGGTTTGCCTCGTATTCCGAAAAAACGTCCCTGAGTGTCGATTTTTGACAAAAAAAACATTTTCGAGATGACAGTAGATCTCGACGTTTCATGCAATTTGAAGACATTTGGCATCATTTTTTTTTCGAACACCCCGATTTCCTTTACTCCCCCTTTAGGTAAATTTGCAGTTTTCAAAAAACTCAAACTTTGACCGCTGTGCGACAATGGTTAATGAAGTCCGATTGAGTTGATATTTTGCATAGGGTGGTTTTTCGTGGGAATCAACATTTTTAATGAAGTTTTAATGAAGCTTTGAAAATTCGAGATGGCTATTTTCATTGGCACTCTATTGGGCATATTTCAAGTGAATTGTTTATCATACAGGCTCATATATATATATATATATATATATATATATATATATATATATATATATATATATATATATATATATATATATATATATATATATATATATATATATATCGGGGAAATCGGGGTGTTCGAAAAAAAAATGATGCCAAATGTCTTCAAATTGCATGAAACGTCGAGATCTACTGTCATCTCGAAAATGTTTTTTGTCAAAAATCGACACTCAGGGACGTTTTTTCGGAATACGAGGCAAACCGTATGGTTTAGGGTTTCAATGAAAATCGTCATAGCGATTTTTCATACGGGACTCCCTTCCGAAATGTTGATTTGTACGATGAAATGCTCTCTTGCAAATATTAACTTATTCGGACTTCATTTACTATTGTCGCAGATCTCAAAATTTCAGTTTTCTGAAAATCGAAAAATCACCCAAAGATTTAAAAATCGAAAAATCGAAAAAAAACCTGAGTGTCGATTTTTGACAAAAAAATGTTTGAAATGACAGTAGATCTCGACGTTTCATGTAATTTGAAGACAATTGACATCAATATTTTGGTGATAGTTTTAATTAGCATAGGGTAGTTTTTCGTGGGAATCGACATTTATAATCGAGTGCGCTTCCAAAATTCAAGGGTCACTTTTTTCCCATACATCCATTGGCACTATAATGCCCAAGCAGTTTCAATAGGTTGCAGATGTGGGATATTTGGAGGATTAGATTACTTCGGGACGAATTCGATGTAACGTTTACGAAAATTTGAAATTCAATTCACAATGGTCTCATCTCAACGACACCCTTTTTTCAATTAAATGCTGCTTGGCAGAATTAACTGACTGTAATGTCTTTTCCATAAAAGTGATTCTTCATTTTGTAGAATAAAAAGTAAACAGTGGTTCTTCATGTTGTCGAAAGAAAAAAGTATTCATGATTGAATTTCTAGATAAAGTTTGTAAAATTCACATGAGTTTAAGGAATTCGTATCGTCCTCGTTTAAGCGAATTTTCGGGCAAAATAAGCCCTAATGTAAAGTTTTCCCGAGGATTAAAATACACTGTGGTTGCAACCGAAGGGGTTTATGTAACGGCGCAGCAAAATTTCTATTCAAGATTTTTCGATGCTTTTCTACAAATAAAAAAAAAGGAAAAAAAAATATCGGACAACCAACGAGCAGGAAAGCGTAATCCCGAATATCAAATGTATGCGACAATAGTAAATGAAGTCCGAATAAGTTAATATTTGCAAGAGAGCATTTCATCGTACAAATCAACATTTCGGAAGGGAGTCCCGTATGAAAAATCGCTATGACGATTTTCATTGAAACCCTAAACCATACGGTTTGCCTCGTATTCCGAAAAAACGTCCCTGAGTGTCGATTTTTGACAAAAAAAACATTTTCGAGATGACAGTAGATCTCGACGTTTCATGCAATTTGAAGACATTTGGCATCATTTTTTTTTCGAACACCCCGATTTCCTTTACTCCCCCTTTAGGTAAATTTGCAGTTTTCAAAAAACTCAAACTTTGACCGCTGTGCGACAATGGTTAATGAAGTCCGATTGAGTTGATATTTTGCATAGGGTGGTTTTTCGTGGGAATCAACATTTTTAATGAAGTTTTAATGAAGCTTTGAAAATTCGAGATGGCTATTTTCATTGGCACTCTATTGGGCATATTTCAAGTGAATTGTTTATCATACAGGCTCATATATATATATATATATATATATATATATATATATATATATATATATATATATATATATATATATATATATATATATATATCGGGGAAATCGGGGTGTTCGAAAAAAAATGATGCCAAATGTCTTCAAATTGCATCAAACGTCGAGATCTACTGTCATCTCGAAAATGTTTTTTGTCAAAAATCGACACTCAGGGACGTTTTTTCGGAATACGAGGCAAACCGTATGGTTTAGGGTTTCAATGAAAATCGTCATAGCGATTTTTCATACGGGACTCCCTTCCGAAATGTTGATTTGTACGATGAAATGCTCTCTTGCAAATATTAACTTATTCGGACTTCATTTACTATTGTCGCAGATCTCAAAATTTCAGTTTTCTGAAAATCGAAAAATCACCCAAAGATTTAAAAATCGAAAAATCGAAAAAAAACCTGAGTGTCGATTTTTGACAAAAAAATGTTTGAAATGACAGTAGATCTCGACGTTTCATGTAATTTGAAGACAATTGACATCAATATTTTGGTGATAGTTTTAATTAGCATAGGGTAGTTTTTCGTGGGAATCGACATTTATAATCGAGTGCGCTTCCAAAATTCAAGGGTCACTTTTTTCCCATACATCCATTGGCACTATAATGCCCAAGCAGTTTCAATAGGTTGCAGATGTGGGATATTTGGAGGATTAGATTACTTCGGGACGAATTCGATGTAACGTTTACGAAAATTTGAAATTCAATTCACAATGGTCTCATCTCAACGACACCCTTTTTTCAATTAAATGCTGCTTGGCAGAATTAACTGACTGTAATGTCTTTTCCATAAAAGTGATTCTTCATTTTGTAGAATAAAAAGTAAACAGTGGTTCTTCATGTTGTCGAAAGAAAAAAGTATTCATGATTGAATTTCTAGATAAAGTTTGTAAAATTCACATGAGTTTAAGGAATTCGTATCGTCCTCGTTTAAGCGAATTTTCGGGCAAAATAAGCCCTAATGTAAAGTTTTCCCGAGGATTAAAATACACTGTGGTTGCAACCGAAGGGGTTTATGTAACGGCGCAGCAAAATTTCTATTCAAGATTTTTCGATGCTTTTCTACAAATAAAAAAAAAGGAAAAAAAATTATCGGACAACCAACGAGCAGGAAAGCGTAATCCCGAATATCAAATGTTTGAACACCGAACAGTTCATTTATTATATTGATTGAATTTTCGGCCTCACTTCCGCCCTTGCTCCAACTGCTGCTCGCCACTATCGCTGAAAGAATTTTGTGCACTAGGTAAATAACAGAATTCCCTCCTGGGCGGGTGGTTAGTGTTTGCGTCGAATGGAAACGCGCACAAATTTGCTTTATCCGGTCGAATACGAACGAACGGGCAGACGAATGGGGCCCAACTTTTTTTTCTCTTCCTGCTGGGGTTTATCCTGGGAGTACAAGCAAGTGCCAGAGGGGTGAACCAATTTGTTATAGAAAGATTGGTCTTGTCTGTTTTGTTTAGCTGTGGAGATTCTGTTGACCAGCGAAGGAGCAATTTGTTATGCGAAATTAAAATACACGCTTTTAGCATTTTTACGATTTCGGCTAATGACTTAGAGGGTCATCCCTGCGTGAAAACATGAGAAGTAAATGCTAGCAATGCTTTAGAAAACAAAAAAATTACGTCGTCGAATCGATAACATTTTCGTCGCATTGCCTACATATTAAATCACAATGAATAGCGCGTCTCCACTTGAATCGATCGATTTCTAAATATTGCGACAGATTTGGTGGAGACGCTAGGTTCTTTGAAAGCGATCTAATTTAAAATTTCTCCCATTCATATCAATTGGCAAAGTCCGTTGATTAATTTGAAATTACTTTTCGTGATTGTTTCCTACGCAAGTTCAGTTTTGAACTGCCATAGTGATTTCTCCTAGTCCTCTCACCTGCCCTCACCCCACCAAAAGTCAACATGACGACGAAATTCCAATCTGAGCCGTTCGGAAGTATTTTCCGTGTTTGTTTACAGCTTTCTCAATTTCGAAACTGGTAGCTCAGGTGTATAATTATGGCTGCTTTCTAGTTCCCTTCCCCTCTCAATGGAGGGAATTAAATTTATCCATCTTGTTCTGTATCACCTTATCGCTGCCTCTGTTTCATCCCCCACGTGGCGACGAAAAATGGGGCGGAGGTGGAATCTTGAAAACGCTTTCGGTTCAGCCTAAAATTGCTGGAACGTGTTCGGTTACTTTGCGAACAATTTACATTTCCCCGGTGGGTCCTTTCGGAGGCATGTCGGCAGTACACGTGGTAAAATGGCTTACATAAATGCGAGCGGCGCGCTAATATGGCTGTTTCGCATTGTTTTGCCCCATTCGCTTATCGCAATCTGTGCTGATGTGAACGCGTCTATGCGCTATCTCGCTTATCTCCGGTAGAAAAACGTTGAAGCTAATGTATTTTGGTTGATAATATGGTAAATTTCAGGCGGTTTCTCAGGGAGGCAAACTTTCTGTTTCCGAATGATTTATGATCTTTCCCCCCGTTCGATCGTGACAACTTAATCTTCAACCCTCAAGCACAGAATATTGACATTTTATTTTGTTTCGTCCATTTACACCATCAAACGTCATAGCGAACAAGCTTCAAAGGGTTGATGAAGTGAAAGCAGTCTATTTTTATATTTTCGTCTATTCAAGCGCCAGCAAAAAAGGACTCTTTTGTGTGTGTTTGCTTCCATAGATTCACAGCTCAAGTTTCCACTTTTGCTCGCTCTCTTTCCACATCCATCAGTAAACAAACAATCGGCGGGGGGAAAATGGGGGGGTGCGGTTTTTCACAACATATGAAATTTTCAGCTCATCTTAACTCCTGTAGGAGCGCGATGGAACGAGAAACAAAAGCGATCGTGATGGATGATGTGCGTACCACATTGCAAAGTGTCATTCCACTCGGGCCCCGGTCTGACATATGAAGTGTTTCGTCGTGTTGCTGAATTCCACCACAATGGAAACGGGGTTCATGCTGTAGGATCCGTTAGAGACACTCACCGGGGAAACCGTGAGACAATGGTGAAAATTATTCGTCCAGGCGTCCTAATGTATATCTGTTCAGCGGAGTGGAATCGGGTGTGAGTGTTCGTTCGAAGCGCTATGAATACATTTCACACAGCACAATATTACCAAGCAAATATAACGATTGTCTGTGCGGTAAGTAAGGTGATCATGCAGAAACGTTTTTTTTTCCTGTGCTGTGAAATAAGTATGATGAAAGTGATTTTTACTTCGAAATACGGTTAGAATTTCCGTAAACAAATATGATCTTTATACATATAAGGCGGTATTAAATTTACATGATCAATAAATCGTCGACAACGATGATTTGTTTTAAAATGTGATAACCCCAAACAAAAATACTCATACTTCAAACATAACATGTATACAATTATGAATTGGGAATTTGAGGAAACCAAACGCGCATGATATAGTGATAACATACATATAATGCTTGTGATGTGTGCTGTGTGTGCTTATGGTGGAATGTTACATGAAAAGAGCTTTTGCGGACAACATAACCTTGTTTTTTTTTTTATTAATCCGATTATTTTTACAGGCTCAGTTACATAAGTTTAATGGAGCCAAACTCTTAACTATATTTCAACTAGCATATATCAACATGTTGTTTCCTTAATTCTATGGTTAATGAAATAGGAAACCGATTACTCGCGGTCGACTCGAGTTTAGAAGGGTGACACATTTTCATTAGGAAAAGGATGGGATGTAAGGAGATGTGTGTTTACACTCGCACTCACATTCACATTCACATTCACATTCTCATTCACACTGACACTTCACACTCAATTCTTAAAACTATCCTTACATTTAATATGTGTTTACAATTTAACTTATTCTAATGTTAGTAGGAAGGGAACCGATAGCTCGCGAAGGACGAAAAGGAGGGGAAAAGGATGTATGAACAATCACACTCGAAGATCGATAGCTTTAAGGAAAACATATATTTGGGACATGTAATCAAGGTCTAACCGAGCCAACACATCTCTCACCGGCACATTGGACTGCTTTCCTCCAGCCCGAAGGGAGTTTTCTAAATTCGATCTGGCGACAAGATACAACTCGCACGACCAAACAACGTGTTCGATGTCGTGGTAACCATGGCCACAACCGCAGAGATTGCTGTCGGCAAGATTAAAACGAAAAAGCAGCGCGTCTAACGAACAGTGATTGGACATGAGTCGGGAGAAGGTGCGAATAAAGTCCCGACTCAAGTCCAGACTTTTGAACCACGGATTGAGGCTAACCTTAGGGATAATTGAGTGGAGCCACCGGCCCAATTCATCTTCGTTGTTTGCGTTGCCAGTTAACGATGGTATTTTTACGAACTAAAGAATAAAATTCATTGAAGGCGATTTGACGCTGATAAATTTCGCCTTCAATTGCACCTACCTTTGCTAATGAGTCAGCCCTCTCATTACCCGGAATTGAGCAATGTGAAGGGACCCAGACAAAGGTAATGACATAACAGCTTCTGGATAAAGCACTCAAAATTTCTCGTATTCTTTTCCGGCCTCACTGAACGGATAGCTTCGACAGAGCTCAGACTATCCGTTATAATGTAATAGTGTTCAACAGGTCGTGAGGCGACGCTGTCCAGCGCCCAGTGTATTGCTGCCAATTCAGCAATATACACTGAGCAAGGATACTGAAGACTGTGTGAGGTGCTAAAAAAATTGTTGAACACTCCAAATCCTGTGGACTCATTCATAGAGGACCCATCAGTAAAGTACATATTATCACAATTGATACCCCTATATTTTTCATCGAAGACCGTTGGAGCGATCCTCGATCGTTGGTAATCTGAATATCTATGGATATCTTGCTTCATGGACAGATCAAAATGCACAGAGGAATTGATGTAGTCAGGGAAACAAACACGGTTGGGAATATACGAAGAAGGATCAACCTGCATGGAGATGAATTCATGATATGAACTCATGAACCCGGAGTGAAAATTTAGCTCGATCAGCTGCTCAAAATTTCCGATCACCAATGGGTTCATGACCTTACACCGGATGAAGAACCGAAGAGATAATAAATTGAAGCGATCTTTTAGTGGGAGTACGCCTGCCAAAACCTCGAGGCTCATGGTATGCGTTGAGGGCATACATCCCAACGCAATACGGAGACAAAGATACTGAATTCGCTCGAGTTTAATGAGGTGTGTTTTGGCAGCTGATTGAAAACAGAAACTGCCATACTCCATCACTGAGAGAATAGTTGTTCGATACAACATTATAAGATCTTCGGGGTGGGCTCCCCACCAGGTGCCGGTAATTGTACGGAGAAAGTTTATTCTTTGTTGACATTTTTTACTCAGATACCTAATATGGGCCCCCCAAGTACATTTGGAGTCGAACCAGACCCCAAGATACTTGAATGACATAGCATGAGTGATCGGTTTACCCAAAAGTTGAAGCTTTGGTTTTGCTGGTCTATGCTTCCTAGAAAAAACCACCATCTCTGTTTTCTCCGTGGAGAATTCGATCCCTAGCCCAATGGCCCAGGTTGAAAAATTGTTCAAAGTATCTTGTAAGGGTCCTTGCAGGTCAGATTCGATGGATCCTACGACAGACACCACTCCATCATCTGCAAGTTGTCTTAGGCTGCAATTTTGTGTAAGGCAATTGTCGATGTCGCTTACATAGAAGTTGTACAAAAGGGGGCTTAAACATGAGCCCTGGGGGAGGCCCATGTAAGAGAACCGACTTACTGCCGAATCTCCGTGAGAAAAGTTCAAATGTTTCTCACAAAGCAAGTTATATAACATATTATTCAATAGAGGCGGCAGACCCCGAAAGTGTAATTTGTCTGACAAAACCTCTATTGAAACAGAATCAAAGGCCCCCTTTATGTCCAAGAATACTGAAGCCATTTGTTTTTTTTCGGCGTAAGCCATTTGAATTTCTGAAGAAAGCAACGTAAGACAATCATTCGTCCCCTTGCCCCTGCGGAACCCATATTGTGTATCTGAGAGTAGGCCATTCGTTTCAACCCATCGATCAAGGCGAAACAAGATCATTTTCTACAACAATTTCCGTATACAAGACAGCATTGCTATTGGGCGGTACGAATTGAAGTCGGACGCGGGTTTTCCGGGTTTTTGAATAGCTAAAACTCGTACTTGTCTCCAATCATCTGGAACAATATTATGTTCCAGAAACCGATTGAATAAATTCAACAAGCGATGTTTCGCCACATCAGGGAGGTTTTTCAACAATTCTGATCCGATCCCGGAGCAGAATTGTTACATGAAAGGAGAGCAAGAGAGAATTCTACCATCGAAAACTCATAATCAAGATCGCACCTATCTTGTGGTATATTACGAACAATTTTTTGCACGGGAGCGGAATCGGGACAAACCTTTCGTGCAAAATTAAAAATCCATCGATGTGAATATTCTTCGCTTTCATTCGTTGAAGAGCGATTTCTCATGTTTCGAGCCACTTTCCATAATTTTTTCATTGACGTTTCTCGTGACAAACCTCCCACGAAATTTCGCCAATAAGCACGTTTTTTCCCTTTGATCAAATTTTTGAACTGATTCTCAAGGGCTAAATACGTTTGAAAATTTTCAGGAGTTCCACGTTTCCGAAAAGCTTTAAATGCATTCGATTTTTCTATATAAAGCTTGGAACATTGGCTATCCCACCATAGATTGGGAGGCCTTCGGGAAATGGTGGAACATGGAATGGGTTTCGTTTGAGCGCGAACTGCGCTGTCATAGATCAAACGAGAAAGGAAGTTATACTCCTCCAATGGAGGTAAACCATCTCTGGAATTGATGGCTAGAGCAATCGCGTCCGCATATTTTTTCCAGTCAATGTGTCTTGTGAGGTCATATGCCATGTTTATAGATTCAGAAGAATTCGACCCAATGGTGATGGAAATTTTGATTGGCAAGTGATCACTACCGTTGGGGTCCTGGATTACATTCCACTTGCAATCTAACGATAGTGAATTCGAGCAAAGCGAGAGGTCAAGAGCACTTGGGTTAGCAGGAGGTTTAGGAACACGTGTTGTTTCCCCAGTATTCAAAACGGTCATATTGAAGCTGTTACAAAGGTCATATATCAACGATGAACGATTGTCGTCGTACTGTTCCCCCCAGGCAGTTCCGTGAGAGTTGAAGTCTCCCAAGATCAATCGTGGCTCAGGAAGAAGTGAGCACATGTCAACAAGTTGCTTGCGGCTAACCGTAGCTCTCGGAGGCCAATACAAGCTGACAATACAGAGGTCTTTTCCTCTGATGTTTGCATGACAAGCAACAGCTTCAATCCCTCCAATAGGTGGAAGGTCAATTCGAAAAAATGAGTGGCACTTATTGATCCCCAATAGCACCCCTCCGTATCTGTCATCACGGTCCAAGCGTATAATATTGAAATCATGGAAAGAGAGATCATCTCGAGAAGAAAGCCAAGTTTCGGACAGAGCAAAAACATCACAATTGACTTTATGAATTAAAAATTTGAATGTATCCAATTTAGGGATGAGACTACGACAATTCCATTGTAAAACAGTGATATCTCCGACCTCTCTATTTTAATTAGACATCAAGAAAGATAATCATTGCAAGGAGGGGCCATGTTTGCATCAATTGTTGCAAAATTGTCTTTAATACTGGAAGCATTGAGATGACAATGGTTCTGATGGAGTCGGAAACATTAAAACACTTGAAGATTTGATCCAGAAGGTCAGACAACTTTATAAATCCCGATTGGGAAGTTGAACTGGACGAAAAAATAGGGACAGTTGGGGTTTTTGATGTCCCCTCGAGTGCTGGGTCGTTCGAAGGTGAACTATTCCCACGGAAGCCAGGAGGAACCTGATTTTGCTTGTCCGCGGCACTCGATTTTTTAGGCAAGCTAACAGGGGGTATCACCGGGGGGACTTGTTCTTGAACTTTGGGAGTGGTCACATTCTTGCGCCGGGGATTCCCTTTGGAAATAAACGGTGTGTCCCCGCTAGCTGTGTCCGCTTCCATTTCATCAACTGGCAACGAGAAAAAAGTATTGTGTGTTGAGATTGGTTGTTGTTGTTGTTGGGTCAGTGGAGAAGCGCCCTTTAAAATTTCCGCAAATGTGAGCTTCGAGCGTTCCTTTAAAGAGCGCTTCTGTTTCTCCCAGCGACTCTTATAAGTTTCACAAGCTGAGAGCGCGTGTGGAGTTCCCCCGCAATATGGACATTTATGCTCAGTCGCACTGCAGGATTCCCCCACATGTTGCTCTCCGCAAGTTGCACAGCGCTCCTTGTTGGCACAATAATCTGAAGTGTGACCAACTGACTTGCATTAGTTGCAAGTCATGGGCTTTGGCACAAAGAGTCGCACCGGCAGTCTCAATTTGTCCACCATAACGTAGTCAGGGAGAGCGGAACCAGCAAAAGTTACTCGAAACGAGTCGGACGGCGTGAATTTAGTTTCTCCCCCTTCCTGGGAGACTTTGCCTAATTGGCGACAGTCCAAGATCTCGACTTCCATCGAGGGGAGCTTCTTGAACTTTCCATTTCCTTTTTTAATAAATTCACACGTCAGACCCGTTTCTGTAATCACTCCCGCAATTTCTACGTTATGGCAGGGCACGTATGCGCGATATTCTAAAATGAACCGCTTGTCGACAACAATAGCGTTAGCTTGCTTCCGATCAGCCACGACAACACGCAGTTTGTTCGGGCGAACCTTGGAAATTTCGACCACGGACCATTCGAACGGTTCCCAGCGAACCGCGTGTCGATCGTACAGCACAGCTGCAACGGTGTATGGCACCACAGTGCGATGATGATTTCGATGACGATGATATGGCGATAAACACGCCAGCACACAGCGTCCGCGATGCAGGTCTTCTTCCTTCCGCTTTGTTTGCTTCACACTATTGCAGTCCAAAAATCCCGTTTGGGTGAAACAATTATTTCACCAGCAGCGAAAGTAACGGTATCACAACAGTATCACAAGATAACGGTATCACCAGACGGGAGAAAATACACCCGGCGGCATCGACTTCACGAAGACGAATGTGAACATAACCTTGTTGTTCTCATTTCTTTCATTACTTGTCTCGGAGTTTGGTATCACTCTCTCACAATTCATTCATGCTTTGTAGATGTGTAAATTTTAGCTAATTAAGCATTTTTGCATACTCAATTTTTACAAAATCAGTCTAGGATTTCATTTGTTGAGAGCGAAATTTTGCTGTGTGTTGTTGATGCGGATATATGTATTTCATTAAAGTTGCTAAGAATGTCACGTTGTCATGATGTAGTTTTAACGTTAATAACTAGTTTTGCTCTGGACGGATTTGATTTGACGTTTCAAAAACCAATCGGATAGGAAATTAATTCTATAAGATTTGTTTGATTCTTTGTTTTTAGCTATACATAACGATTCCTTAGTTCATATATGGTTTAAATCGAAGAAAATTGTAACCATTCCCATTATCCCATAGATTTGTTTTAAGCATTTCTGTGCATTCCTACTCCTACCGCTAATAACGAGTAATCAATACAATGGCAAGTTTTAATTTTTATTTACCACATCGAATCAATAGCACGAAAATCGCTCACTCGAAATGCAAATGCTATGCTTGCTCTGAGGATAAATGAAATTCCATTTATTCCACGTAACGAAAGGCGTCGAAGGGATTTAGTGTTACCCGACATTTTAGTCGATTCTAGAATACGAATATAGTGAATAAAAGTAACTCGAGCTCAGACCAAAAACTACCACGATATTCCCGAATGCGAATGACGGTTCTAAAGATTTGAAGTCTTGTTCTCCGGAATAAAATAGGAGCCAGAAAGTAAGTCGGGAAGTGAAAGGTTTTTTTAATGTTCATGCTGATGTCACACACATTCGAGACCAAGAAAGAGAAAGTGTTGTGATTTGTACATTGGAAATATGGCATAAGGTTTTTGGTGAATCTATGTGAGTTTCCATACTAAATTCTAAAATCTAAAAGAGAGTTGGTTCCGATCTTTTAATTTGCTTTTTCAATGCTAGAGGCGAATGAACATTATGGTTTGATGTTTCTGAAATATAAAGAATAAGAAGAACGTTTCAGATACATACTAATTGTAGTGCGTGCATTGACATAAAGATACGAATTGCTAGATATGGCCAGCTTGTGTATTGTTCTCGCAAGAGCAAGAATGAACCATGAATCAGCCATCTTCATGTTCTACAAAACCAAGTAAACTATCCACCACCACCACAATATTCTACCAAAGAGTTAATACTGATATTTCGATGCATTCTGAAATGTGTCCAAACTGTTGAACAAGCGAAATGAATAAAATAATATCGTAGACCTACGTCAAAAATGCGGTCGTGTCCTGGAACCAACCCCCTGTATTGTTTGATGAATAAATCGATCAAGAATCAACAAGTCCTTCAAAAATATGTATAACGAGGGACTTTTATATCAATGAAGTCATACACTGAATAAATGTGTTAAAAAATTGCCCAGAATGTATTTAGTCTTTTTTTGGAATACGAAACAAAACGTATGGTTTAGGGTGCAAATGAAAATTGTTATCTCGAATTTCAAAATGTTACCACATAGAAAATGTTCACCACATCGGAAAAACACCCTATGCAAAATATCAGCTCAATCGGACTTAAGAGAGAGTGGCACAAAGCGGTCAAAGAATAACGTGAGCGTGTGATGTTGCGTCTAGGATAAACAATTACACCTCGTATAGCGGACTCGTTTCCATTTGTTCCTATCCTTTGCCAAGCTAGTTGGTATTGATTGTTATTGTTATGATTCCTTTTTTGTGTTGTGATTCTTGTGTTGTGTGGTAAATATTATGTGCGGTACAAATGTTTGTAATTTATTAATCAAAATGATTTTTGCAAGCTGTTTGCTGGTGATAAACCAAGAGGTGAGTAAACGCCGATATAACATTCATTGATTGTTCTTATTTTTTAGGTGCAGAATTGTGTTTTTAGAAGTGTTTTATAATGTTGTCATGTAATTTTGTGTCATGTGTCTGACACTGTTAATCAAACCGTGACCGGAATAAATCACCGCAGTAAACACAATATTTCTAGCTTACTAACAGTTTGGCTGAAATTTTAAAAGGTAACACAGTAAAACAATTTTTTTTTTTGGAAAATTCAATTTTATTATTCAACATAATTGCCTTCGAGGGCGATACAGCGATTATAGCGATCTTGAAACTTGATACCATTTTTATAGGTTTTCGGTTTTTCCTCAGAATAGGCCTCAGTATTGGTAATCACTGCATCATCGGTCTTGAATTTCTTGCCAGCAAGCATTCTCTTCAGGTCTGCGAACAAAAAATAGTCGCTGGGAGCCAGATCTGGAGAACATGGTGGATGCGGAAGTAATTCGAAGCCCAATTCATGCATTTTTGCCATCAACACACGAAATTCGGATTTTTCAATTTTTTTTTTCACAATAACAAAAATTGCTTCACTCTCAATGTTGTATCTCGCGAACCAATTGACCGATTGCTGTCAAACTAAAGAGACACGTATCCATTGAATGATGGTGCTTTGTGACAGTCAAGAAGCTTTTTGCAAGAGGCGCCATCTAGACGTCAACCTTATGAACTTTTCAGCCGAACTGTTGGGTAAAACGTTCAAATGATCTAGTGGAACGCTAAATTCAGAAATATTTTTTTATCTGAAATTTTATAACATGGAAGGTGCGACCTAATCAAACATAATTCCAGAATTCTAATATATAGATCACTGCATAATTCAGAGCACGGAACCGTCAGTTTGACAGTTTTACGTCGTTTGTTTAAGCTCCCATTCGTTAACAAATGCAGAAGCAATCCACGCAGGAACGTTCAACACGCACCTTGACACCTGATGTATTATTATTTTTTATTCCATATTTTTCGTGAATGTAAAAAAAATCACCAAAGACGCTTAACACTACAGAAATGTCAACATTTGTGTTAAAAGAAAAAATCACAAAAGATTGAGGTAAAGTTCGATGCAGTGATCTATAACCCCATGCACTTCAATTAATCATATTGTCGAGCAGTTTTAAGGTCATCTCCTATCAGCGATTTCATGGACATGAAGCAATAAATACGAATTTTTTTCGAGTTTTACCCAAATAAAACTGTATTTTCTAAAGGTTCTAGAAGAAAAGATCCTAAAATGTTGCTTCACAGTTCATGTGGTAAGAAACGTCGTTTTGATCTGCTCGCATGATATGATTATTTGATGGTTTATTTCGCAGTTTTGAGAACCACATAACAATACTACGCGCAGCTTCGAAGGAAATTTTATCTCTCAAACTTTGGTATGGATAAAAAAATAATTTAAAATTAATCAAAGTCGATCATCTATAGATATAAAAATCGAATGTTGTCTGTCTGTCTGATTCTTATGGACTCGGAAACTACTGAACCGATCGACATGAAAATTGTATGTAGGAGTTTTTGAGGTCGGGGAAGGTTCTTATGCTGCCATACAAATGAAACACAAATTTCTGCATTACTCGAGAATTAAACAAGCAAACGAAATCATATTTGGCGTGTGGAGGTTTTAGGATGCAATAAATGTTTCTATGATGGTTAGATATTCCACCCCCCCTCTCTAAGGGAGGGCTGCCATACAAATGAAACACAAATTTGTGCATTACTCCCGAAGTAATGAAGCAAATGAAACGAAATATGGCATGTGGAGGTTTTAGGGTGCAATAAATGATTCTATGGTGGTTAGATACTCCTCCTCCCTCCCTAAGGAGGAGCTGCCATACAAATGAAACACAAATTTCTGCATTACTCGAGAATTAATCAAGCAAACGAAATCATATTTGGCGTATGGAGATTTTAGGATGCAACAAATGTTTCTATGATGGTTAGATACTCCACTCTACTCTCTAAAGGGAGGCTGCCATACAAATGAAACACAAATTTCTACATTACTCGAGAATTAAGGAAGCAAATGAAACGAAATTTGGCATGTAGAGGTTTTGGGTGCAGTCAATATTTCTATGATCGTTAGATACTCCTTCCCTCTCTCTAAGGGGCAATACGAATGAAACACAAATTTCTGCATTACTCGAGAATCAATCACGCAAACGGAACCAAATTTGGGATGTGAGGGTTTGTAGGTACGAGAAATGTTCCTATGACACCCCTCCCTCCTCTGGAATGAAGGGGGAGTTCCAAAAAATTAAAACACATATTTCAATCAAACATATTCCAACCAAACATGACAATTGAAAATTTTCGGAAAACCCGAAGAAAATGGGAAAATTTGCGGAAATTCAATTCCCGTATGTTCTGCAATTTCATAGTGACAAGCGTTGTTATTCCATTTGATGTTTGCGCTAACAAAATTGACCTTTGTTCGAAAGCGGAAATTGATTTTAATGTGATAAAACTCACTCCTATAGCTTCTTCTATCTATATGAATAAAAATGGATCGCCGAATGTGTTGATAAGAGCAAAACTCGAGGAAAAAATTGTCCGATTTAGGGCGTCTTTATTCTATCATATTTTCTGTATCAAACATTTATTCCATGTAACGGAGAAACATGTTATTTGCAAGTGGTTGGAAGATCTTGAACGAGAATTGTGTCTGAAAATAATCTGATATTACAGGATTTTCCAACTTTAAATTCCGAAAGTAAATTGAAATAAAACGAATCGAATTTCGAAATTCGAATTTCGATGAAACTTTTATTTCAAATTAAAGCTTGTTTTATGCCATTATGTGTGAAATACAACATCATTCAAATGTCCACCTAGGGCTTCCTCGCACACCTTGATCCGGAACAGGTAATTTTCGATGACTTATCGGCACATATGGAGCGGTATCTCGGTTATAACTTCACGAATGTTGTCTTCCAAATGTTCAAGAGTTTGCGGAGAGTTGGCATAGATACAGTCTTTCGCATAACCCCAAAAAGAAGTCTAGCGGGTTCAAATCGCATGATCTGGACGGCCAATTGGCATCACCAAAACGCGAAATTATGCGTCCCTCTAATTTCGTTCGCAATATGGCCATGTTTGGTCGCATTGTGTGGCACGTGGCGCCGTCCTGCTGAAACCACATGTCATCCGTATATCTTCAATTTGTGGCAAAAAAAATCGGTTAAAATGCGGCCATAGCGCTCACCATTCACAGTTACCGTCTCGCCGTCCTCATTTTCACAGTAATACGGTCCGATGACTCCACCAGACCATAATGCGCACCAAACAGTGACTTTTGGCGGATGCAATGGCCTCTCAACAAACACGTGTGGATTTTCTGAGCCCCATATACGGAAATTTTGGGTGTTCACATAGCCACCGAGCTCGAAATGTGCCTCATCGCTGAAGAAAATTTGATGCGAAAATTCAGTATTTTGCTGCTGTTGTTCGTTCACCCAATCGACGTATGCCCGACGCATTCCATGGTCACTACGCTCTAATTTTTGTACCAGTTGGACTTTATATGAATGTAGGTGCAAGTCCAAATGCAAAATTCGTCACAATGATGTGTTTGACAAGCCCAATTGTTGAGCACGCCGTGGAATCGAAACATTCGGGTCATCCTCCACACTGGCAGCAACAGCAGCACTATTTTCGGCCGAACGCATATTACGATGATGCACAGGTTTCACAATATCCGCTACGGATCCAGTTTGTTCGAATTTACGCACTACATTAGCGATTGTGTGCTCTGTAGGCCGTCCATGACGACCAAAATCCGTCCGTAATGCAAATTTAACACGTTGTGCGATGCTAAAACGATCCATATTGTAAAATGGCAGACATTTAACTAACGATATGACGCTTTGGTTGACAGCTATGTCAAACGGTTGTTAGCGCAGGGCTGTATACTTTCGGAAGCCCGAAATGGGAAACCCTGTATAATCACGAAGTCGGGACGAAGTGAATCTTTGTTTTTTAAAAAATCCTGTCGGCGAGGTAAGGAAACAAGAGAAGATTAAGTTTAAGGAATGGCATCCAAACTTTAAACGGAGTTTTGCATTAGTTTTCCGGTCAAAGATGTACGAGATTGTCGCACACGCTATGGAATATAGGCTGCTGGAACTAAAATTTATTTTTTTGTGTTACGGCAGCATCGACAGTTAAATAGTTTTTGCGTGAATGTCAGACAGAGGCACCGACGGTTTCTTTTCTTTTCGATGACCTAACGGGACTTGTGAGACCTGTTATGGAGAAAATTATGAAATCCGAACGACTGAAAGTCGTTCCTCACAGAAACCATTCTACTGCTATCTGTAAGTATTAAAATTGGATTTGCAACATGATCCGCAATCAACAAGCAAGGAATTCCGCAAAATTTCTGATGATGGTGTCCTAATATTTCGTACCAGCTATCGTGAGTTCTACTGTGGATTTTTAAAGAAATTGTTCATACAATCCCCTTTGACATATCGCACTCGTTACCTAACGTGTATTAACCCGGATGTGATTTTCAATTTTTCGGATATAGCGAAAAAACGGACGGAGTTATGCTTGGAAGTATTCGTCAATAAACAACATTTGCCCGGCGTTTGTGCAGATAAAATAAAAAATTAGTATGGACAATTGTGTCCAACGTCTTCTGCTGAAATTGTATTATCTGCATATCAAATAAAAGATCAAAGATTGAAATGTAGATCCAGCATACGGGTCGAACATGTCCTTAACATAAATCAACATTTTAAAGAAAAAGGAGTCAGATTCTGGGTCATTAAAAATGCTACTTACTTCGTGTTATTTGTTTCATCTCGTCTCATATGCTCCTATTCCTGCTAAGCATTTTTATTCAGCGTTTTTTTAACAAGATAGATTTTCTGTGTAATTTTAATATGGATTTTAGGGGCAACTCAGGAACTGATCATAGAAGGTATCCGGGAAATGCTCGGAATATGTTTGGATGTGACCAATGAAGTTCTGGTCAGTTACTCTAATAAATTAAACTTTTTGGATTCGGAGTAAGTAGAGGTGGGGTGGATCTCATACGTTTGAAAGCGATTCAGGTCCCAGATACATTTATTCCAGAAACAATTCCGTCCGTTTCCCCTGAATCCAATATCCAAGCAAAAATTTGGTGCTGAGATACACACCATCCAATTTTTTGTCACATGCCGAACTTGGAAACATAAAGTAAAAAAAAACATTTGCAATTCGGGGTTCAAAAATCAATTTGTAACTAACGAAACGACACAATATTATTAAATTTCATTTCTGTGAGTCGGGAATTTCGTGAAGTCATGCGGGAAAAATGCGGGAATTCAAAAATTGAAATTGGGTGGCCACCCTGTGTAATGACGAGTTTTGGTAGAAGTACTAGGCATGCTATAGTAAAAGGTAATTTTAAAGGGCACATTAAAAGATCAATCAATGAACGGTTCTGCGATTTGACCCATGAACGTGCGCTGAGTAAGAAAACGTGAATGTGATAACGAATAATGAAGTTTGGGCAGGACGAAGGTTGCCGGGTCAGCTAGTATTAAATAAAACGGTCTTATAAAATAAGTTTTCTTCCAGTTTTTTGAGAGCAATCTTTCAGTTTTTTGAAAAATATTATTGGCAACCCTGTGTTGTTCTACTGCATGGAAAATTTAACGCAAGGATCTTGGTTTTAATGCGTAAAAGATACAGCTCGTTCAAGGACTGAAGCCGGGCGATCTGCCACAGCATCGCGTATAATTTAATTGGGACAAAAAATTTAGTATTGAAGGTCAAGTTCAGCCGATGAAAAAGATACGAAATGCAATTAGCAGCAATGAGACACCTATTGGCATATTGTTTGCTTTAGTTGAATTTGTTCAAGTATTCTCCGACAATTTCGGCTACGAACAAAGTTGGTGAAGGAAAGAACTCTACAAAAGACCCATGAAAACATTCTGTAACCAATAGCTTTCTTATAAGGGTAACCGGCTTATTACACGCTCATACTGCGAGCAGGGATTCCGAAGAGTTTCCGCCTGATTACGCCCAAATTACACCTGAACCAGACAGAGCATGCATGCATCGTCATTCTCCATGATCGCCATCGTTGACGGGCTTTCTGCGCTTCCACTCTTTTACAACTTGATGAAGCAAAACATCTCTGTCACGCGCCGCCTCAGCGCCTCACCACGTTGCTCGCTGTTGGGAAAAAGTCCATCTCCACGTGCTTCCGCCAGCTTGTGTGTGTATTGAAGGAGAAAAAAACAACCTTTGCACAAGGAGCATCGCATGGCAAGGACGGAGGAAATATTCTATTAGATACCATGGGCATCTCCGGAAAACAACCAGAGTGTGTGTGGTTCTACGTGAATCCAATAGGAAAAACTCTTGGAAAATTACCTGTCGTAAAAGGAGGATAAAAATCTTTAACCACTGGCAGCAGCACTATGTGGCCGCAGTTTAGGCAGTACTTTGATATGATATGAAGCGTTACATAACTAAACGAATGTTTTCAACGCCTTTTTCCTCGATCCAAAGTTGGAGCGCGCCGTAATGCTGCGAACGCTGCCGCAGACGCAGACTCTGTTCGGGACTGACTCGGTGGTAATATGATTAAAAATTTAACACTCTCTATAAACGCGGTTGTTTGATGAGATTCTGCTTGCCGTCGAGCCACGATTTGATGTCTGTCGCCTGAATTAGTGTTTTTATAATGCAAAGGTGGAAATCTCTTTATGAGACGGCGATGATCGTTCATACTATAGCTTTCGTGCGAAATTCCACCACTGTAATCTATATTTATGAGCGTAACCACATTTTGTCAACCTAATTTTTTGCGTTTATGAAGTCAGCACAATTTTTGCATAAATCAAACTTACGTTTGACTGAGTATGAATGTTTAGTTTTTACCATTTTGATTTCCATTGCTGGCATTTCTACTATCTCCGCTCTTCTACTTTAATTTATTGACGCAAAAGCTCCACAAAACGGAATACACCAAGCGTTTGGGCATCGTTCCGCAACATAAACATGAGCGAGCAAAAAAAAGCTGCAAATGGAGAAACTCTTCTCGATGTAAGTACACACCGCACCAAGTTGTATTGTTCCAGCAGTATCTTTCAGGAGGTACTTTTCCACTTTGCACGTTATAAGATCTTCTTCTCGACGGAGCGCTGCCTGCCGGAAGCATCCAAGCGTGTTTGGATCATTTGAGAAACACAGAAAAACGCTCAAAACGATGATTTTTTTTTTGCTCTGGTGTTTTAAAGCTATTCGACATTTCGAACTCGGTACCATCGCTAGATTGGAAACGAATGGTTTGAAGGTATCATGGATACGCTCGTGTGAAGTTCTACTCAATGTTACTCGATCCATGTGAGACTAGTTGTTTGATGTTTCTTTTCGAACATGTACGTTGTTGAATGTAACACCCGGAGCCTGAGTTTCTTTGGTATTTAGTTCATATGTGTACATTGAAGACATTTTAATTATTTTAATGGCCAAATCTCTTACAGTTAGGGATTTTCTGTTTGTTTTGTATAATATGAACGTCATTTTACAATTTATATCTATTTGAGGGGGCAACAACTAGATTATTAAAAAAATGCACTCTTTAAGGGTGATGTAAATTACTCGAACTACAATCTTGCGGTGCTTTTTTAGGCACTTTTTTAACCTTTCAGACAATTGAACTGACGAATTCCATGCCAATTCGACTGGCCGTGGGCAGCACCATCACAGATAGTAATGAAACGTTGTGGATGTAAACACATGGGTCTTTTAAGCAAATTTGCATATTTGAAATACAAGTCGGACTCGATTATCCGGAGTATTGATTTTTTTTTCACTCCGGATAATCGAATTTTCCGGATAATCGAATCCTCCGGATAATCGAATCATAAAAAAAAGAATTTTCTCTCGGTAAACATAATATAATTATGATTTGCACTAATTTATTGAACTGTTTTATTAGCTTGGACCCGTTTGTATGTTTGTGACTTTGTAATTTTGTAACTTTGTCTGTAGCGCTGTACCACATTGATAGAAATTTAACCCTTTTTCTGTTAACTGTTTGATCTGAAATTTGGAATACATCTTTATCTCTGGTGTCATTATAAAACTGCGTATTCCATGATCTTCAAAATCCAAGATGGCGGATTATGTACATATTTTCTCAAAAACCCATCAATATGGGTATCGAATGAAAGGGCTTGATTAGTGGAACTATTTATGGAAAATGTAAATCAAAGATGGAGGCCGGACGGATTACATATTTTCTCAGAACCGTTTCAATATGGGTATCAAATGAAAGGGCTTGACTGATCCACAGTTAGTTGTTTCATCATATACCCCACGATTTTATTTTAGTCTCATCATTGCCCTAGATTAATGGAGGAATGGATGTGATAACTACTAACTGCCATTTGTCTATTTTTTTTCCTAGCTTTTAGTACATTAAACCGTATAACTTAGAAAGTTTTTTTTACTTATTTTATTTTCTAGTTTTTAGTAAATTATCTGTATCATTAGTATACCTCTCTACAATAAAACTATTCAACTTTTTTATATTTTTATTTCTTACCTAACTTTCTTCGGAATATTTTGATGATGTGCTGTATACTATTAGTCAAATCACTTTATTTGATATTGAGGGAATTGCAAATAATAATTATATTATGTTTACCGAGAGAAAATTCTTTTTTTTATGATTCGATTATCCGGAGGATTCGATTATCCGGAAAATTCGATTATCCGGAGTGAAAAAAAAAAATCAATACTCCGGATAATCGAGTCCGACTTGTATTTCAAATATGCAAATTTGCTTAAAAGACCCATGTGTTTACATCCACAACGTTTCATTGCTATCGGTGATGGTGCTGCCCACGGCCAGTCGAATTGGCATGGAATTCGTCAGTTCTATTGTCTGAAAGGTTAAAAAAGTGCCTAAAAAAGCACCGCAAGATTGTAGTTCGAGTAATTTACATCACCCTTAAAGAGTGCACAACAATTGGTTATTTGGGGACTGCGACCATCTTGGATTTGCATTTTTCATAAATTACTGTGTTCTACTAGTCAAGTCCTTTCATTTGATATCCATATTGATGGGGTTCTGAGAAAATATGTAATCCGCCATTTTGTAGTGGCCGTCATCTTGGATTTGCATTTTTCATAAATAACTGTGTTCTACTAGTCAATCCTTTTCATTTGATATCCATATTGATGGGGTTCTGAGAAAATATGTAATCCGCCATTTTTTAGTGGCCGCCATCTTGATTTTACGTTTTTCATAAATAGCTTTTCTGCTAGTCAAGCCTTTTCATTTGATATCCATATTGATGGGGTTCTGTGAAAATGTGTAATCCACCATTTTGTAGTGGCCGCCGTCTTGGATTTGCATTTTTAATAAATAACTGTATTTTACTAGTCAAGCCCTTTCATTTGATACCCATATTGGCTATTCAATATGGAGTTATTATACAAGTTATTCAAAATTTCAGAAAATCAGAAATAAAATACTCCGGATAATCGAGTCTAAAATTCGGGATAATCGAATCCCGGATAATCGAGTCCGACCTGAACTCAAAAAAAAAATAGACTACTTTTTGAAAAGGGGCAAATTTTTTTCTTTATTTTTAACAAAAAAATGTAACTCGAAAATTATAATACCTATGAATTTCTGGTTATGGTTTTCATAAAAAAATACCAAATTAAAAAAAAATTCGCTGAACAAAAATATTTTAACGATAAAAATTAATTTTTCTCAAAAACGTATTTTTTTTAATTCTCAAAAACATCACGAAAAACATGAAAAAGTTGTTGTTCGAAAAACTTTTTCCCTGTGAAAGTGCCCATCTTCCGATGTATGAATTACTTGTTGGAAATTGTAAGGGCTGTTCATACATGTTTTTTTTTGTCAGAATTCAAAAAAAAAGTTTTTGAGAAAAATTAATTTTAATTTTAAAAAAAATTTCACTGATTTTTTTTCCAAAAATTTGTTTGATATTTTTTAATGAAAACATAAATAGTTTCTTACATTTCATTTTTTGATCGAAATTTGCTAGGTCTGGTGGATTTTATTTAAGAAAATTTTTTAAATTGGAAGTTTTTTTTCAATTCTTTTTCCCAAGATGTTATACCTATTAGATCTACAAAATGTTGGTTGAGAAATGAAATGTAGGAAATTATTTAGGTTTTTGTTAAAAAACATCAAACGAATTTGTGAAAAAAATTTCCTTGAAAAAAAATATTTTGAAAACTAATATCCATTTTTTTCGAAAACGTGTGTTTTTAAAATTCTGAAAAAATAGATATAAATAGCGCTTACAGTTTTCTAACAAGTCACTCAAACTAGGAAATTTTTTTTCTGAACAGTTTTTTTAAACATTTTTTTTAGGATAAGTTGGTTTTTTTCAAAGAAAATATGAAAAATTTGTCGTTCGAAAAACTTTTTTTTCTGTAAAAGTGACCATCTTCCGATTTATGAACGACTTTTTGGAAATTATAAGGGCTGTTCACATATTATTTTAATGGAAAATCTTTTTTTTTCAGTTAATTTTTATCGTATTTTTTTATGGAAATTTAAACAATTTCATTCATTTTTTCCTTTGACCAGAATTTTTTAGGTATCATAATTTTCGAATAATATTTTTTGGTAAAAAATTTAGAATAATTTTTGGCAGAAAGTATTTCAAATCGTTATATTTTGAATTGAAATAATTGTTTATTGTTTTTTTTAATGTTGTTCTGACTTTTACTTCACCATTTGTCTGCACATTTCTTGATATTACCAAAAAGTCTAGTTATTATAATATAAAATCATTATCAAATACAGTTTTCTGTTGAATATTTTTCACAATCTTAAAACAAAATCGAGTTCTTCTATTCCGTGGAATACATATTCGATGCCGGAAAAGTAAAATTTTATTCACAATTCTTAGTTCAAAAGTGCGTTTATTCCACTTGAAGTATCAAATATGATTTTCGCTTCACAATGACAGAACACGGAACTCGATGCTGCCAACGCGCATTCAAGATAGTGCTGCGACTATTTTCCTTCACTCCTTTTTTCAAAGATGACAGGTTGTTATACTTTGTCCCTACAAAGTTATTTCAAGGGAACTTCGAATCTATGAACAGCATAAAAAACATTGAACAGTTTCGCAAAAAAAAACAAACATGTTCTGAGATGATAAAATTTATATCCTGCTTGAAAGATGACGAGTGATTGTGGAATAAAACTGTGCATATAAAATTGAAAAAATGTTGCTTTTGTTTTCTTAAAAATGAGCACGGACTTTCCAGACAACCCAATATAAAATATCCTGATTTCTTCTGATTTTTATTTCTTTTTCCTGATTTTTGAAAATTTAAGTTGGCAACCCTGCCAACAACGTTTCACTGTTATTTGAAATGATGGTGCCAACTCCTAAGACGAGTTGGTATGAAATTCGTTAGTTATCCATTATTTTTGCGTGAAATTCGAAACTTTTTTTTGTCCGATTCTGGCCCAATATGCACCGTTTTATTGCAAAATTTGTTGCTTTTCGAATGGTTGCTTCATAATGCCTTTCTCGTAGATGTCTTGGTTCTTATTGACGGAAAATCTAAGCAACAGATTTTTACAATTTTCTCTTAATCCCAATTTTTTCGTTCACTCAGGAAGTTTTGCAATGCGAGAAGCACAAAAAACCAAGTCAACTAACATTCACGTAAGAATGTTGATAGGGTGCGGCACTAGGTTCCGTCATAAGCACTAATCACTGTCATATGCTCTGGAGAGCACGAGGAAGAAATGTGAGCTGAGGGAGAGATATGATATTGCTCAGGTTTTTTTTTTCGTGGCACCTGCTTGAAAAAATCGCGTAAATTGAAAAATCCACATGAGAAACCACGTGAATTAGAAAATCCGCGTGAGAAAGAAACTATGGTAAGAAATCCCGCGTAAGGAAAGATTCTACACCCATACCTCGCTATACGGCCGCTCTTTATACGGCATTTCGCTATAACGGCCCTCTTCAATTAAGACACGTTTTCGATTTACGGCCTAAATATTTCGCATAACGGCATGATATCATGGGTTTACATGATTCGTAATCGCGGTTCACAAAAAAAATTATGCCAAATGTCTTCAAACTGCACGAAAAAAAAATTTTCTCGAAAATTTACTCTGAGAAAAACGTGTTCTTGGATGATTTTTAGGTTTTCAAAAAACTCAATTCATCCGTTGATCTTTGACACATATTAAATGTAATAATAAATGTTTTATGTTATTATTTTATGTAAAAATTAATGTACTTTTTATGTATGTATTTTTAATTTAAATGAAAAAATGCATTTTGAATAAATCATGTTACATATTTAACAAATTTGGAGCCGAACCTATTGAATTTGTATGAATTTGTTTTAACATATACGGCTTTTCGCTGTGCGGCCAAGTTTCGTGGAACGTATCTAGGCCGTAAAGCGAGGTATGGGTGTATTTTGATATTTTACTTTTCCTAAATGGTTACAATTTCACAAAGTATTCAATTTTCATAAATTTTCAAAAATTTATTTCTCCATTTTGGTGAGGTTTCCAAGGTGCATACGTCATATTTGTTAAATTAGAAGAGTTTTCCAAAAACAAAATACATCGAAGGGGGGTGTTTTGAGACATTAAAGTTTTAATATAATAAATCCAATTTATCAGTATTATTTTTTAACAATTCATTCAAATTGTTATATCTCACTAATTTTCCAACAAACACTATATTTTGATCTGGATTTTGAGTTGAAATTTTCCGGATGAAAGATGAAAAACTAGCAATCTCAAGTAGAGAGATATCATTGACTCCATTTTTGACGTATTTATCATGGTTGGACTTCAACATTTGTTCTTAGATCATTTCGATTGGTGTTAAACTATTTCTAATTTCTACTGTTCTATTCATCAGATCAGGGTTGCCATAGATACAGAATAATCTGTATTTCTACAGATTTTCAAGACTTTTTAAAAACAAACCTGTAGTTACAGATTGCAGGTTTTTTATTCTTGTTTCACACAAATTGTACAGATTTTTTAAAATAACGTTCCATTGTTAGCTATGAACTAATTTAATATTTTTCATTTTTTCCTGTTTTCTTATGTACTTCATTCGTTTGTTTATTCATCAAATTTTGTGTTTGAATGGGTATCATCTCTTTTTGAAATTCAGATGCATTGTGAAATTTACTTTTGTAAATCTACTTGAATATTCGATAAGTTTAGTGTTTCAGTGTCGCTCCAGACAGCGAGCAAACGACAGTACATGTTAATGTTGAGAGTTAATTTGATAATCTGTCCAAATTGAAATTTTATGTCTTTGCGAATCGTTCGCATCGATCGTTTATCGATCTGAACAAATAGTAATTTGAAAGGAACATATATGATCAATACGCCGGGGGTTGCAATTTACAATTAGGGTTTCATCGGTTGCCTATCACAAAAAAAAATGTGACAGGGCACTGTCAAGTTACAAAATCACTGATTTGTGTCTCTTCTCCTGAAGCGATCGTTTTTCCGGCATTATCAATATTCGCTTGCTGTTTCCTTCAGAGTAGAGTCGCCCAAAGTATCAATATGAGTTTTTTGTGTTTCAGTTGCGGAATTTTACAAATAATAAAAATGATAAATGTTATCGTGGATTCCTCATTTTTCATTATAATTGACCTAATGTTTGGGGAAAATTAGCAATCTACGTACAATACGTATAATCACAATCAGTTTTCATCATTTGAACTCATGTTAGACTCAAGCATTTGATGGGATAAGCTTTCCAATTATAGAAGAAATCAAATTGTATTTATGCATACGTATCCACAATCATCTCTCAGCACTAGAAAGAACGTTTTAATCCAAGATTGGAATAGATTAGGTTTTCAATTTCGAAAAAATGACATCTCACAGTCAGCCAATCCAAGAAAAACCATAGCAACGGAATAAAAACCCCTGGTCGTCCTAGAGCCGAGCCTCTACATACATCTGGCTTTGTCTGAACATTCTCAACAATGGATTGGCAAGATTTATGCTGAGAATACCGGAGCTCAAATGAAACACATCGACACTAGCTTTTGTTTCGCATGTCCTGTGACTTCTCTGACACCTTGAGTACTCTGTATATGATATAAACTTCTGCCGTGTAATTTCAACTGCCGGCGTTTGCCACCAACCGCACATCGGGAACCGAGGGGACGTCTCTCGGTTTCCTGAGTCTGCTGTGGATCACTGCTGCTGCAGTGGGAGGCAAGAAAATGAAATAAAAGTGTTCATTAAAAGTTTCCGCTTCACTTGCGGAACGACTGGACTATAACATTGATAGCAACAGCTTTACATACGTTTCGGACCGTTCGGCGTGATACGACGACGAATGCAGGCAGCTTCTGTGCTTAACCTCATACTTGGCAGCCAGGGATTAATACTAAGTGCACTCACAATCTCGTCTGTGGATGATTGGCAGTATTAGGTTCGTTTTCCAGTTTATTCTCACTTCTTTCCGCTCAGTGGTAATCTCGGGCAGACAATGTGAAGAGCTATTCTTGTAACGGTTCAAAATTAGCGATTCATATCGGCAAATCGCTCACTCAATGCTATGAAAATGTTATGAAACCCCACCGATGTTGCACCATTGTACACAGCTTCATCCACGCATCATGATCTCGGCTCTATCAGACATTGTTCACAGCAGAAATACCGTACCGACATGATCCCATCATTTAAAAGAAAATATGAAAAACAAACGCCCTTCCTCGCTTTTGTATTTCTCGACAGGAAAATGTTCTTATGTTTATTCCCCACAGAACAAACCCCTCACCCTCCTTTTCCTTGACGCGCCCCTAGTTCAACAAGACGCTGGCTTTCGCTTGGATAAACATATTCCCCCCAAAGGAGACGAAAAAGAACTCGGCAAAACCGGATCCACCCATTCCCCTGTCTGCCATTACAAGTCCTAAAATGGATGTGCATGTGGGTGTGTAAGTATTGTTTGCCAAGATGCGCTTCCCCGCTTCGGAGCACTGACAAACAGACATGGATATGAGGGCACAAGCGTACAAACATACGCACTCCATCAACCCGATCTCCTCCCACCCCAACGAGCCAACGTGGCTCGCAGGACGACTTACTCAGGCGAAAATGGAACAAATGACAGCAAAATTTCCCACAATTGTCAGGCGGCAGCATCCGTACGGGAGAACAGTTTGAACTTCTGGCAGGATAAACCGACTTATGAATTCTGGTGGGATCCTTTGCATTATTTCTTGTGAATGGGTGAAATCAGTACTAAATGGGCGTAAATATGTTTCATTCTGATCGGGCGGAATTTGGTTCGTGTTTGGCTGTTGGAACCTTGTGCAGAGGGGCCACCGAGAATTGGGTTGGAATGAAATTACAATGGCCCGAAATGGGCTTCATAAGCAGATGAATTTGGGTTTAGTGATATATAAAAAATCAAACCGAACATGAATACAAACCGCAGCATTAGCATATTTGGTTGAATCAACGCAAATTATTAATACAGTTGTATCGCTTACAGATTAAAGGGTGTGTCACGTCAAATTGCATCACGGAAAAAACGCTGTAGAAATTTTATTTTTAAGAATTATATCTTCAGCTTTTGCTTATAATCAGATTAGAGTGTATAGATCACGTTGACCATGCTTCACTGTTAATTTTTCGTAAATTTGGAAATATGTCGTCGAACGAAAAAGAGCGTCGTGAATTAATACTGTGCACTCATTTCGAGAATCCGGAGTTGCCACATCGGGACATCGGTAAGATGCTGGGAATCGTCCAATCCACGGCCAGCAGAGTACTAAAACGATACTTCGAGAACCTAACCATCGACCGGAATGTGAAGAACTGCAAAAATGGATGCTCCGTCAGTGAAAAAGATCACAACTACGCGCTTGTCAGTTTAGACGTGATCCGAGAAGTTCGGTCCGGGATGTCGCCAATAAGCTGAATTTGTCAAGTTCATTCGTCCAGCGGACCAAGCAGCGGGAGGGCCTGCGTACATACAAGGTTCAGAAGGCTCCTAACCACGACGAAAGGCAAAACATGGTGGGGAAGACGCGAGCCCGGAAGCTGTACACCGAAATGCTGACGAAGCCGCATTGCCTGGTAATGGACGACGAAACCTACGTCAAAGCGGACTTTCGTCAGCTGCCGGGCCTGTTGTTCTTCTCCGCAGAGGACAAATTCAGCGATCCGGAGGAGATTCGCAAGCAGAAACTATCCAAGTTTGCCAAAAAGTACATGGTGTGGCAAGCGATCTGCTCTTGCGGAAAGCGGAGCGCCCCCTTCGTGATGACCGGCACGGTAAACGGGCAGGTTTACCTTAAGGAGTGCCTACAGAAGCGCTTACTACCACTATTGAAGCAGCACGAGGGCCCGACCATCTTCTGGCCGGATATCGCTTCGTGCCACTATTCAAAGGACGTGTTGGAGTGGTACGAAGCCAACGGGGTCACCTTCGTGCCAAAGGAAATGAACCCGCCCAACGCGCCGGAGCTTCGCCCAATAGAGAAATATTGGGCGATTATGAAGCAGGCCCTCCGGAAAAACCCAAAAGTTGTCAAATCGGAGGTGGACTTCAAGAGAAAATGGATTTCTGTTCAAAAAAAACTACAACCTGACGTTGTACAGAACCTTATGGACGGGGTAGAGAGGAAGGTGCGAGTATACGGGCTTGGGCTCGAAGTATGAATAAAAAGAAAATGCCAAAAGTTGTTCAATAGTTTTTATTTTACTGTCTAAAATTTTCAAAAGGATCGGTCTACTGGGCGAATTTCTACAGCGTTTTTTCCGTGATGCAATTTGATGTGACACACCCTTTATACGGTACAAAAATTCTCAGAATATTTACTGAACTCGACATACCGTTGGCTAAATTACTCGTAGAATTCCACTGAAAGTAGTGGATATTCATAGTTCATTTTGTATTGTTTACACCTGTTTTTCATCACAGTCGATCATGTGCAAACTTTGAAATAGAAATAGCCAAGCTGACCAAATAGTTCAAAAAGTAAAACGGGACAAAAGCATAAAAAACAAAATTTCATATTGACGTGGAAGCAGTCTTGCTAGTGGTCATCATCGTATGAATATTTAGGGAGACGTATGTGCTGTTTCATTAATGAACATCATAAAATGAACAGTCAAACGACCATCTAACTAAAAATATCATATGACATTTCGACTTTTTTTCGTCTTGTTCATCAGATATTCATTGTCCTGTAATTAAACAACAGAGCAATTCCAAATGAAATCCACAAATGACAAAACATGAGTATTTCTGATTCGAATGGATGTTTGTATTCCGTTTGGGTTGGAGGAAATATGAGTTTGTCACAGCATTTGGGAATTTTTTGACTCAAGTGTAACTTTTGAAAAGGGCGTATCGATTTTAGTAAGAGAAATCTTTGATAATTTATATCTATATATATATCATATATATAGATATAAATTATTGAATGAAATTTGAAATTGTTCATCGGAACACATCGTTCATAAATTTTACTTTAGTATTGAATTGTTATTTTTTCCAAATGTATTCTAAGACTCGTGTCAGTGAAGCGCCACACAGTCTGATAAGTGAATTGATCTATTTACGTACAAAAATCCAAACAGACGAAACAAATTGCTCTTCTCTCACAAACACTATTGCCCCATTTTTACACGTGGTTTTACCTATACTACTACAATGACTTCCTTCCACCTTCACCTTAACACTCCTATACTAGCGCATTGGTCTGTCAGACCGAGAAATCAATAATTCGTTCGTTTCTCAGAAAATATCAACACTACGTCTTTGCGATTCTATCTGGCTTCGTTATTCGTCGTTCGTCATCGTTTTACGTATCGCATGTGTTGGTACAGAGGGGACGTGTGCCACTTTTTTAACACTTTCGGTCTGACACACCGACGCGAGTATAGGAGTAACTTTTTTGGACAAGTGCCTTTTTCGTATTCTAGAATATTGTTGAATGAAATGTATAAATTAATGTTACTGTCGTGGAATATTTATTGAATATAATGCATAAGATCATTACCGAACTATTCTTATTTGATTTCAGTCCCTTTTGTAACTGGATAGAACGGATCCATATATTGACTTTTCGTCGATAGATTTATACATCTATGGTCATACATATACAAACACTTGTGAAAGAATTTCACTTGTGGAAGAACTGTAAACAGTAAACTATAAACTAATCGGTAGCTTATGGTAATTTTTAACAGTTACAGTTTCGGGTATATTTTTTTATAATGGACAATATCGACAAGAAAACAAGAAAAAGAAAAGGAAATTCCTAGAAATCCTTTTATATAATCTTTTTATGCCCCATCTAAAAAGCATTAATTCTTAGTTTATCAAGAAACAGAGACAAAGAATATTAGAAATATGCAAACTTTATATTCCAGAACCTTTATCATCTGGTAATTATCTATAAGGTCGTTATACATTCTTCTTTTCTATAAAAGACCCGAAAACCACACAACAACTGCATGAAATGTAAAAAATTTGTTTGTTTCGAGCATGCGGTTATGCTATGTTCTGATTCTTACTCCAATGAAACCACAATCGATTAATATGTTTTTATGTTATTTTATAGCTCTTAATACTTCCATGAGTTATATTCAGTTGCATACCTTCAATTAATAACGGTGAAAATGCGAATTTCGTTATTTGTGTTGGAGTATCAAAAAATACTCAACTCTAAAGGAGGCTGAATTAGATGACTATTAGAACATAATAAGGACAAAAAAAACATATTTTTTTGAGTTTTTTCATTCAATCATACCCTCTTCTTCAAATAAATGCCAAAAAGCCTGAAAAATACACAATGGCAACATTACAGAGAAATTCAATTTTCGGTCTGTGACACCGTGCGCGAGTATACGTGTTATGATTTTTCTCGCGAGTACAGGAGGGTTAAAGGATGATTATGACCACGAATGATAGAATGAAAATACCATATTTTCACCGCTTTTCTGTGTACGTTCGACAGAAAGAGAGAACATATAAACGTTCAAATAATGGTCGCCTTTGCGGCTGTACATTTATTTCTGATGTGACTGTTGGAACCGAGCAATGCATTCTTTGGTCACATTCACAGTACATATTGAGCCGTAACTCTCGCGCAAGAGCAGTATGTGATGGTAACCAAAAACATCGACCGTCGTCCGAAAAAATGAAATATTACGAATGCTTATAACTTAAACATTTCTTAATAGATCGGAAATGTGTTTTCATCAATTGATAGGATGTATTTTTATGCGTCAATCACTATTATTAAAAAAAAATCATGAGATTAACAATTGAATAACTGTTAATTATTTTTGTTCTCACCGAACTGTGTTTGCCTAACACGGACTTCAAGATCAATGTACCTGTGGGAATCCGCTTTGCAAATATACATGCAAGTCGGGATCAGTGTTGCCACATTGAAAGCTGTACCAGACGGGTTAACAATCTTTGTCATCTCTAATTTTTTTCCAAAAATCTGTACCATCGAAAATATTCGTTGCAGAGAAAAACGGTATTTATTAGCATTAAAAATATACTAATTTATTTACTACAAATACTACATTTACATTTGCAAGTCACTCGTTGGATGTTGGATTATGCTTATACATAGTTTTGTGAATCTAGATTGCATACTACCATTTTTTTCAATTTTCGAGCTGATTATATTCAGAAAAAATCGCTCGACAGTCTCCGAGGAGTGATGCATAGTGAGAACGTTACAAACAAGGCATCAAAGCGCTGAAAAGGCGAGCGAACCGTCAATTATTTTTAGACATCCAGTTAGAAGCGAATGAACTTCAAAGTTTAAAGCCTCTTAAAAACAAAGAAAGAAGAAAGACATCCAATTTTTGTCCACCAACCCTGCACATGCTCATTTCCTGAAATTGTGATTTGCTTACGAAGTAATTTTATCTTTAGGCCACAGAATTGATTCTCTACATCTTGTACATTCCCATTGTAGAATCCTGGAAACGCTTCTAATACTACGTTAATGCTAGTCAAATTGGAAAAGTTTCTGGGATTCAACATTGCCGTAGACTTGAGCGTTGAATCATCAAAATCGAATCTTTTCTCATTTGTTTGATCAGTTCCACGAAAAAACTGCTACAGATATCCTTTGAAATGATCTGCCTTTCGCTGTCCATTGTTCTGATAATTTCTTCTGCTGCTAATCCAACCTAAAATTTTGTCACTTTTCAAATGATCTTCATAGGGGGTCTTCGTAGCCACTTGGTTACGCGTTCGCTTACTAAGCGATCGATCAAGAGTTCAAACTCAGGGCCATCAATAGACCATCTTTGTGTTGTTATAGAATAACTACGTCCACGTAACCATCATCAGCGATGGAGATCGATCCACGGTGGAACAAAGATCGATTCATCCATACAACTGCTCTGCTCTGCAAGAAACATCGGGCTGCTGTTCTATAAATAACTCAACAATGATCAATATCAACTGTCTTCAGTCTTCAGTCTTCAGACTCTTCACTGTCCGGTCTGCCGAACAATGGGAGAGCAGATAGAATACCCTTACGCCTAAATGGCTATTATAGTGTAATTAACCATAATGTAATGGAACAGAACACCTAAAACGCCTAAATGGCTACTACTACTAATGTGTAATTTAAAATTAATAGAAACATAAACATATGTACATGTACACGATAAAAACCCGGCTCTGTTACAGATAAAATGCTAATGAGCCCAATAAATAAATAAATGAAAAAAAAATGATCTTCATATTTCATAGCATTGGACATTGAAACAACGTAAGATTCCTCGCAGATATTAGTGAGAATGATCAAATAAAAATCTTTCAGCTCTTCATGTAGCATCGTGAATTCAGGTTTTTCAGCCTGGAACAAACGATTCAATCTGTTGATCTGAGGCAAAACATACGTCGCACCGTCCGACGCGAATCCTTTCAGACGATCCTTGTAAGGAATTTCGTCCTTATGATACTGATCTATCATTGCATTGTAAATGATTTTATGATCAGCAGCACCAAGCGATACTTCGGCGTGAAAGTATTCATGTACCTCAATGTTGCTTGTAAGAAATTTCACAAATGGAAAAAAAACTGTACCAATCTGTACTTTTTGACGAAATTGTGCACTCTGTACCGTACAGAATCTGTACCAAAAAAAACGAAGAAATTTGAACCACTCCAGATAAATCTGTACGTGTGGCAGCACTGGTCGGTGGTATTTTTATTCCCACCGAGATGTGTTTCCCTAAGATGGATTTCAAAAAAAAATGCCTGGGGGAATCCGCTTTGCAAATATATGAAAGCTGTGAGTACTTTTGTACTCGTTTGTCTTTGTACAGACCGGAATATGTTTCTCTAAAACGTACTTCTAAGCTGAGAAGTACGGGAAAATCGTCATTTCAGATACTAGAGGTGAATGAACTTTCGCGGTTCGATTAATACGTAAAAATGAAAGACGCAACAATTTCAGAGGGAAATGTAAAATACAATGATCGTTTGACGATTCTTCCGTTCACATATTCTGGTAGTCCTAGGCATCTTACCAAAAGTAAAAGGACGTTCATCAAATTTAGTTGTAACGAAAAATATAATCTATTACAATGCATAAATTAACCTTAGATGGCAACTGTTCAAACATTTTACTTACAAAGCAAATATGTTGAATTCAATTGAATTCGAAAATTGTTCCATTCAATCGATAATATAATCAATACAATACAAATGATTACTAAGACAACGGTAGTCCCACGTCAACTTTGCGGTTACCCATTTTTTTTCTTGAAGAATTTTATATAGTGAATAGAACCATACTATCAAACATTCAGATGTATTTGCTTTGTTTTTTTACAACGAAAGAATATTTAGTTGATGAAAGTATTTTACGAAGACGATTATGTTTCTCAGAAATTTTATCATGGCATTTGTCATATTCAAGATTGGAGTTTTGTTTGAAAATTATTATAGCTTTCATGGCTTCAACATTGAGCCGTGACTTTTCCGTTATCCACACAGTGATGCCAACCTTCCTGATTCAGGATTTCTTAGACTTTTTGGCACAAAATCAATAGGCTCATCGCTTTATAGTTCATCTAGCTCGAAATTGCTGTAATTGAAACTCAACAATTGAATTGGGTCGTTGGGTGAACAAGTAGGGGAGGTGGGGTAAGATGGGCATGTTAAGCAGAACTTCGGCTCGGCTAAACGTATTTTTCGATGATTTTTACTGAAATTGACATACCAAAACAGTTTTTCGACGCGGGTAATATGGACATGTAGTGGGGAAAATATGGATAGGTTTGCAATATACGAGGTGTAGAAGTTAGTCGCTCGTGAGATAATATAATAATAATTTATAATAATTATGAATCATATAGAATAATTTTATTCAATCAAGGTCTGAACTCATCACGAATGTCCGTTGAATGATGAAAAAATCGAATTGATCCACCTAGAAGTGATATTGTGCTTTTCAGCAGTATAAACGGACAGATCCTCAATTATTTTGCTTTTGGTTCCAGTCCGCTTCTAGACAATCCACCTTTGGCGATTTGATTTCCATTAATAGACGCAGGGCATTCCATAGAAATAGAAAAAACTGATTTTTCACAGTCCATCTCACTCCCACTGGCAACTGTCCGTTTCAGTAAAACTACTTCAATAATTGGAACTTTCCACCCAAAATTGAATTAACTTTTTCGGTAATATCTAATATCACTTCTCTGTTAACTTACAAACCAAAATATAACAAATAGAGAAATGAATTTTGAAATTGAACCACTCATAAAGCTTAATATCGAAGCCGCAAAAATTACATCCACACGCAGAATTAAATATGATTTTCGGTTTTTGTTTCCCTTTTCTACTTTTAATCAGTATTCATTACCATAGGGTAGTTTAAATATTACAGAATAACTTGAATGGATTCTTATTAATAGAAATTTGATATTCGTAATGTAACTATACAAATCCTGTTACCTGTTCATATTACCCCCACTGTCCGTCTTACCCGCACCTCCCCTATTGATTCTCGCCCATAACGCACTAAAGTGGCTGATATGGCTAAGAAAACATTGCCTCTGTCGCTGGAATGTTTCTGTACTAGCATGCTGTGCAAATGGAAACGCCTTCGTGTTGTGATTGATAAACTTAAATCAGCTCACAGCGTTATGCTTCCAAAGCTTATGAAGCATGCAGGCTCGATATCCGCGTGGAGCTGTTTCTTCTCTTGATGATGCCAATCAAAGCAATATCGCTGATTCTGGCTCGTCTTCTACGACATCAGAGAGCAATTGATTCGATGCAAGGAAACTGCACTGAATATATGAACAAACCAATTCCCGACGGTATCACACTAACAATTTGAAACAGAAAGGCATCTACCAGCCGCTGCAATAGTGTTCTCTGTTTTGAAAAAAAATACCAGGATACCAGGACTGATTGAGCGGAAGATTCCCTCCCAACAATAGTGGTATTGAAAAATCATCATTCGGAATAATAGACGTGAATATCGAGCACATTTTGGTTGAATCATTCCAGGAATAATTTATCTGAACAAAAAAAATCTCTGGATACAAGTAATGAAAATAGTCATGGTGTTGCGGGCCGCACAAAAAAAAATTAGAAGGGGCATGTTCAAGACACAAGCGAATTTTTAACATAGAATAACGAAAATATTGTCGGAGAGAACAAACACTAAAGAAATTTAATAATAAAACTTTGATACAGATATTTGATAACAATGACAAGGGCCGATAATAGAATGCTTTTACTGAGAGATTAGCATCAACGTTTCGCGAAGGAATTTGAGTAGATTGTCAAATTAATTCCAAGCAGTAACATGTAATGTTGATTGCTTGCTGTCTTGAGCACTAAAATTGAAATATTGAGCTTCTTGAATATATAAGAAGTTTTTAGTATCTCTTAGCAAAATTACATCTCCAACTCAAGACGAAACGTCTCAGAAGACGAGACGCAGAACAGCAACAGAAAATCCGAAACGAATCTATTGTGCGGTGGTATCGAAGACCAAAGCAATAATATCGGAACAAATTTTCAGCCGGAGAACACAACTCTCAGCGCTGAATAATACCTAGGGTATTTTTTAACCCGGAAACAATAATTGATTTCACGAAAGTTGAATGATCGATTGAATAAAATCACAAATGAGTCATTCGCGATTTATCAGTCATCCAACTAGCGATCGGATGGCAGTACGGCTTTCCAAATGGTATTGCCCAAGGCCGAGTTGTTTAGTTTGATTTTTCAAATTGGTCTTTTTTCAAGGCGAATGAACTGAGAAAGCATAAAACCTCTATAATTCATAACAACATCATTATACCGATAAATCCAAACACACTACTGAATTCACAGAGGCTCCCTTCAGTCAAAAATAAATAGTTAAAAGTTTTAGTGGCCCTGAAAAGGACCAATAGGTTTGCGCTGTTTTGTGGACGAAGCTGAAGATAGTTGATTCATGATTTATTCTTGTTCTCGCGACAAAAATAAACGCGCACAGAACAATACACGTAACGCATTCAGTATGCATCGCGACATTCTTCTCGTACTACACACAGTGCGCTCCAGGCGATAGTATAAGTGTGCCCCCACTACCGGTTCCTACTTAAAAACGCATAAAATCAACAATTCGTACGAACGAAACGAAAACCGACGACGTACGTGCTATTCAATATTTCTCTTCTGCTTTGATTCTGCTCTACACTATGTTTGCTTCTTGCATATTCTGAAGATGCATTCTGTAGCGAGAAATATTGATCAACACAGTAGCAAAATAAAACTGAGATTGGCACTATATTCAGAGAACTTTCACTGACACCCAACGATATGCGACAAATCGACAAATCTTGTCTAAGATGGACTTTCAAGCAGGTACTCATATTTATAGATTTTTGTGATTTCAAGCTTTCGGAGCAGTTTTGAGCTATTGAAACAAGTTTTTGGATCAATAAGTAACTCATACATGTTACAGTGTTCGAATGAAGTGATTAACATACCACTTTGTTCAACTCACAGAGGTTTCAACTCTCGAAGCTTTGCACCTCGAACCTAACGCTCCCGTTTCAATAATTTTAAACTCACACTCCAGTACAAATTCAAATATGATGTGATGCAAAAATACAAAGACACTCTTCACCAGACGTTAATTATATGGTAAAATTAATTGACGTGGCGCCCCCACCGGATAAAATACAGTGCGATATATATATATATATATATATATATATATATATATATATATATATATATATATATATATATATATATATATATATATATATATATATATATATATATATATATATATATATATATATATATCCTTCATTCTTCTTTAGAATCGAGCGAACCCACAGTGTGTTTGTGTCAGCATTGAAAAAAATTGCTGTCTGGTAACTGGAGATGATGGTGTTGTTTTGAATTAGAGAAGCTTTAAAACTAATCAGTTCATTCGCCTTTAGCCTTGAAAAAGCCTCGGCCACTCGGACTTCAGAAAGGTCATTTCGAAAGCCTTGCTGCCGTCTGGTCACTAGTTAGATGACTGATGAATTGTGAATGCTGTAATTTGAAATCGCGAGTGGCTTGTTTATACTTAATGAATAGAAAACGGCGGAGCTGAGATTGCAACATTTCCTCTAGCAACATTGTCCGTAGAACGAATGCTGCATTTGCATTTGAAGCGATTTACGCTTGTCTGATTAGCAATGATATTTAAATATCGTACCTCTCTGATACAAATTAAGCCACGGTAACACGATAGGAAAATGTGTATTCTTCCAATGATCCTTAATTTAAATCATTCATGGGTTAGGGAAATGTAATTATAACGTACCGAAAAATTTTAGAAAATTTCCGATTCGATTGGAAACAAAATCCGTTCAGAGCTAAAACAATTATTAACATTGAAATCATTTCATGAAAAACGTGACCTGTTTCTGAGTTGGTATCATTACTGAAAGAAATAGTCATATATAGAAAAAACTAGCTGACCCGGCAAACGTTGTTCTGCCATATAATTTATTTCTGGAGAATATTTTTGGTTAGCAAAAAATAACGAATAGATTTCAAGAGTGTTTGCATGTAATCGTTCTGATCTGTAAAATTGATCCAAATGATGATTTTCACTGCGAAACATACATATGCGTACCTCTTATTTCCGAATTTTCCCAATTTCCCTATTTTAAATAACCTTCTTTTATATATAAAGAAACGCATAGTAATTTTTTTCTAATCAGCTTAAGTATTCTTCAAAGTAGTCTATTGTTCTAATTTGGGTGAAGACAAACTCACAAAATATATGGATGACGCAGATCTGATCAGCCGTTCTCCCGTGATAATTTTTTAAACGTACGTGGGAAAATTTTTCTTTTATATATAAAGATAGATAATTCATCCTTTCATATCCATATTTTCACTTTATATATTTAATAGATATTTAATAGATATTTAATCTACTAATATTAATTAACTATATAACTAACTAATGTGTAAATGTGTAATGTGAAATAATGTGTAATGTGTCAAACTACATTATTCTCATCTCATGTTTCCGAGATGATTTCTTAAGTTTTCGTGATTGTTACCAATACGAAATGGTAACGGGCCAGGCGGGCCAACCGGAACAGCCAAGTGGGCCGCAGGTTGAGTATAGCTGCCCTAGACGAATAATTATATTGCACAAACCAAAATATTGCGCCATAATATTGAACGTCTATGGGCCGCTTAAGATGTATGCTAACTGAGTCACTCAGTCGACAGTATGTTGATTTATGTTGATTATTATTATGTTGATTTAATAAGTGATCACAGATTACCTTCCAATGCTTTACGAAATCGGGTTGCTCCGAGTATGGCAATTACCTGGAAATAGAAAGAAAAGAATGTTGTATGTTAATGGACTTTTGATGTAGGGGAACGGCGGGTAATACGGACAGTGGGTAATATGGACAGGTGGTTGATTTGTATAGTAATAATTTGAATTTCAGATTTCTGTTAATGAGAACACCTTCTACATGTTGTTCTATAATATTTAAGCCACCCTATGGCAATGAATACTAATCAAAAGTGGGAAAAGGAGACAAAAACCGAAAATCATACATGAATCTGCGTGTGGATGTAATTTTAGCGGCTTCGATATTAAGCACTAGCTGACCCGGCAAACTTCGTAAATGTTTGATACAGAAAATATGATAGAATGAAGACAGCCCTAAATCGGACAATTCCTTTCTCGAGTTTTGCTCTTATCAACACATTCGGCGATCCATTTTTATTTATATAGATAGAAGACGATATAGGAGTGCGTTTCATCACATTAAATCACATGGCAGTCCCCCCTCAGAGAGGGGGGAGGAGTGTCTAACCATAGAAACATTTATTGCACCCTAAAATATCCACATGCCAAATTTGGTCTCGTTTGCTTGAATAATTCTCGAGTAATGTAGAAATTAGTGGTTCATTTGTATGTCAGCTTCATTTGTAAGGCAGAGAGGGGAGAGGGGTCTCGAACTATCATAAGAACCTTCCCCGACCTCAGAAACCCCTACATACCAATTTTCATGTCGATCGGTTCAGTAGTTTCTGAGTTATATATATATATATATCCAATCACTGAACTCTTCATTAATTGATTACCCTTTGACCCTTTACAATTTCCTTTTACAATAAATTGTCTAGTACTTCTACAAAAATTCGTCCATATAATATAAAATTATTTTCAGACACAATTCTCGTTCAAGATTCTTCAAGAATTTGGAAATAACAAGTTTCTCCGTTGCATGGAATACATGTTTGATACAGAGAATATTACAAAATAAAAACAGCTCAACATTTGGCCTTTCATTTTTGTTTATATTGATAGAAGTTTAAGGAATGCGTTATTCCGTCTGAAAATCCTTTTCCACTTTCGAACAAAAATCAATTTCGTTAGCGCCAACATCAAATGGACTAAAAACGCTTAGCTAATTGTAGACCATATGGGAACTAAATTTTCCGATTTTTCTCTCCGCTATATTGATCTACGGGAAGATGCGAATACGACGAAATACAGATGACTCAAATTGAACCATTCCTTCCTCGGGTTTTGCGCTTACCAACACATTTGGCCTTCCATTTTTATTTATAGATATGAGTAATTCCAAATTAAATCGACAAATGACAAAACATGAGTATTTTTGATTCGAATGAAAGTGTGCATTCCGTTTGGGTTAGAGGAAATATGAGTTTTCCACAGCAATTGGGAATTTTTTGACTCAAGCGTAACTTTTGAAAAGGGCGTATCGATTTGAGTGAGAGAAATCTTTGATAATTTATATCTCAAAAACTATGAGTCGTACCGAAATAGTGTCTTAGAAGAGTTATAGAGTATTGATGGTTGAATATGAAAAAAATATTTAGTACTCTTTTTTTATTTACAAAATAAAAATTTAATATGCAATATCCAAAATACATATTTTTTAATTTTTTTAAAATTTTTTCATACAAAATAGAAGTGATGCCGAAAGTTTAAAAAATGAGCCCAAGATGGTAAAACTATTTTTGCCGAACTTTGTGAAACATCGAATTTTTAGGAATTTTCGAAACTTCGAATTTTTGTATGTTAACAATCATTTTTAGCCACAAATTATGAATCCTGATGTGATTTAAAACAAAAAAGGTTATTATCAATCTCCTCCTAAATGTAGCCATTCTCGAAATATTTAAAAAAATATTTTTAATTTATTGTTTTTTATAGTTTTTTATAGGTTGCATTTAGAAGGAAATTGATAATAACCGTTTTTTGTTTTAAATCACATCAGAATTCATAATTTGTGGCCAAGAATAATTGCTAACATACAAAAATTCGAAGTTTCCAAAATTCCTAAAAATTCGATGTTCCACAAATTTCGTTAGAAATAGTTTTACCATCTTGGGCCCATTTTTTAAATTTTTTACTTGACTTCTATTTTATATGAAAAAACATCAAAGTATGCGAGAATCTGTTTCCAATTATTTTCTCCAAAATGCCGCCGTTGAGCGGAGCACGAGGAAGCATCCGGGAGAAGAATTCACACGCTTTTCCGACTTTATAGCATGCGTCGAGCAGGTTAACGTAGTTGTGAACCCGATTGTAATAATTATGGACAGCACCGATTTTTAGAATTCAAAATGCAATTGAAACCATCCGTGTTAAATAAGATAATTCCGTTCGAAATTATCCGATGTAATACAGATACAGTTCGCGAGGATATTTTGAGTTTTGTTACAAGATGGGTTCCGATGGAGCATTTAAGAGAATGCAGCTGTTCACCAAATCCGACATTTACCCTTTAAGCAACACTCAGCTTCAATTTATCCGAAAGAGGAATTGAGCAGGCGAGGTAAGTAAACATCGTCAAGAAGCTTTGTCCCTTGATGCCTGAAGAAAAAAGATACTCCATATTGGGGAATTCTTGTAATCAACAATTAAATTGATGAATTTGAACTGTTTAGTTCTAATCTTTATGTGCTATATGCGAGGAAAGTAATACACTTCAATCTAGGATAAACTTTTCCTTTAGGATGAGTTTGATTTTATGAAGCTTCTTAGTACATGATTTATAGTTCCCGAAACCAAATTTGCTATTATAAAAGTAGCATTGCATGGGGATGAACTGTTCTTGATTAAGATATTTGGCATAACAAGCTTTTCATTGTTTTTACAAGAAAGATGTGACTATTATTATGCTGAACGTTCATTACGGATGTTGTTATGTGAAATTTGCTGTCTCTGCTCGTTCATCCTACGCTTTCCGAACAGATAAAAAAAAATCAAGCCGCATCACAATCAAATTACGTCACATCATAGGAGAAATGGTGCTTGCCTCACATCACAGTGGAAATGGCGCTTGCGACACTCCGTTTTTGAGCTTTTACATGGTCATTTGTAAAACTGTAAAACTTCACAGCTGTTTGGAAGGATTTGGCATTCTTTATCGATCTTGCGTCACTATGCGATATTACGGCAGAGTAGGAGTAAGATGGACTGTGAAAAGTCTGTTTAATATATTCCTAAGAAATGCCCTGCGTCTATAAATGGAAATCAAATCGCTAAATGTGGACTAAATGAGAAGCTGGCTGGAACCAAAAGCAAAATCGAGGCAAAATGAGTATCTGTCCGTTTATACTGCTGAAAAGCACGATTTCACCTCTAGGTGGATAAATTCGATTTCTTCACCATTCAACGGATAATCGTGATGAGTTCAGAACGTGGTTAAATAAAATTATCCCTCTCGCGATCGATAAACCTCTACGCTTCGTATTTTGTATTTTACAGGTTTGTAGTCCATATTAACCCCGCTATATGTCCATATTACCCGCATCCAAAAAAATGTTGTAATTTTCGGTCTGTTTTGATTTCAATAAAAACAATGAAAAACACGTTTTTTGTAAAATATTTGACTAATTAGGTAGAAAAACAGTATATTGAATTGCAAGAAACTGCATCAAAGTTTTGGGAAACATAAGTTTTCAAAGATATAATTGAAGTTCGTCTTAACATGTCCGTTTTACCCCCACCTCCCCTATATTCTATTGAAATGGGATTGAAAAAGGGATGATGACAGCAAAAACCAATTGTCTTCTATTTGCAAACATCTGCGCTACACCCATTTTTCAAGTGAGATGAAAATGATTTTAATTTATAGTAGAATCTCAATTATCCGCGAGCCGATGATTCGCAGTGCGGATTATCCTCGAATGCGAGTTCGAGTAATTGTATAGGTCTTCGCGAAAGTGATGGGCTCTTGCTCTATTGGTCATGTCATTCCCATCATCTGGACACTATTGTCCAAGACCTCACAAATGAATAGTTCAATGATTTTTATGATGATGATATAATATAGTATTATAACTTGTTTTGTGTTTGCACCCAATTTTAGTCCTTTATTGCGTTATGCGCGATTCCCTTTGTCCGCGATGATCTTGCAAATCGATTCCGTGAATGATCCAAGTTTTACTGTGTAACTAGTAATATGTTTCTATATGTGACAACAAGATAATGTTCAATAATGAAGAAAAAACTTGTTAGACATACCATAATCCTAATATTTGTAGCGCAAAGATTTCTAATTAAAAAAAACAACGAATCAACAGATATAGTTGAAATCCTCATCGTGTTAAATAAAAACGAATTAAGCAAATAAAAAATCTAAATGACGTGGACGTAGTGGCACATCGTAAATCAGCTCGAGGGCAATCATAAAATTAAATTGATTCAGCCCAGGTTAGCGTATGTCGTAAATTTTCTCGAACACGGCTCGATTAATTTGTCACAAAAATCAATCAACAGCACCACATTTTCCTGCCCATTATCGAAGTCGATTTCTTTCCCAGCTATGGCAGGGAAAAGTCCTCTCATCAAACTGTGTGTGTGTTTCGAGAATTGGCTGGGAAGTCTGCGAGAGGGGGAGTAGGAGCGGGGTGTGCGCATAAATTCACGAACAATGAATGCTCTCCGCATCCGAAATGAACATAACTTTTTCGCCGTTCCGATTTTATGGCTACATATTCCATGGAATTGATGCTGCCATTGTTGGCGATGGAGTCGAACTTTTTTTTATGGCCCCGAATCCCGAATTGGTACAATGTAGGCCAATGCGTCACAATGCTGCGCCAAAAATCCATCACATCTATGTCTATTTTTGCAATTAAATAATAAATCGACGTAGAAAGAGCGAGCGCTCGGAGCAGCTCGAGAGCATTGCAAAATTTTATGGATGCCCGTCAGACCGTAAAAAGACTTTTCGTCACAGCGATACCGGTCAGAAAGGTTATCGACTGAATTAAATAAACCTGGGCCGGAACGATTACTGACTGACGGTTGGTGCCAATCTTCTCTCTCTCGTCATCTGCGAATTTCGGCGCCATTTGTGATAACAGGGATGGGTTACATTGTTATCAATGTTGCAAACATTTCACCACTGTTTTGGACTGATTAGGTACTTAATGGCGCAAAAAATGTGTGTTGAGAGTTTGAAGATATAAATGATGATAATCACATCATTATAGCCATCTCTAACTTCCTGCATTAGCGAAGAAATGTGGAGCTGAGTAGAACGGTTTTTTCCCTCGAATTTCCCAAGCGCATCACCATTGGAGCTGGGGCATGGAAAAATTATTAGCACAACACAAGCGATGCAATTTTACGACCTCCTGTCCGGGCGGTATTCCACACTGGGGTTCCAAGCAAATCCATTCGCGATAGAGGGAGAGGGAGCGGGAGGCAAAAGCTTCAGTCTGCTACAGCTATTCCACAGAACAGACCACGAAACTTTTCAACACTTGGAACCACATCAAGCCGACTGCACCGGGGAGCAGCCAAAGCCAGAGAATAACGAGAGATCATATTTTAACAAGACGACAGACGACTGGAGCGAGAAGAAATGCATGGCGTAAAAAAGTGAGCAAACGCTAAAAAGCTCGCGGGGAACGACGAGGCACGGGGGGAAATAACAATTTTCTTTTCACAAGAGCAAAGTTACGAACAGCACAACTCTGCATCTGGAGGGCAACGTGAAAGCTAAGTTGGGGGTAACAATCTTTACCAACTTTACCTTAAAGTCAAATCTCGCAAACTTTGCATAATCTTTTTTTTTCTCCTGTTGTTAGCGGACAAAGAGGTGAGGAAAAACTTTCCAGTTTTCCATAGTTTTCGGAGCGAACATTTTTCGAAAGGAAATGCGCAACACTATTGTCATTTGGGCAAGATGGAATGGGTTAGTAGTTACCAGCAGTGCAACCGAGAGCTGGTTCTGACTTGACAGTGATGACAAAATGTAGTTATGAGGCAATCTCTGCTTCACAGTTTGTTGCAGTCGTCGTACATTAAGTGTTACTAGTTACTCATTCACATCCATTCAACATAACTAAGATATAGCGACACTGATTGAGCTGTAAGGAAGTTTTTCAAAATTGTTGCACCAAACGCAGGTAGAAGGATTTTGTTTTAACCAATTTTTTACTGATAAACTTTCGTAAGCACAGACAACACAGTCAACCCACATCTCGAATTAACTCACAGCAGTAACATGTACTGTTGATTGCTCGCTGTATGGAGTGACACTGAAATAGTGAACTTATTGAATATCCAAGTAGTTTAACAGTATCTCCTAGCAATATTATATCTACAACGCTCTCAAAAACACCATTTTCCAAAGAAATAAACCTTAGGGTATGCTATGGGTATGCTTTCGCAGAACGGCAACAGAAAACGCGAACCGAATCGATGGTGTGGTGGTTGCGACGGCAGCAACTCCCCAAGAGTAAAAAGTATGAGATCCATAGATGTAATTGTAATTGGTGAGACATGGCTCAAAGCTGAATACTGTTCGATTTATAACATTACTGGGTATACAGCTGTATTTTCGTGTCGAGAAGTCTCTGCTGGTGGTTTGGCTGTTTTTATGAACAATTTAATAAGAAATAGAATCATTGACAATCAGACTGTGAATGAATGTCATTTGATACACACCGAGCTGTCTCTATAAATGGTCAGTTATTTGAAATCCTAAGTGTATACCGTCCTCCTTCTTTTGACTTCAACAAATTTCATGGCAAGTGCTTCAAAGTCTAGACCCCTATTTGGTGATATAAATGTTCCTGTGAATCTGTCAAATAATAACATTGTGTTACGGTACAGTAGCCTCCTAAAATCACTGGGATTCGTGTATTCGAATACTTGTGTAACACGTACAGTAAGTAATAATATTTTAGACCATGTTGTATGTAGACTTGACGACGCGCCATATCTTCGTAACGACACGGTTTTTTTTTCAGACTTGAGTGATCATTCGTTGATAATCTTCTCATTAAAATTATATGGATGTAAGGAAAACTAAACTGACTAAGACTATTGTAGATCGCAGAAGTCTTAACGCCTGCTTCAAAGATTTCCTGAACACGGTTGTTTGCGGAGAGAGCGTCGAGTTGTGTTTGACTAATATTACGTCAACGTACAACTCAATGTTATCTGAATGCTCTAAAACTATTTCTGTGGAGATAAAAAGTTGTAAGAGGTTGTATCTAGGATACGACCGCATATTTTCGACGTAGAGCTACGCAATTATATTATGCAATCCACTTGTTTACCACTTCGAATATTATTTTAGAATGCATCGAAATTTTTGTAATAGATTATGTTCTTCGTTACAAATAACTTTGATTTACGTTTGATATGATGCCTAGGACTACCAAAATATGTGAACGGAAGAATTTCAAACCATCATTGTATTTTACATTTCCCTCTGAAAATATTGTACATCTCATGTTTACGTAGTTATCGAACCGCGAAAGTTAATTCACCTCTAGTCTCTGAAATGACGATTTCCCCAGGCTTCTCAGTTTAAAAGTACGTTTTAGGGATACATAAGCAACTCCCCAAGAGTAAATGGTCTGCACAACGACAAGCGAGTACAAAAGCACTCATCACCAATAAACACCCCCGATTTACATGAATTTGCAAAGCGGATTTCCCCAGACATATTAATTTTGAAGTCCGTGTTAGGGAAACACAGCTCAGTGGGAAAAAATACCCCGACCTGCATTTATATTTGCAGAGCGGATTTCCACAAGTGCATCGATTTTGAAGTCTGTGTTGGGGAAACCGTAAATCGACCCAATCAAAACTTGGCAGTTAGGGTGTTTAAAAAACACTTTATATTTTACAGTTATTCAATTGTTCATCTCATGGAAAATGACATTTTATTAATTGTGATAGACACGTAGAGATATTTCCGATCAATTGATGCAAACATCTTTCCGATCTGTTGAGAAATGTTTGAGTTATAAGCATTCGAAATACGGGTAGGGTTAGCTCACAAATCGGCAGAACAAATGTATGGGAAAAAAGAAGTTCTTCCAGTTTTCATTAATTTAAACCGTTTAGAGATTAGCGAATTGTAATGTATAGCATATCAAACAAATCTTAGAGAATTTCCGATTCGATTTGTATGCAAATCATGAGAATTCGTTCACAGTGAAAATAGTTATTAACGTGAACTTTATTTCATAAAAACGTGACCTGTTTTCTGATTTGGCACCCTTCCTGAAAGAAGTAGTTCTACGTCAAAAAACAAAGGAAGAAACTGTTCTTGGATGTCTTTTGACCTTTGGAAATTGATAAAAATGAAAAATAAAATTCTGAAAAAGGTTAAGACTAGACCAAATGACTCGAACTTGAAAGAGATGTTAATGCACTTAACAAGCAAAGTTATCTCTGAAAAACGGAAATGTAAAAGAGTATATTTCCAACAAGTTCCAACAACTACTGAAATCAATCCAAAATTTGAAAAACAATTAATTGTTCACTTGGACGCTCTACACATAAATCAGCAATTACACTAACCCACATTGCACAATGGTCCAGGAGATGCATTGGAGTGGAAATTGGCAATAATTATTTCTCAAAAATTGGGTAGGAATTTACGAACAAAATTCCCAGAAATAACGACCACACACCGCTAACCTATTCTCGATATGTCCAAAACTCGATCTTTCTGCACCCATCAACACCAAATGAAGTTTCGATAATAATAAATAAACTGAACAGTAAAAAAAATTGCGGCTCTGATAACGTTCCGGCACAAATAGTTAAAGAAAACTCGTCAGCTTCCGCTAGAATCTGCTCAGACATGTTCAACAGAATACTAACCACAGGTAATTATCCTAATTGTCTCCAAGTAGCTAGAGTAGTGCCAGTCTTCAAATCTGGTGGATCCTCGAATTCATGTAATTATCGACCAATTCAACGCTTTCTCTATTCAACAATATTTTTGAAAGGGGGTCTCCGTAGCCACATTGGTTGCGCGTTCACTTAGTAAGCGATCGATCGTGAGTTCAAAAATCAGGAACATCGTTGTGTTGTTACAGAATAACTACGTCCACCCAACAATCATCAGCGATGGAGATCGATCCACGTTCGAAATAAGATCGATTCATCCATACATACTGCTCTGTTCTGCAAGACACAACGGGCTGCTGTTCTATAAATAACTCAACAATGATCAACCAACTGTTTCCGCTGTCCGGTCTAACTGGATAATGGCTACTGTGTAAATGTGTACCACATGCAATGGTATAGAAGGGAATACTCTAACGCCGGAAAATGACAACTGTGTAATGTGCTAATTATAGATATGATGAACATGCGACATGTATACGATTAAAATTAGGCTCTGTTACAGCTAAAATGCTGATGAGCCTAAAAAAATAGTGTATTATAGATTTTCACGTGCTAATTCATCTAAGATCTAAAATTTTAAAATAATAAATTCCCAAATTTTGAATTCATTTAATTTTAATATTCTAAAATTCTAAGATTTTAAATGGATTTCGATAAAGAGTACGATAAATAATTCATTTTACAGGTTTTCATTATCAGGATACCTAGAATAATATTGTCACGTATTTTGACACATGGGATTTTAGAAATTTCGTTCAGATGGGTGGTCGATAGTTCGCATTTGCATAATCACATCACTTACCTCAGTGGATCCTGATTTTTATTCCGTCCCACTAACAAATATACCTTCCATGATATTCGCTAGGGAACCACGCTATAGAGAAGGCCACGACCCCTCTGGCCTTCGAAAGGCGAATAACATACTAACATTCCTTCCCTTCCCCTGGAGACTGTAAGGACGTGGCCGGTGTCGTTATTGACTATTTAAAGCTCGAATCACCAAAACTTGCACAATGAGAATGATTTGCTACTCCCAAGCGTCATTCAGTGTGCTCTTTGTGTAATTTCGCTGGTCCAGGTCAATCACGGAGTGCTACAGTATATATACAGTCTACCCAAACTCAAGCTCAAGCTCAAGATCAAGGTAAGTAACGAGTTAGACTATGTTCACAAATAACAAAACGCTGTCAAAAGCTTGCATATCCGATCACTGGAAACGCCGAAATCGCCAAGACGAAATGCTCTGTTTCTCAATGATCTAAGCATTAGTTATTACATTACGTTATTATTACAAGTAAGTTATTTTTAACATTACATTAGCATTGAACTTAATCGATTTTTGTTTCTTTGTTTATTTTTAATATCTGTTAATGTGTTAATATCTAATCACCGATAGATTTTATTTTATTCACAAACGTCGTGGAACTTTACCCTACCGCTGTTATACAACACGATATTAACAATATCATCCATTTAAGAATACTGGATTTCTCTGTGTGAGTTAACCCTGCGTTATCAAATAATATCTCCAAAAATATTGAAAAAAAGCAGAAATGACTTCATGCGCTTGAAAAGCTGGATAAACACCCCATTGAATATTCCGACCGTGGCAAGCGAGTAATATTTCAGATGAACTGACGGAATATTTTCCGGACAAAAAATGAATTTAAAAAACGAGAGTGGATTGCTGTATTCCATGTCAGCTTCACTCTCGATGGGACGACAGTCAGTTACACGAGAAGTTCCCCAACTGCCATCACTCCAGCGTGAGACGTAAAACAGCACTTTAGATTTCAAAACAAAACAAAAAAGGAAACCAAAACATTCGGTGGCCACCAATAGAATGAGGTGCATGATATGAAAGTATAATGAGTTTGCAAATTGCTTAGAAGACTTTTTTCATACTTTTTTTCTCCCCCTTCAGCTTCTCCGACTTCTAAGAGGTCCGAAAGAAGTTTATTATTGTTGGTGGTTTTTTCTCTCCCCATTGCTTCCAGCTTCCATTCCACAGGCAATAAAACGAGCGAGAGTCTTCCGCCGTTATCAGTTTTGTGTAACTTTGTGGTTTTGGTGGGTGAAGATGTTCGTTTACTCCCCCACACTCCATCAACACGCCTACACAGCCCGTTCCATTTGCGACTCGTGCCTGACGTCCCGACACGTTTGCGGTTGCGTTAACGAACGAATGAGCTATTTTAATGAAATTGAAACTCGTTAGCAAATTGCGAAGTTTTATAGGTACGAAGTAATTCATTAGTATATCAGGAGTTACTCTCAGTGTGTTGTCAGGAAAAATCTGAAAGGAATGAAGGGATTCCGCACAAAAGATGCTTTTTTTTGCAACAGAATAAAGTAAACGCATCAATGGATATAATTTGCGGGAACTCTTTGTAGTTACTTTCATATTACTTTTTTCATGTTCCAGACTTTTGCAGCAGCTCATGTTCGGTGTATTCAATGCAATAAAGAGTATTTTAAGAATCAACGGGTGTTTTCTAGTTGATCGATGAATCTCCCCAATCATTTTCTCTTTTTTTTTGGTTCAGTTACCTTCATAATCCACCCATTCCGGAGATTTACAACCCCGGGCGAACGCTCAAGTTTTAACTCACCGTACGTTGCGATAGCTTCATTAAATTATCCCAAAATTTACCTTCATCTATCACCGTCTACTTCTGCGTATAACCCGGAGACATTTAACTCTCGGTCGAACCTAAGGCTTTTCCACTTATTAATCGTATTCTGTATCCAACGTCTGCCACGTGGCTAACTGGAGGCTACGAATAATAATTTGATTATGCTTTTAGTTGTGCCCGGAAAAGATAATAAATATGGCTGTCAAACATTTCTTATATTCAATAAGAGCACGAAGCTCTGTCCTGTAGTCATGAATTATGCATTTTTCCAGATTAATTTCTCTACGCGTGGCTGATAATGAATTTGAACCATGCGGGTAGATTTTCTTCCCTCTTAGATTGATTACTGTGACGAGTAACACATTGATTGAATAACATAATTTCTTAAACATTTGGTGAGCTTACTTTTAAATACGTTTAATATGATTTCATGACCTCAATAGTTTGTCAAATGTCTGACTTTCCTAAAACCGATGGAATCAACTGTTACAGTCGGTGCTATCAATACAAAACAAACTGATCATGATAAACAAATATTGAAATGCGCAAAAATAATACAACCATCCGATCCCCAAAGATAAACGAATTTAATGTTGAAATTCTCAGAAGCTCTTTATGGAAAATATCTGTTTGTGAAAAAAAGCAATAACAAAAATCAGCTCATAGTGTGCGGCTTTGTGTACGGAAACACCGCCCACCTGGAAAATCCCGATTGAATCCCGTGCGTTTATAGTGCCACATACAGCAGCCTGCCTGAATTTTAAAATTAAAGCTTCCCTCCGTCTACGGTATGGGTGGTGCCAACCGGAAGAAAGAACAGCTCGATAGACAGCTAAATAGATAGATGGGATTACCGAAATGGGATTTCCTCGCACAGCCGAAGTGCTTAAGCTGCTTAGTGGCAGGCATCGCCTTTTGGCAGCAGCGAATACACACCCACCCAACGACGTGGATCAAGGTGGCTGCAGAAACGACACGACATCATTGGGCAACAGGCAACCAGGAGGCTTCCGCGTCTGATATCGGCACCACCAAGACGGATGAATTTGGTCTCAACAGTGGCTCAAATGACATAATAAATCATTCTAGCGATAAATAAGTTTTGCACTCGCATCCGGCTCGTACATGAGACACTAGCGAAAGCCACAGCCCGTGTGGAAGACAAATCCCACACCGTAGACAGATATGAGGCGCTAAACCTGGGCTTATCGGAACCTGCTGTTCTTCGTCGGCGGAATCGATGATTTTCTACTAACCTGCCCATGTTTGTATAGGAGATGTATGCGACAAAATGAACAAAATCCACTTTTTCGCTGTTACGCATTCTACACAACATAATACGTATGATCAACATGCGAGCACACACGGTTCAGCTTGATGCGATCGGACATTTTGTGCTATTTTGCTCGCGTTTCGGTAACCGCTATTGTTATTGACTACGGTGCTGGTGTTTTTGACGTAGAACTACGTCCTTCATTAAGAGTGCCGAATCAGAAAACAGGTCACGTTAACGTTAATAACTATTTTTGCCGCGAACGGATTTTGGCGATTTACATACCAAACGAAACGGAAATTCCCTAAGATTTGTTTGATATGCCTTACATTACAATCCCATAGTCGGTATATGGTTGAAATTGATGAAAATTGGAAGCATTCCCATTTCCTCATACATTTGTTCTGTCCGTTTGTGTGCTTTCCCGAACAGAGCTGCCAATAACGAGCAACTTATCTACGAGCAACGAAGGGGAAAAAAGTCTTATTGAAACTTTACAATAAGGTATGGTCCAGCGGGAATATTCCCAATTGCTGGAAAGAAGGTCTGATAGTTTCACTTCCGACAAACCAGACAAAAACCAACATCTTCTGGACAATTTCCGACCTATAACTCTTTTGAGTTGTGTCGGAAAAGTTTCAGAAAGGATAGTTAATCGACGCCTAAAGACCTTCTTAGAGTCTAATAAGCTACTAGATCCAAGACAGTTCGCATTTCGTGCGGGAAAATGCACAGAAGATCACCTCGAAGAATTAGAGGCTATTGTACATGACGTTATCGAGAAAGATCACCACGCAGATGTGGCCTCACTTGATCTTAGCAAAGCATTTGATAGAGCATGGAGGTACCCAGTATTGAAGAGTCTCTTCGACTGGGGGATCTGTGGAAGACTAGGTTTTTATATTAAAAGTTTCCTAAAAAATAGAACCTTTAGAACCATAGTCAACAACACAAAATCTTCACTAAAAATCCAAGAAAATGGAATTCCCCAGGGCTCGGTTATATCACCAACCCTCTTCTTGGTCATTATGCAATCCCTTTTTGCAAAAATTCCTGATAATGTAAAAATCCTTGTTTATGCAGATGACATTGTGCTAGTTTCAGTTAGCGTCGCTGCATCAGCAACAAGGAAAAGACTTCAGAGAGCAATTGATTCCGTTCTAGACTGGGCCCAAAATCTTGGTTTCGAAATATCTCCGGAAAAATCTAAAGTTCTTCATATATGTAGTCCAAAAGCTCACTTCAAAATTTCCAACCCCAGAATTTTCGAAACCCAAATCCCCTCAGTCAAAACTCTTAAAATACTCGGAGTATCCTTTGACAAGAAACTTAGTTTCATGCCACATGCTCAGGCGATCAAAAAAGACGCCCGAAACAGATTAAATTTATTGAAGGCAATTTCTGGCAACCTAGTTTCCGGACATAGGAAATCTCTTTTAAGGATAGTAAACGCTTGGTTAATTCTAAAAATTCTCTATGGAGTAAGCATCTTCAGCAGAGGTGGCGAAAAACCGCATAAAGCGATCGAATCGGTATATATATAAGATAGCCATCGGTGCCTTTGTTACAAGTTCCACTCTCGCTGTTATGGCGGAAAGTGGGCAGCTTCCATTCGATCGGCTCGTTACGAAGATTGTAACCGATAGAGCTATCCGTTACCTTTCAATTCCTGACCGCGACCATGATGTCCCATTAATATCTCGGGCGAAGGACCGATTCAAAGAACACACCAATCAGGATCTTCCCGATATATGTGTACATTCGACGGTTATGGAAAGGAATTGGAATGTAAAACCGCCGAACGTCAACCTTGATTTACTCGAGGAAGTTCGTGCAGGAGATCTCCAATCAAAAGTAAAGGCATGTTTCAATCACCTCGTAGAAACAAAATTTCAGTTTGAACATGAAGTTTACACTGATGGTTCTGTAAGCACTGACGGTGTCGGTTGTGGAGTTTTTGCTAACCAATACACTGGTAGCTTCTCGCTTCCTCCTCAATGCACAATTTTGACGTAGGACTACGTCTTTCATTTCTATACCTGGGTGTAAAATCAAAGTTTCGAAAACGAAAGCGTTACGCCGGAGACCGAGATTTTGAGTGTGAATAGCTCCTAAACAACTGAACGAAATGGTATGATAAACACTTCATTCAAAAGATAAAATGTCTACGCTTTATATACTTGTTAATTTTTGATCCAGAAATTTGTTTCAATAGCCTTAAAATTGCTTTCAAAACAGGCTATTGAAATCACCAATCGGTATATAAGCGAGCGCCGCTCGGAAATCCACTCAGTTGTGATTGCGCAACGATTGAGGTACGATCGGTGGAATGAATGAATGTTTCCTTAACAAAGACTTCAAAACCATGGAGCATGGGGAAATCGGCATTGCAAAATAGATGCAAGCTGCGGGTACTTTTATACTCGTTTGCGTTTCTGCAGAGATTCCCTAACACAGATTTCAAAACCATGGAGCATGGGTAAATCGGCGTTGCAAAATAGATGCCCGACTATAACTGCGGGTGCTTTTGTACTCGTTTGGGTTTTTGCATATCGGAATGTTTCCCTAACACAGACTTCAAAACCATGGAGCATGGGGAAATCGGAATTGCAAAATAGATGCAAGCTGCAGGTACTTTTGCACTCTTTTGCATTTTTGCAAACCGGAATGTTTCCCTAACACAGATTTCAAAACCATGGAACCTAGGGAAATCGGCTTTGCAAAATGGATGCAAATTGCGGGTACTTTTGTACTCGCTTGCATTTTTGCGGGTACTTTTGTACTCGCTTGCATTTTTGCAAACCGGAATGTTTTTTCTCAATACAGATTCCGAAACCAAGAAGTTGGGAACATCGGCATTGCAGATATATGGAAGTCGGCAGTACTTTTACACCTCCATGTATTTCTACACTCCGGAATTTATTTGCTAACACGTTGTACAAAAGCGGGTACAAATGCAACGCTTTGGCTCGGTTATTCAAGACTGCATTGGAAGGTATCCCTCCATGTCGCCAGCTCACTGATTTTCTACGCATACCGTTCGATGAGTAGGCAAAATGTTGATAACTATATGCTGCGATAACTACTACCATAATGCATGAATTGACCTAAATTGGGATTTGTTTGCAATTGAATTCGAAAATTGTTTTATTCATTCACTAGTTTAATTAATACACACAAGAGATAGCTCTGCGCAACGGCGATATCGTACCCAATGAGGAACATTCGAGATGCGATTATCGCTAATTGAGGAAACACAAATGATTACTAAACCAACGGCAGTCCTACGTTAACCTTGCGGTTATATCGTAGGTATAACCCATCCATAATTTTTTGTTTTTAGCGCAGAAGCTTTTTCGCTTCTAATCGCTACCCAGGAGTGCACACATGATTCTCTTCCTACTGTTGTATTTTCTGATTCCGCGAGCTGTCTCCAGGCTCTTCAGAAAGGTAAAAACCTTCACCCATGGATCATTGCAATAGAAGAAGCTGCTTCTGACAAAAATATTACCTTCTGCTGGGTTCCTGGTCATACCGGAATTCCTGGAAACACTGCCGCCGACAAATTAGCCGGTAGAGGCAGAACCCAAGAACCCCCTAATATACCCATTCCTCGCTCTGATGCGAAACTTTGGGTAAAACAACCGGTCCGCCAAAGTTGGGACATAGCCAGGAGAAACAGCAGATCAACTTTTCTTCAAAAAATTAAAAACAACACTTTTCCATGGAATGACAGAAACAACAATAAGGAAAGACGACTTCTCACCGTCTTCGAATCGGCCATACAAAGGTCACTCATACATATCTTTTTCAAAGAAATAAAGAAAAACCTCAATGCTCTTGCAACGAGGCACTCATCTCTGTAAGTCACTTGCTACTGGATTGCCAACATACGAAGGATGCTAGAATTAGGAATAATATTGAACAGAACCTAAGGGACATATTAAGTAATAATGACACTCAGGAGAATCTTCTTCTTCTTCTTCAATGGCACTAACGTTCCTAGAGGGACTTCGCCGTCTCAACGTAGTATTACTTGCGTCATTTTTATTAGTACTTAGTTGAGATTTCTATGCCAAATAACACGCCTTGAATGCATTCTGAGTGGCAAGCTCTAGAATACGCGTGATCACAGTGCAAGTCGGAGGAAATTTCCCCCGACCAGAACGGGAATCGAACCCGAACACCCGGCATATTAGTTATGACGCTAACCACTCGGCCAAGGGAGCACTCAGGAGAATAACTTTATTGAATTTTTGAAGAACTTTACAAGAAAATATAGAACATTTGAAACAAGAATAATAAAAATAGTAGAAAAGAAAATCGGAGACGAATGAATCGTTAGATTTAAAGTCTCCGTAAACAAATAAAAAGAAGAAGAAGAAGAAACGAAGGGGAAATTGTAAGATTAAAGTCTCCGTGAACAAAGGAAAAGAAGAAGAACGAAGGGGAATATTTGCCTAGAGTATAAACAGTGGATCTCGTTGAGGCAAACTTTCATTCTTCGTGAGGAAATCGACTGAACAACATCGTTGCTGGGCGAGCTGAACGGCGAGGGATCGAATGCCTTTCTCAAGGCAATGGGGGTGGAGGAGTAATATGATGGATAAAGTAAAGTTTTCCGAGGGCTTCATTGAAGGTTAGAGACGAATGAGCTGAAGCTGTTAAAAGTCTCAAGCAAGGAAGGAAGGTAAACTTTCAGTATCGTTATGTATTCAAAGCAATGAATATCGCTTGTTCTTCCTTGTTATGCGTCATCACGTGTCTTCGTTTCGGATTGAGTTGTGGACGCGACCAAATTACTCACTCGATGTCTCTGGCATTGCAATCATTGCATCAAACTGACGCCATTGCATTAAGGTTCTGAGCTACACAATTGTGTGGGGAATCATCAAGCTAGGCTATCGTCAGCTCACCAAGATCTATTGACTCAAAGACTGAAGAAGCTAGCATTTAAACAGTAGAAGATCTGTTGATATTTTCATTTATATTGCAGAACAAAACAGGATTGAAGACAGTAATTAAGCTTGGTTGTTTTTCTATGTGCTATATTGTACAGGGTCTTTCAGATTAAACGTTCACGTAAAAAAAAATAGCTCCTTATAATTTTTTTTCTCTCAGTCGATGTCGATCATTGATCGTCCCTACTTCGAAACGATAATATTTGGCTACTTGTTCAGTCTGATTGGATGGTTTTTAGTGTCAAGATGTACAATTTACAAGAACGTGTATTTTTAGTGGAATCGTATTACTCGAGCAACCGAAGCCTTAATGAAACTTTGTCCTCTTATGGTAAGAATTTCAATATTTCTTGTCGTAGATTACTTTCTCTAGGGCAGTGGTTTTCAACCTTTTTCGCTCCATTCCCCCCTTTACGAAAATTAATCCCAGTGCTTCCCCCCTATCAGTAATTTTGTAAGAAAGTCTGTGGCATATCAGTAAAATATTGAAAGAATACGAACGAGTTTCAAGTTATATCCGCAACCAATTTGATTTTATACTTGTATCTGATCACAAAAAAGGTATATTCTTGAGAACGTTGTCGAAAAGCATGTGATCTTCGATATGCAAACACACTCTGTTACGGTGTTTTGTTTCCATCAGCAGCATTGTAGGAAATTCTGATTAACATAAATACTACGAAAAAAACACACTCGTAACGATTATTCCGCATATCAGTCAGTCGGAAGACCTTTCAAAACATGTCCAAATATTGTTCTCTGATCTAAGGAAAATATGTTTCAAGTTTAATTTGTTGTAAAAAGTCTTAACATACAAATGGTTTGCCTGCCATACAAATGAAACACAAATTTCTGCATTACTCGAGAATTAATCAAGCAAATGGAATTAAACTTGGCATATAGAAGTTTTAGGGATCGATAAATGTTTCAATGGTGGTTAGACACTCCTCCCCCTTCTCTAAAGGGGGGCTACCATACAAATGAAACACAAATTTCTGCATTACTCGAGAATTAATCCAGCAAACAGAACCAAAGTTAGCATGTGAAGGTTTTAGGGTGCAATAAATGTTTCTAATGTGGTTAGACACTCTTTCTCCCTCTCAAAGGGAGGGGGGTGCTGCCAAACTAATGAAACATAAATATCTGCATAACTCAAGAACTAATGAAGCAAACAGAATCAAAGTTAGCATGTGAAGATTTCAAGGTGCAATAAATGTTTCTATAGTGGATAGACACTCCTCGCCCCTCTCTAAGAGGTGACTGCCATACAAATGAAACACAAACTTCTGCATAACTTGAGAAATAATCAAGCAAATTGAGCCAAATTTGGGATGCGAGGGTTTTTGGGTACGATAAATGTTTCTATGATGGTATGACAACCCTCCCTCCTCTGGAATGGAGAGGAGGTACCATAAAAATAATACACATATTTCAACCAAATTTATTCCAACCAAACATAACAATTGTGAATTTTCTGAAAACTCTGAAAAAAAAAGGAAAAGTTCGAAAAATTCAGTTCGCATATGTTCTACAATTATATATTGATAAGCGTTATTAGTCCATTTGATGTCTACGCTAACGAAATTGATCTTCGTTCGAAAGTGCAAATGGATTTTAATGTGATAAAACGCACTCCTATATCGTCTTCTATCTATATAAATAAAAATGGATCGCCGAATGTGTTGATAAGAGCAAAACTCGAGAAAGGAATTGTCCGATTTAGGGCGGTCTTTGTTCTATCATATTTTCTGTATCAAACATTCATTCCATGTAACGGTGGAACATGTTATTTGCAAGTGATTGAAAAATCTTGAACGAGAATTGTGTCTGGAAGTAATCTGATGTTATAATGACGAGTTTTGGTAGAGGTACTAGGAAATATAGTAAAAGGTAATTTTAAAGGGTAGATTAGAAGATCAATCAATGAACAGTTTTGCGATTGGACCCATGAACGTGCGCTTAATAAGAAAATGTGGATGTGATAACGAAAAATAAATTTTGGGCGAGACGAAGTTCACCGGGTCAGCCAGTATAGAATAAAATTTGTGATAAAATTGAAGTGATTGGTGATTTCAATATTTGAATCGTTGTAGCGAAGTATAATCGGATGTCGATTTTATTGTAAATAATAGACATAAAATTAATAAACGCAATGGGTAATGAAGTGGTTGCATTAAGTATTCGGAAATCCGACCTTCGAGTTTCTTACCAATTCCAAAGCAGCACTTATCTCATTTACAAACAGCGAAATTACCTACAAAAAGAAGAAGAAAAAAAGTGTTAATGATTGATGACATAATTTTCAATTCTAGAAAAATGGAACAAAATTCAGACGGAAAGCTGGGAAGAATTATAGAGAAACTGTCCTTTTTCAAATGTGAGAAAAGAACTGCACAACTTATATTCCATTCACTACAGGTCAATTGTTTATAATTTTCAAGTAATCTATTTTATTCCCTGAGTTAAGTTTCATATTATATTCACATGCTGCAACTGGTCCAATTTTTTTCGGGAATCGAAAACTGTTCTGTCACATCAGCTGTTGTACTCAAATGCTACAAAATATCGCGGCGGCTGATAGTTCTATGTATAGGGGATATAAAACAAATAAATTCGAGAGGAAAATATAAAAAAAACACATATTAACACCCACATGTAGCGCCAGCTCGCCTGATCAATAAAATCAAATTGGCAATGCATTTTATTTTTAGCGTTTCCATTTTGTTATGCGTACATTTCGCAACGTAAATTAAATTGAACTATAAACAGCTGTAAACATCCAGCGCGCGGCTGTTGGCGGTCAACAAGCTTGGTGCGGTTCCTGCGGAAGACGACCACGACCACGACTGGATGGTGCGCCGTCCATCACGGAATGGAAAATCCATTTCGGCGGTAATGAAACACGAAATACGGGCCGCCCCATTTTGGAATGTTATCACGATTCGGAACAAGTTCTCAATTAAAATGCTACATTTGCGATTAATGGCACGCTCTGAATACTAAATTCCGTTCCAATTTGATGGAACGTTGAGTGAGAGATTTCGGCTCGGTTCGGCTTGCTTTTCTGGAAAAGGTAAAAGATGTCCCCGGGGAGGCCGGTTGAATAAAAAATGAGCGGGCGCTGCCGCTGAGTTGGGTTCGAGGAAAAGTGCGTGAAAATCGACAGGTGCTAAAGATAAATGAATTTTTGTTCTGCCTCTGCTGCTACTGCTGATGTCGCTTCTGTCGTTCCCACTCTAGAGGGAAAGATGGAAGACGTGAAGAGCATTAAACTGTCACCAGAACGGTGCTGTCCGTCCGCCTTCTGCCTTCCAAAACCAGATGTCAGCAAAGGTTGGAGGTTTTACAGCTTCGATGAGCACAAAAAGCCTCCGAAGGTCTGTTTCGTGTTGAAATGTTCCATCCAATCTGATAATGTTTCTGGAGGAAGATAAATTATTTGGAAGGATGCTGTCATTGTTGAGTTCGCGGGAAAAAGTTTATTTTTTGTCCGTGTGTGAATGATTTCTATCAAAATATATTCTTGGAAATATTTGTATGAGATTGCTATTTTGGAAAGTGAATATCGATTAATTTCTCATAATCACATTCCATTCAGATTGGGTCTGTTGACGACATCCTTGAGCACAAGCCTTAGTATCACTCAAACTATAACAGAATTGCTGGTCATTTTCTTCAATGGGGTTGTAAACTGTATGATTTCGGATTCCTCTCTTCACGTAGAATACAAAGAATATATGCACATGATCATGTAGAAAGATCGTTCCAAGTTTTGCAAAAAGTTACATCGCTTAACAGAGGCCGCAATAGTAATACGAATTGCCTTAGTTTTTACGACATATAATTTGTCAATACTGCCGTAGCTAATCAAAATTCCAAACATATCTTTTGTCATAACTGTTTGAATTAATGAAAACATTGTCATGAAATATGAAATATTCCTTCAATGCTAGGTTCTTACTCAAGAATTGATTTGATGTCGGAATTTTCGTGACGAGAGGAATACAAATGAATCCTCTAATTTGATGAACAGCAGTCGTTCTGCTGTGATGAGGATGCTCTACGAAGTCTTTATGATAATCACCTGGCTTGGGCTAGAGATATTACGTCAGATATTGAATGCTATAAATCATCGTTAAAAATGATCCCTTGTAGACCATCGTTCCAAACGTCATAATTTTCCTTCGTATTTAGATGACAGTCGACCGTGTCGGGCTGGCTTTAGTTTCAGGTCGTCTTTTGTTTTTTGATGTGACAAAAAAAAAGACAATTTGCCTGACATAATCTGCGAATACACCACAGAAAAGCATTTTGTGTCAGATTAGTTTATGTGGACATAGAATAAATATTTTCGATAATAATGTGCGTTGAAATGTACAGGTCGACCTTTTCTCGTGCGATTCCTCATTTATGTGACTCGTTGTGTGCGATTTTATTCTCACATCGAAACTTGAAGCACACAAACCAATCACACAAATGATAAAATCGCACAAAAAGGCTCAAACTTGCACGAAAACAGGTTCACCAGCCAATCCCGTATATGACCAAAGAAAATCTACTTAATTGCTTGTCTACCATTGATTAATAGAAAATAACCACACACAAACAATTCAAAGCCTATTTTTTACAGTGATTTTGGGAATTTATTTTTCAATCTTGCAAGGATATGAGTATATAGAAGCTCCATTTACAATTACTGATAATGTCTATGGATCAGCATTTTTATAGCAACAGGCTTCCATGGTCTTCGCGTATTAATCGGTACTTCCTTCATATTAATTTGTTTTTTCGCCATATTAAATTGCCAAAACCCATCGTTTTGGATTTGAAGCAGCAGCATGATACTGGCATTTTGTAGATGTAGTTTAATTATTTATATATATATTTCAATTTATTGATGAGGAGGGTAATTTATGAAGCATATAGGTATATAAATGACTTCCAGTCAGTAGGAATAAATAATTTTAACACTTAGAGTAAATGATCTTGGTTTGTCCGATTTAGGGTGTTTTCACGCAACTAGTAAATGCAAATCGATTTTTCTTCATGAAAATCACATATAATCAATACGAGTTTGAAAAGCCCCAAGTTTCTAGTTGCTAATACTATCACAAGGCATTGAAATTATTCAAATTATGATCATGGTTTGTCCACTTCTGATCATGGTTTGTCCGGTTTTGGAAATCACCATTTTTGAATGAAAAAAATCAAATTTTCAAGTAGATGTTGTATTTCTCATTGCTTGAGTTTACTGTTATCATATTGATTCATTCATAATTTAGGCTTTCTTCAGGATATTGCCATTTCTTGGGCATTTTAACAGTGTTCACCTCAACACACTCAACACAGAGAAACTTTATTACTGCTATGCGCGAAGGACACAATAAACAAACTGCAGCGCGTCAAGCGGTTGCCATAGAAATCATGTGGACAAAACAACATTAGTGAATCGGACAACTCATGATCAGAATTGAGATTATCTAAATGTGTTAATTACATGGCTTAGCTATGTGAATCTGATACAAATGGTGTGCAAGCATAATGTTTACAATATTTGTAAGTGTTAAAATCCAGAAAAGGTCTGAATACGTGCCAATAGTCATCTGGTGATTGATTAAAAGTTAGCTCAAGTGAGGGGCGCATTGACACCAATAGAAGGTAGATTTTATTATCCTTCAAAACATGTGAATCGGTAAAAATATACTATAAAACTACTGTAAATCATGAAAAAGATAATTTTATTTATATGTTTTGAAACATTCGAATACCTGATTTGACACAGGTGCGCTTTCAAAAAAGTGGACAAACCATGATCATATTTTCGACTGGACCAAAATCATTTACCTTACATGAATAAGTTTAATTATTTTAACCATTTTTACACCCAAAATGAAGTTTTAGCTCATGTTTTGGCAATCTGATTTATTACATTAAACGAGCTTAAAAATAACATAAAATGTGCTACTGCCCATTTGTATAATATATATGCCATAGCAATATAGCTTGAGCTTGATCTTGAGCTTGGGTAGGCTGTACAATTCGTAGTTGCTCTCCGTGATTGACCTGAACCAACCAAATTGCACAAAGAACACACAGAATGACGCTTAGGACTAGCAAATCATTCTCGTTGTGCAATTTTCGGTGATTCGAGCTTTGAATGGTCAATAACGACGCCGGCCACGTCCTTACAGTCACCAGGGGAAGGGTAGGAATGTTAGTATGATATTCGTCGCCAGAATGGTCGCCTCTATAGCGTGGTTCCCTAGCGTTTATCATGGAAGGGATATGTTAGTGGGAATGCTTAAGAAAAAATCAGGATTCACTGTGGTAAGTGATGTGATTCTAAAATCATAAATTTAAAATTTTTTATTTAGATTTTTAAATTTTGAATTTTGAATTTTTAAAATTTTGAAATTTTTCAACTTTTTTAAATTTTTGATTCAAAATATTTAAATTTTGAAGTTTTCAGATTTTAAGATTTTAATTTCTTGATTCTTAGATTTCCCAACTCTCTTCTGCTGCGCCCCAATTCAGCGCGCATCAAGAGCATCTGCACAACATCAGTGTCGGTCGGGAAGCAATTCGACTAGAAAATAGTCACACTCTGCGAAACATCCGAAAACAAACCGTATACATTCTCACTCTATCATTCTACAACTGTCAGTCCCAGTCAGTCAGCACCCTGATATATAATATATGCCATAGCAATATAACAGCAAAACGAGAAAGAGGAGCATTGTAAATAAGCACGCATTAACCCTCTATAAGGCCGTGGAAACTATATTGCCAACAAGAAAATAAATTTTTTCGCTGCGCTTTGAATATTATTTCAATATTTTGTTCAACCAAAGACTTCTGAAGGTATCTGGGAATACTCAATTTTTTAGGACTGCTGAAAATGTACGATACTAATTTGGGAAACGTTTTTATGTTAATGTTTTTATGTTAATAACAAAACCACGATTTTAGAGCGCCAACAGAAAATTTTGTTTAAATTCGTTGAAATTGTAACAAGTTGATAAGTTTTACACTGGAAATGTTCTATTCTACGGTGTAAACGGGATCTACCGCGTAATATCATGCATTTTTTTTCAATAAAAAAAATAGTGTATTTGATGAAAAATTGGAATCCTTGATTTTTTTTTGTAAGTCTATATAAAAAAAAAATTTCACTGCACTAGAAATATTGTTTTAATTTTTGTATAACCAAAGGGGCAATAAAGTGATTTTACAAGGCAGCCAACAGCCAACAGTATCTTTGGAATTAACGGGCAGTGGCAACTATATTGCCACCAATTTTTTCAACTGTTTCAATAGTTCATTTTTTATTAAAGATAAATTATGTTCTCTGACGTTGAAGTCGATCCCTTGGCTAATTTCCACGGCCTCATAAAGGGTTAAGAAAGACTCCTGTCTGGAAGATTGAAAAATAGTGAACTTTCGTGATTTTTTTTCGGATGTTAGATGAAAATTCGAAAAATTGTTAAAATGGCGGTCATTTTTGTTATAAATGAAATGACTTCATGAAAACTCGCTGTGTTTTGAAAAAAAGAGATATCAAAAAAGACTATGTAACGCCTTAGATAATTCATTTTTATATGCTGAGAAAAAAAAATCCAGCCAAATTGGTCAAGTAGATCCTAAGATTCCACTTCAATTCCACTAGCTGAAAAAAATGGTTTCGAGAAACACGCGTTTAAAAATTCGTACAGCAAGGCTATATCCCTTTTTCGACGTTCCAGAACTGGTTCCCCCCTAAAACCTTTTCGTATACTTTGTCATATACATGGCCTAAACCGAAAAAGACATAGATTCACGTTTCAGCTCTCCTTTTTATTCTTAGAAAACACTTTCCAACTTCATCTTATGATGTGGTGTAATATTATCACTTATTAATGCAATATCCCCAGTGGCTATGTGGATAGCTAGATTGGGGGAGATTGTGATTAAAATTTGTATGGAATGAGCTAAATTTAAGAAAAAACATATTCAGAAAATCTGAAATTTATTGCACCTAAAACCTCCACATGCCAAATTTCGTTTCATTTGCTTGATTAAATCTCGAGTAATGCAGAAATTTGTGTTTCATTTGTATGCCACGTTGTCCGGAACATTCTTTGTAGAGCAATTACTTTATAGCCAGGTGATGTATATTGAGTATTCTATGGCCATGGGGGCTCTCTTAGGAAGTTCGTGTAGCTACTGTAGTAAATTAATCTTATGTGTTGCTAAGTTCTGTTTATTCATAGGGAAGCGGATGGAGAACGAACAAGTGAATTCAGGGAAATGAAGCGGGCAAAATAATAACATAATTACTTCTTAGGAAGACATATATGTATAACATAATATCAAGATCGCAACTACTTAAGCTATCATGGTCTGACATGTGTGAGTATGCCCTTTTAAACTCTAAATCAACAGCCAGTAAAATTCTTTCAATACATTTTTTACATTACCAAACAAAATGATCGATATCATGATAGCCTGGACCACAATCATTTAAATTATTAGTAGAAAGACCTACACGATAAAAACGTGATGCAGGTGAGCACGAATTGATTAGACAAACACCTGAACATTAATCTTAAAAAAAATTCCTAGATCATCTCTCCATCGATTCTGCCAACTGATAAATGCCTAGTATCGGCAAGTGGAGAATCTCTATATATAATTCATAATACGCACCGACTCACATTGTGAGCTAACGCCCGTACGTAGGCAACAAGATTGCTCGCTGCTTTGTGAAGGGAAACGAATGGCTAGTAAAATCGAAATAACATACCAATTGACAATGACGATTAATCATGTTGTTTACTTTTTTACTATATTCACTGTTCATGTTTATACAAAAAAAAAAAAAATGCTGGATAAATTTCGCTTGGTATACAACATAACACGCAATAACTATTTTGCGTAATATACGCTTGAAATCTCTTAATCAATCGTTACATGCTTCATTTTCAATTTCGTAGAGTGACTCCCCTATATAGAAACCAAAAACGTTGTCCTACGTCAATATTATTCATAAAACTTGAGTTTTCTTCTGTATGCTAGCTCTTATCGGTATTAAATATACAGAAATCGGAATCCTAGCCGCATGATATATACTTTACGACCTATTCTCATGCCTAGAAAATTTTCTGTGTATAATTTCATCAATATCGGCCGAGCAGGTTCGGAGGAGTTCGACCACAAACACCGCGACATGAGATTTTTTATATGTAATAGAAGATAGTAAAAATCGTTCGATATCTTGAACAACACTAACTTAGGCTAGAATATTCTTTGAAAAATGGTTGATTGTGGACGCAGTAAAAGGGCATATTCCTTAGGGTGTTCATTTTATCACCTCTTCCACTAATGACATTGTAGATATGGTGCATGTGACTGTAAAGGTAAAAAAAGTCACACCTTTTACATGGCCGTTGTAAATTGTAGCAGTTTAAATTTTGCCGGAGTATGTTATTAAAATTTCTTCTAAACGAAACCACAGGGAGGAGCAGGAGGCACCTAGAAGCAATCTTTTTTTTCGTGCTTTCTGCACTCTCTGCCCGGTTCACTCCGAAGGATCGGAACGGGTGAAATCGAACATGCAAAATGCACCCAGTGAACCACAGCTTTCGCTCCCGGTTTTTGCCAGTAACAAGCGGCAAAGGGTTTTTTCCCTCTTCTGTTGGTTCCGGTAGTGTACAAACCTGCAGACAGACTACAGTGTTCGCATTCCGACAGAGTGTAACCGAGATACGGCAGATTCATAGCACGTGCGGTGACATCTATCTGATTCCATTACCTCACCCCGTTGGCCCCGGGGGTTTGTGCCAGCTGTCTTGGCCCCCCGACCTCAAACCAGACGACGGCTATGTGGTTCCATCCCGGAGGAAGCGTTTAAATACTCTCCCTTCAGCTCAGTCTACTTTTGTTTAAATTTTAAAGCGGAGGAGACGAGCGATACCGAAAAAACTGCCACAGAGAGGAAATTTTTAATTAAAATTACAGCATGAGTAGATGTTTTACGTCTGCCCCTTGCAGCTCCATCTCTGCAGCGGAGAGGCAACCTGGGAAGCACGAAAAAGTTGTGTAAGGATTCCTCTGCAGGAATACATATAGAAAGAGACGTTCCGAATGGAGCCGGAGTTATTGAAGGGAAAAGAACAAGAAAGTACGTATAAATTATGTCACCGCAGTAAATTAGATAATTTATCATCACTAATGGCAGAATCATTACACTAATGATGTGACATGTTATATAGCAAAAAGTTATCCATGCGGGGGAGTCGGCCACCGGGTGGCGCAGGAAAATAAGCGTCAATATAGAAACTAATTCTACGTTGGAGGGATCGCGAGCCAGAAGCACTTTCGAAGTTATTACGAGGACGCTTCGGAGAAGGAATGAATGGAATCAATTTTTCTCCCTGAACGGCCCTCTGCTCGAATAAATGGGCACCACTGGAGAGTGGTTCTGGCAAGCAAAAAAAAACTTGTCATTCTTTTTTGTCGTTGTAATATTGGCATTCCTTGTTCAGGCCAGGAATGATAGCATTGGCACGAATATTCTGGTGATCAATACTTTTTGTAATTCCCTGGAGATCATCTACACTAATTACATCACGTGTGTGAATATACCTTATTACAATTGGCAATCGAGACGATTTTGCATAACTTCCGTCTCCGCTTACACGATTTCAGGGGTGCAGAATGAACCGAATAAATAGGAATGAATTGAAAAAAAAATGACTGAAAGAAGCACCTTTGGTTCAGCCAAGTCCTATCATTGGGAAAACTTTTTAATGGAAGTTGAGCTTTTCATGAACATTACCCAGCTTGTAAACAGCCGCGAATGAGATGTTCTGTTTCACCGACCAAAAATAGAAATTCTTCTTCATACATTTTGTCCTCAAGAGAATAGTCTTCAATGTTCGGATTGTTAGAATCTCTAAGCTGGTTGGCTGCCTCATTTGCCACTATACCGATTTCCCAGTCCAGAAATAGTAAGGTAGGGAAAAAATTATGAATATTAAGCCATAAATAAATATTGGAACGTAATTTCAAAAATATGTAAATGCTGTATGAAATTCAAAAAATCTGTAATTTGTAACTACAGGTTCTTGGTTTAAAAAAGTCTCAACAATCTGTAGAAATACAGAATATCCTGTAGATATGGTAACCCTGCATGACAACCGTCACAAAGTCGAAGATTTGATTCAAAATGACCGGCGAATCACTCAACAGCGTATCGTAAACCAAATTGGACTATACAAGGAATGTGTTGGCTCCGATACTGAACACTTCGCGAGTATTCTGCTGACCTTGTGCCTTGAGATTTTAATTTTTTTCCTCTCTACACCCAAACTAGCGTTGTCAGAAAGCATTTCATTTTCGGCAAAAACCATGCCATTTCGTGCCTTGAAGCGTCCAATGGGCAAATAAAATCATCTGTCCCCCAACGCTTTAAAATGTTTGTATGTATGGAAGCAGACATCTCTTTCTATTCCTTGTTTCATCTTTTTTGCGATTGCACCCAAAAAAAAGTCCATACGACGTCAACGGGATCAAACCAAGGACGGCTGTTTTACACGACCACGCTATCCACAAAGCTAATGATGCTGTTGTGTAAATGCGTGATAATATTGCACCTGATTATAAAATCAAGTTGGAAAGTGTTTTCTAAGAGAAAAAGGAGAGCACGAAGAAGAGAAATATCTATCTCGGTCTGGGCCGTGTATGTGGAAAGGTATGCGGAGAGCTTATTTGTCTTTTGTTTCGCTCGCTTGTATTAATCTTATATTGCTGTACCATATACAGGTCGGACTCGATTATCCGGAATTTTAGATTCGATTATCCGGAGTATTTCATTTTTGATTTTCGAAAATTTTGAATAATTTGTATAATAATTCCATATTGAATAGCTGATATGGGTATCAAATGAAAGGACTTGCAGAATGCAGTTAATTATGAAAAATGCAAATCTAAGATGGCGGCCACTACAAAATGGCGGTTATCATATTTTCTCAGAAACCCATCAATATGGGTATCAAATGAAAGGGCTTGACTAGTAGAACACAGTTATTTATGAAAAATTGCCGCCACCACAAAATAGCGCCATATATATTTTTTTCACAACCCCATTGATATTGGTATCAAATGAAAGGGCTTGGCTAGTAGAATACAGTTATTTATGAAAAATGCAAATTTAAGATGGCGGCCACTACAAAATGGCGAGTTTTTTGGCGATGTTTTTCAAATACCTTGGAGTATATTTTGACTCTAAATGTACCTGGGAAATACACATTGCGTATTTGAAACAGAAATGCCAGCAAAGAATCAATTTTCTCCAAACAATAACCGGAACATGGTGGGGCGCCCATCCAGGAGACCTCATTCAGTTGTACAAAACAACGATATTATCAGTGTTAGATTATGGCAGTTTTTGCTTCCGATCAGCTGCCAGGATTCATGTTCTCAAGCTGGAGAGAATACAATATCGTTGCTTGCGTATAGCCATGGGGTGTTTGCATTCGACACATACGATGAGTCTCGAAGTCTTGGCAGGAGTACCCCCGCTTACTCTTCGGTTCATAGAATTATCCTACAGATTTCCCATCCGTTGCAAGATCATGAATCCATTGGTGATTGATAACTTCGAAAATCTACTCCAACTGACTCCTCAGTCAAGTTTTATGTCTTTATACCATGAGTACCTTACCCATGAAGTGCACCCTTCACCGGGCATCTCCAACCAAGTTTGCTTCCCATACTTTTGCAATTCCTCTGTTAATTTTGATCTGTCCATGCGACAAAAGATCCATGGAATCCCAGATCATCTACGCTCCGATTATATTCCGCCGATATTTTCGGCAGAATATGGGAAAGTTAGATCTGATAAAATGTTCTTTACTGACGGTTCATGCATAAACGGGTCCACTGGCTTCGGCATCTTCAATGAAAATTCCAGTGCCTCTTTCAAACGCAAAGATCCTTGTTCCGTGTATGTCGCTGAACTGGGTGCGATATACTACGCTTTAGGGATCATTGAAACATTGCCCATCGACCATTATTTTATTTTTTCAGACAGTCTCAGCTCAATAGAGGCAATCCGCTCAATGAAAGTTGATAAACGCTCATCTTATTTCCTAACAATAATAAGACATCTATTGAGTGTTTTGGTCGAAAAATTATTCAAGATTACCTTAGCATGGGTTCCCTCTCATTGCTCGATTCCGGGGAATGAGAAAGCGGACTCGCTAGCTAAGGTGGGCGCTTCAGAAGGCACACTTTTTGAAAGGCAAATTGCTTATAACGATTTTTTTCACATTCCTCGTCAGGACACACTCGTTAGTTGGCAGCGCATGTGGAGTGAAGATGAGTTCGGTCGCTGGTTACACACGATTATCCCTAAGGTTTCGACGAAAGCTTGGTTTAAGGGATTGAATGTAGGTCGTGATTTTATTCGCGTGATATCTCGGCTCATGTCCAATCACTACAACCTAAACGCGCATCTCTATCGCATTGGGCTCGCAGCAAACAATCTTTGTGATTGTGGCGATGGCTACCACGACATCGAGCATATTGTCTGGTTGTGTATCCGGTTCCATGCTGCTCGCTCTCAGCTCTCTAGAGCACTGAGAGCAAAAGGCAGACAATCGGATATCCCCGTCCGGGATATCTTAGGAAGCCGTGATCCTGATCTTCTGCTTCATCTATACCTGTTCCTCAGAAACGCCGATGTCAACGATCAATGATGTTTCCTTCCGATCTATAAACTTTTACTTAGTCGCGGCAATACATACACACACTCTTTACAGATACACGGGCCAAAGGTTGTGCAGTACACTGATGATTCAACAAGAGCCAAAGGTTGTACCGCTCATGACAACTCTACACGAGCTGATGTTTGCGCCGGCTAGTGACCATTCTATCCTGGATTCCTCGAGTCGAGAAGACGCATCACGCTAGATATGGGGTACAGACTAGGGGGGCGTTGCTGATTAATGGTCAGCTGCATCCCAATAGGAAGTATCCCGTGTCGGGCACAGGTACAGAGCATTGAAGACAGCAACATCACAATTACGAAAACACTTGTAATAATAACCTCGAGCCAACCGCGAGTAATCGGTTACATATTACTAACATAGTTATAAGGCAAACATTGTCGAAATATTGAACTCCCGGCCCCGTCAGGTTGACGCCATATGAGCCTTAATAAAAATATATATTTTGGATAAAAAGACGGGTGGGTAATGTCGGGGACATAACCGGAGTGACGTAGGACTATACAAAGGGGACAGCTTTTGTTAAATATATATTTTAAATATATTGTTATATTTTCTTCTCCTACGTGAATACCTACCTATCTACCTGAAAAATGGATTAGTTTACTGTTTACTCTTTATGAATATGTTAAGGGTTGAAAAGAACCTTTGGTGTTGTGTTTTTGTTATCACTCGATATTCCCATCTTGTTCGGTTAAACCTTCCTGTTTAGCTATTGCGTTTGCCACTCGCCACAGCTTTCACAGTTGGAAAATTTCTTCGTATCCAGCTTGTGACATATTGTTCAGTAAATTACATTCAATGCGACGTGCCGGAGAAGCACTTTGCCACTCACTGAAACTAATTGTTGCCTTGATGAGCGCCGAAACGAAGCTGCTCTGTTCTTGAGGCGGGTTTTCTGATTGTCGTGAGCAGCTTTGCAAAGTCAACTCGAGCACTCCGACAGCCGAAACTCTATAATCGCTGTTAGGTATACTGGTGCTCCGGCACCAATCCGTTCGGCCTAGTTACCCTTGCAGAGCAATCAGTGAATGCGACCAACAGAGAACTGGAGACCTGCACGGTTCGAGTGACACTTTGCCTTTCCCTTAACTTGTCCTCCTTTGTTACGTCCACGATGCCGATGCCGTACAACCACACGGGTTTACGGTTTGAAAGAAAATAAGATATTTTTGGGGTCCGCGTGTTTTATACTCTAGCGGTACACACTCACAGGATAGAGACAAATCGGCAGACTCAGCCAGAGGGGCGAGTCCAACGAGACGAACGAATGAGCGTTAAAAGGGAGCGATGGCAAAAAAATACATTCATTACGATTTGTTCGCTCGTTGGATTCACATGCAGGCGAAAAAGGGTCCTTTTCAGGATCACAAAATTATCTTCAATCTAAAGAGTTTATTGTTTTGTTGTCACTTGATATCCCCATCTTGTTCGGCTAAACCTTTCTGTTTAGCGATTGCATTTGCCACTCACCTCAGCTTTCACAGTTGGAAAATTTCTTCCCATCCAGCTTGTGACATATTTTACAGTAAATTACATTCAATGCAACGTACCGAAGCGCCACTCAGTGTCGCATTGGAGGCGATTTTAACCTGTAATTGAACATTTGCGATGACAGTGGTACAGTGTCGACTTTCAATGTGGGGTCATAATTTGGATCTCTATGTTTACAAAAATGTCCAACTAAATAAGTCGCATTACATGTCCGTCCAATTAGCTAAATGTCGAACTAATTGTAAATTACTGTACTTTCAATCTGGAAACAATTTAAGAGTTGGTGAAAATTGAATAATCTTGAAAGTCCCCAACTATCAATAAGCTCAGAACTACTGCCAAATTCACATACTCATCAGATCCTGGCAAACAAATTATGAAAACATCAATTTGTGTTTTATTATTATTTTTGATAATGTTTTAGAACGCATTGAACTTTATTTCCTAAACTCTTTTTTGGAAGGTTTAATGGCCCTGAAAAGCGCCTTGTTTTATGGAATGGTTCCAATTTAGAAAACTTAGTACTCGTGGTTTTGAAAAAAGAACCATTTCGAACGCCCTCGATGCCGCCTTGTTCTGGATTTGCCACCAAAGCAGATTGTAAAAAGAACAAACTTTTTTCTTCTGCTACGAGCTGCCGTTTTGCGATTGCGTTTGCCACTCGCCACTCGCTGCAACTGCCTGTTGTTGTCTTGATGTGTTCTGTTCTGAATGCGGTTTTTCTTATCGTCGCGAGCAGCTTTACCAGCCAACTCGATCACTTCGGCGGCCGAAACTATATAACGGCGGCTAGGTGGACTGGTGCACTGGTACTAACGCGCTCGGCCTAGCTACCCTTGCAGGGAACTCCATATCAACACGGTTCGAGCGGGATTTTGCCTTTCCCTTCACTTTTCCTCCTTTACCATGTCCAGACATGGGTGCTTGGGTTGGTTTGTTGATGTATTGTGATGCGAACCGATGTGGTGAACGGTTTGAATGAGAATGATCGTTACGGCAGCGGAGCGAGGATTTTTAAGCTGACTGGCTGGCTCGAGAATTACGCATGTGTGAGACTGCGACCAATGTTTCGTTCATTTTTTTCTTTTTCCTTTCCAATCGTGCTTCATTCTATTTCGCTGCTGCTCTGGTTGCCCGTTTTGGTCGGTACGATTTGAGGAGCACAAAATGGACCAATCAAAAATGGGCACATAGTGAATTTTGAGAATGCTTGATATTTCACAATTATTCAATTATTTATCTCAAGAAAAATGAAATGTTATTCGTTATGATAGATGCGTAGATATATTTCCTATCAATTGATGCAAAAACCTTTGCGATCTATTGAGAAATGCTCGAGTTATAAGCGTTCCAAATCTTGCATTTTTTCCTACTTGTTCAGTGCCTAGATTTCCATTTCACCCCCTATATCTTCCGGTTAGACGTAGTCCTACGTCAAAAAAAAAATGGCGAGTTACATATTTTCAGTAATTTATGAAAAATGCAAATCCAAAATGGTCGCCATCATAAAATGGCGCCATATTTTGTCAGCCCATCAATATGGGTATCAAATGAAAGTGCTCGACTGGTAGAACAAAGTAGATCATGAAAAATCCAAATCCAAGATGACCGCAGTACCCAAATAAACAATTACTTTTTAATGGTTCCATTCAGATTGCTCTGTTTGTATGTATGTTCGAGTGTTTGTAGGGTTGTCCCACATTGATAGAAAATTGAACCCGTTCCTGTTGACTGATTGATCTGAAATTTGGAACAAACTTCTAATTCTACTGTCATTATAAAACAGCATATTCCATGTTCTTGAAAGATTTAATTTGGCCACTGCTAAAAAATGACTGAATGACTTAGAGTACACTACACTATGAACAATATAAATTCGAAAAGGCCACCGCCATGAAATGGTCGACTATGTATTTTTTGCAATCCCCTTAATATTGGTATCAAATGAAATGATTCGACTAATAGAATACAGTACATCATCGAAATATTCCGAAGAAAGTTAGGTAAGAAACAAAAATTGAAAAAAAAAACATATAGTTTGGAATTGTTTTCATGTAGAGAAGTATACTAATGATACATATAATTTACTAAAAAACTTGAAAATAAAATAAGCCAAGAAACTTTTTAAGTTAAACGGTTTAATGAACTAGCTAGAAAATAATTTGGCAAGTAGCAGTTAATAGTTATCACATCTGTTCCTTCATTGATCTAGGGCAATGATGAGACTTAAATAAAATCGTGGGGTATATGATGGAGCCACTAACTGTGGATAATGGAAATCCAAAGTTTATTTCTTACCTATTATTTTCGGAATATTTTCATGATGTACTGTATTCTATTAGTCAAATCATTACCGATATTGAGGGAATTGCAAAAAATACATAGTCGACCATTTAGGAGGCGATCTTTTTGAATTTATGTTGTTTATTATGTTTCGTGTTCTCCATGTCAAGTCATTCAGTCATTTTTTAGGGATGGCTAAATTGAATTTTTCGAGATCATGGAATACGTAGTGACAGTAGAATTGAAGGTGTCTTCCAAATTACAGATCAGTCAAGAGGATTGGGTTCAATTTTTTATTAATGTGGGACAACCCTACAAACATTCAAACATACATACGAACAGGTCAAGGTGAATGAAACCATTTAAAAAGTAATTAAATGTTTGGGGAATGCGGCCATCTTGGAATTGGATTTTTCATGATCTGCTATGTTCTACTAGTCGAGAACTTCCTTTTGATGCCCATATTGAAGAGGTTTTGAAAAAAGTTTTCATAAGTGATTGTGTTCTAGTAGTCAATCCCTTTCATTTGATACCCACATTGAAGCTGTTCTGAGAAAATATGTATTTCGCCATTTTGTAGCGGCCTCCATCTTTGATTTACATTTTCCATAAATAACTGAGTTCCACTGGTCAAGCTCTTTCATTCGATACCCATATTGATGGCGTTTTGAGAACATATGTAATCCACCATTTTGTAGCGGCCGCCATCTTGGATTTGGAAGACCATGGAATACGCAGTTTTATAATGAAACCAGAGATAAAGATAGGTTTCAAATTTCAGATCAATCGGTTAACAGGAAGGGGATTAAATTTCTATTAATGTGGTACAGCGCTTCATGCAAAGTTACAAAGCTACAAAGTCACAAACATACAAACAGGTCAACCTAGATAAAACCGTTTAATAAATAAGTGCAAATCATAATTATAATACGTTTACCGAGAGAAATTTGTTTTTTTATGACTCGATTATCAGGAGTAAAAACTATGGATGGGTTATACCTATGATATAACCGCAAGGTTGACGTAGGACTGCCGTTGGCTTAGGTATCATTTGTTTTTGTGTGTTTTCAATTAGCAATAATCGCACTTCGAATGTTCCTTATTGGGTACGACATCACCTCTGCGCAGAACTATTGTTTAAATTATTGATTAAACTAGTGAATGAATGAAACAATTCAAAAATTCAATTGCAAACATATCCTAATTTAGGTCAATTCATGCATTATGGTAGTGGTTATCGCAGCAAATAGTTATCAGCGTTTTGCCTAATCATCAAACGGTATGTGTAGAAGTTCAGTGAGCTGGCGACATGAAGGGGCATGCAGTATTGAATAACTGAGCCAAAGCGTTGCATTTGTACCCGCTTTTGTAGATCGTGTTAGCAAAACGCATTCCGGAGTGTAAAGATGCATGGAAGTATAAAAAGTACTGCCGAGATCTGGAATGTCGATTTTCCCAACTTATTGGTTTCGGAAACTGTGTTGGGAAAACACATTCCGGTTTGCAAAAACGAAAACGAGTACAAAAGTACCCGCTGCTTGTATCTATTTTGCAATACCGATTTCCCCTGGCTCCATGGTCTGTGTTAGGGAAACATTTCGATTTGCAAAAACGCAAACGAGTACAAAAATACCCGCTGCTTGTATCTATTTTGCAATACCGATTTCCCCTGGCTCCATGGTTTTGAAGTCTGCGTTAAGAAAACATTACAATTTGTAAAAGTGCAAACGAATACAAAAGTACTCGTTGCTTGCATCTATTTTGCAATGCCAGTTTCCCCAGACTCCATGGTTTTGAAGTCTGTGTTAGGGAAATATTTCGATTTGCAAAAGCGCAAACGAGTTCAAAAGTACCTGCTGCTTGTATATATTTTGCAACACCGATTCCCCCAGGCTCCATGGTTTTGAAGTCTATTTTGGGGAAACATACATTCATTCCTGCGATGGTACGGGTAAGGTAAGGTATTGTATTATAGAAACTTGAAACTTTTTCAGTTCATTCGTCTCTAGTCTTGGGAAAGGCCCTTTGAAAACTCTCCTCTACTCCAGCTCTACCACCTCCACCCTCTAGCATTGAGAAAGGCACTTGATCCCTCGCCGTCCAGCTCGTCCAGCTCGTCCAGCAACGATGTTGTCCAGTCGGTGTCCACGCAAGATGATGCGATGGTACCTCAATCGCTGTTCAATTATAACTAAGTGGATTTCCGAGCGGCGCTCGCTTACCGATTGGTGATTTCAATAGCCTGTTTTGAAAGCAATTTTAAGGTTATTGAAACAAGTTTTTGGATCAAAAAGTAACAAGTATATAACGCGTAGACATTTTATCTTTCGAATGAAGTGTTTATCATACCATTTCATTCGGTTGTTTAGGAGCTATTAACGCTCAAAATCTCGGTCTCCGGCGTAACGCATCCGTTTTCGAAACTTTGATTTTACACCCCGGTATAGAAATGAAACACGTAGTCCTACGTCAAAAAAAAATCAATAATCCGGATAATCGAGTCCGACCTGTATATTACAAAATGACAAAACATGAGCTAAAAATCAATTTTGGGTGTACTCAAGAGAGACCTTGAGGGTAATCGTTACTGCTCGGACAATGAGGTGAAGGCAGCTATCCCGACCTGGAGTCGAGAAAAGTCTGCAGAATTTTCCAGTGACGATTATGATGACGTTATGAGTGACGTCAGGATTCTTCTATAATCCAAATAAACAATCAATCAACAAACCCTCAACTCTCTATTAAAGGATATTGTTTCTAAACGGAAGATTTAACCGTCATTCATTATTTTCGTGTGAAAATATGTTCATTTCTCTCTAAAATCAGAGATCGAAATGCTCACCGATTTGAGAGGAAAAACATTCGTTTTCACCCACAGGGAAAAATAATTGAGAATATGGGAGCCGAGAAAATGTTAGTATAGTGTGGCGCTTTCGCTGCGCCTATATTCGATTGCTTTAGCCAAGTGCATGAGTCAAACATAGGATGCATAAGTTTTTGTGACTTGTCTTCGAAATATTCACCACTTGTAGTTGCCAACGCAAAAATCCGTAACCTAGGCAATTTTTGAGATTTGCACTCGACATATTCGAAAATTAATTTTGGCAGTAACAATTTCAAGAACATTCTACCAGACTGAGGTGAGATGGATTCACTTAGTATAGAACATTCCAAACAAAAAACATAGAATAGTACAAAATATTCATCAGCGCGGAAACATCATCACCAACAAAATAATGTTTTTTTTTGAAAAATCCTTCATTCGAATTGACGGAGCAGCAGGCAATCTAACCGGTACCCAAGTTTCCCCATCCAAAGCTTTTGAAAACGATACATCATCCACTATTAATAAACTATAAACGTGAGGCTCAGATGGTTTGCTTGCGTCCATTTTTTTTCCTTCTCCCCACTCTGGCTCCATTTGACTATCAGACTCGCTTGCATTGGTCGCAGTCAGTTTTCCAGCTCGTTGCTAGACGAGTAAATGGAGCATCCCATATTCTGCAGCACGATCGCTGGCTTGACTTTGGCTCCGGCCAAGGTGATGGGTTGGACTCCAGCCAGACCTGGCGTGCCGGGGTATTCTACCTAGTAAGGGTGAGGGTAGTAAACGAACCAGCCGCTATAGACGGTACACTTGACTCGTTCTCCAGTCCCTCCCTTTCGGCAATTCCGCAGACGTGCAACGATAAAATTGAAAGTCGCTGCCAAACACCCACATACGGTTGACGCCCACTTTAATGGCCTCCATTCTTCGAATGCCATGGGCCAAGTTGTACCATACCGTACCGTGCCTGGAATGATTTGATAACACCGCGTCTGCTGTCTGCTATGAGCGACTTCATAACATCACGTCTGGGACATTTCCGTTTTTTTTTGCAGCAAAAAGTTTTTTTTCATACTTTGAAGCACATCAGCAAATCACATATTTCAAACTGAAATCCTCTTTGTCTATCATTTATTTCCACTTTCTTGATTACTACTGCTGGTATGGCAGAGAGCAGGTTATCGGTATGCGTCGCCTCTAATCGCACAATGCACTCCGTCGTATTTAACATTACTCGATGTCGCTATTTCGGAAAACGTCTTCATCGATCACCACGAAAAGGGGAGAAATCAACGAAACGGTTGCCAAATTCGCAATCCCAACTCACTTATCTGCCTCCTCCGGCTGTCGTGCGATTCGAAATGAAGCAGGTGTCTAACCATCACAGCTTGTCTGACAGCACAAAATTGATGACACTTGGGAAAATAATCTAGCGGAAAAATGCGAACTGGCGAAACGATTAATCACGGGCAAACATTTTCCAGCTTGATCGGGTGCCAATAATTTACGCTTACAGCCAGCCAACCAACGCCCGCATCGGCCATAAAATGTTGCACGACTTCTCAAGTGGGCGAAGATGTTTTGAGTTTTGGTTTATTCCGTCGCGGTTGTCGCGGGGGGAAAACTCACCGATCTATTAGTCGGTTCCGCAGTTGCTCGGAAGATTGACATTATAATTTTTCGATGTTCCCAGTTCATGATGTGGATCAGGAAAGAACAAATTTTTGATCTCTGCGGAAGACCTTTTTTTATTCAAATAAGAAATCTTTTCATACACTCTGCCCAACTTCTTTAAGACCATCCTGAATATATTTCGTTGTAACACCAACAGTTAGAATTTCAAAAAGGTATTTTCATACATTTTTGAATGCTTATACTAATGTATATTTAACGTCAATCATTACAGCTGTCCAGTTTTTATAAGACCATTTCAAATTTCATAAGCATTATCAATGAAAAGTTTCTTAAATAATCGGCAGATTTACATGTCAATCATTGGGAACCTTGTCATTTCGGTTAATAACCTGTGTCTCCGCCTAGATAGGTTCTAAGCGGAGTTCCATAGTGTTGAGCTGAGTAGAGTTCCGAAGTAGATGATGAGTAGACTGCCTACCCGATGTGGCGAAATGAAGAAATGATCGAAATACAGACAAGACGCTTGTTACGGCTTAGACGGAAAGCTATAAAAGCAAACACATCTCGATTTTAATACAAACAACTTTATTCAAACACTTTACATTACACTAAATACTTAACACTAAACACAACACTTTGAACAATATCCGCAGCAGTAGAACCTGAATCCGCACCTGCAAAGAAAGAGTAATTAGTGATGCTATATATCTGAATATTAATTACTTACCTTTTCAACACGGAACAGAACCTGATACACATTATTTGCACCTCTTGAAACACAACAGCACAACAAAACAACATCTAGACAATCATAACAATCACAAACAATAACAAGCGAATTGTCAAAGGACCAGGAACGGATGGAAAAGAACCCGCTATTCAACGCGCAATTGTGTTATAGCGAATATTCCAGACGCAATCCAAACAAACGCTATTCAAATGACTGTGGGCCAATCGCATATAAATAGGGCACGAAATGTTAAGAACAGGTCAGTCGCAATAAACTCATCGATCAGTATAGGTCAACCTTCTTGTCTATATTCGATCTCATTTCTACTCATCAACTCTTCGGAACTCTGCTCAGATACCTCTCTGGGCGGAGACGTTATTGGCGCTGTAGACAGGATCTCTACTCTTCATCACCACGGGACTCAGCTCAGATACCTCTCTGGGCGGAGACATTTTTGGCGCTTTAGACAGGATACTCTACTCAACTCTAAACTACAATCAACTCATCGGAACTCCACTCAGATACCCCTCTGGGCGGAGACAACTTGGAAAATTCGTGTTGGCATACTATTTATCAAATTCTGCAGAACGGATTGCTCGATACTTTCCCATGTCTCCAATATTGCGGCATTGAGCTGATGAATCGTGGTGTATCGCCTTCCCTCCCTGTGTACAAGGATATCCCTAAAATTTTCAACAGGATTCAAGTCTGGAGAGCGAGCCGGCCGGTTGCACAAAACCCCTCCTCCACCAAAATTTCTGGTTGAAAAATACTGTTGCTCCTTCCGTAAATAACGCCAGTACCCGTTGAAACCATCAGGACCATCCAAACTAAACCTTTTTTCGTCACTGAAAATAACCTATACACTGAAGAACTTTTCATTTTGGTATATAGCAAAAAATTCTTTTGAAAACATGCTTTGTCATGACATACCATGTCCCACTGTCGGTTCATGTAAGGTATGGCAAAACTCAGACGTCTTTCGATGTTTTCATACACCATAATTTGTAGCATGTACCTTTTAAGCTCTCTTTATGTAAGATCTTTTTACCAATTTTTTTCCCGGGAAACATTTGAAATCAAATATTGTTTTTGCATAAGCGATTTTGAGGTATTCGAAGCTCTTCTAACTATTTTCCGATAATCCCGGTCAGAGAGCCTCGATCTACGTCCTTCTTCCCGTATCCTTGAGAATTCGTCAAATAATTGAGCACTACTTGATGGGATCGTCCAATACGACGAGCAATTTTTCTGATACCAAAATTTTCTTGGTGAAATGCATCGATTTGTCTTTCTTCTCTCTCCATGAGCACTTTCCCTTCGGCATTTTCCATTTTGTCGCTTTTTTGTTGCCAAATTCGATTTGCGGGCTTCTCTAGATGTTTCTGATATCCCCATCTCTGCTCGATCGATTCGTTCCTTGACCGATTTTCCGCAGAAATTGTTGCACTGCGGTCCAATTTCAAGCTTAAGTTCTTTCATTATCTCCAAAACGCCTTATAGACCATTATTGAAGTTACAGGTTGTTAAATTTGCTGCAATTTCCAATATTTTATTTACACAATGAATATTTTTCGAAGACATCGAGTAAATATAAGTCTTAGGGTGAAGGTATAAGGAAGTCACAAATGGCTGCCACAATGGCGCTCATTTCTTTCATCTCCTTCCCTTACGCCTCGCCCGAAAATCAATAATTTTGCGAAACAGTGTGAAGGAAATGATTGTTTTCGCCAACATTTCCCATCAACCAAACTGTAATCGATTACTCACAATGTACTAAATTTTCATATGCCGTCGCACTGTATAGTGAAAAACGTCGAGCTAGTGCTCTGAAAGTTAAATTTTCATTTTTCAATTTTCCACAATGATTTTTTTTTGTATTGGTGAAAGCATCGTTATTTTTTCGACACTGATGCCAGACAACATCATTGAATGTATGTTTTAGCAACTTTAACACTGGTTAAGCAAATTGTATTGCAGAACTCGGAACACTGCCACGGCTGCCTATGCTTTCAAAAATAGTAAACGGAAAAGTATTACATTCAATCAAAATGCCTCGGCCAACGAAGAGAGGGGTGAGGGCACTCCAACGTGAATATGTGAAAACATATTTACTAGTGCATAATGTATAAAAGAGCAATTAATTCAAAATCCTGTTTCTTAACATTATATCCATGAATGAATTGTTTTTTTTAAATATTTTTTGACGAGTTAAAGGTTTGATTTTTGTTACATTACCAGAAAATTACCTTCGTAAAATGCTAGTAATTATTTTTATTTGTATTTTTGATGATTGTCAGATTTAAATAATTTTCAAAAAAAATTCAATCGTGTGGTGTGTGCATTTCGAGTTGCAGTTGTATACCTGGTTGTATAGACATGTTTGGAAAGTGTATCTGAATGCGATTTTATGGAGGAATTTTTCAAAGATTACACGTTCCAGATTCCTGAATCTCGAAGTTTCTATTTTAGTACTATTCTTGATTTTCGATTTCGTTGGATTTATAATAGTTCAGGTCAGTTTAGAAATATATGCTTTTAGAAATGAACTGTATCTTTTGTGTAGATATTTGGGCAGGTGTGCAGGTCTGCATGTGTAGTATGTGTGAAGTAAACTTGATTCTTGTTGCTTGTTTATGTTTTTTCAATTATTTCATTAGGCTTTCAGGTTTCCCATGGAGATACCCCGTCGTCGGGTGTTCAAATACATGAAAGTTTAGAAAGTTAACGACGCTATTACTGGCGTGATAATTTATCGACTCGTTTTACTATAAAGGTGTTTTCCCGGTTACCCTGTTAGGTTTCCCAAAGAAGACCCACCGTCGTCAGTATTGAGGCTGAACAAAGACTATGCACGTTCAATAACGTAATATATTGCAGGTCTGATTGATTTTAGATGAGTTCTCTCGGTTACTTTCTCAGGTTTCCCATAGTTAGCTCTCCGCCATCACGATTGGATTTCGGTAAAATGTATGTACGAGAATTAATGAAATGTATAGCCAGTCTAATTAACTTAATAGGTTTTCTTCTCAGGATGCCCAAAGATAAATTCTGCTGCGTGTTGCGACACATAAAGATTTTCGGAATTTCGTTTCGTCGAGTGGTCGTTTGTTTGCGTTCAAATAATTACATCACTTACCTCGGTGAATCCTGATTCTCAACTCTCCCCACTAACAACTATCTCTTCCATGATAAACGCTAGGGAACCACGCTATAGAGGCAACCCTTCTGGCCTTCGGGCGGCGAATACCATACTAACATTCCTTCCCTTCCCCTGGTGACTGTAAGGACGTGGCCGGCGTCGTTATCGACCATTTAAAGCTTGAATCACCGAAAATTGCACGACGAGAATGATTTTCTAGTCCCAAGCGTCATTCTGTGTGTTCTTTGTGCAATTTGGTTGGTTCAGATCAATCACGGAGAGCAACTACGAATTGTGCAGTCTACCCAAGCTCAAGCTAAAGCTCCAACGTGAATATGTGAAAACAATACGATCAACGAAAGAATATATTATGGAATTATCAACATCGAGTTACTGTGCGGAAGAACTTGTTAATACCAAAAGAGCCCCAAATTCGCATGTGTTATAAATTTGCTCATGTTACGCTCGCGTATAATCAGAATTTTACTTCACATGCAAATATACCTTCTACATAAATATTTATATTTGTAATTGTTCATCGGAACACATCGTTCATACATTTTACTTCAGTATTGAATTGTTCTTTTTTTTCAAATGTATTCTAAGACTCGTATCAGTGAAGCGCACCACGGTCTGACAAGTGAATTGATCTATTTACGTGTACTTTGCTCTTTTCTCACAAACACTATTACCCCATTTTCACACGTGGTTTAACCTTGCTGTACATTTTGTGTGAAGCCTCCCAAGAGTCTTTCCAGTAAGTCATCATGTATGTCTTTTCGTATGATTTTCCGACAGCATCTACGCATCCAGCAACAGCGTGTTAATCATTATTCGTGCTCGCAAAAAATGCTAAATACATCTTCAAATGTACCTTAAACAATAACCATAATTTCCCGAACACTTCACTTTATTCCTAACATCCGAAAAAAAATCACGAATATTCTTTAATTTTCGACCTTCCAGACAAGGGTCCCCCCTTAATGACGCTGTAAACAAACTAAATGACAGATCGCGCTTCAAATTGACACTAAGAACACTGACAGTAGTACTAACTATTGAAAAAATGAGAAATGTTCATTGGGAATACGTAAAAATTTCAAATTCCCGGTTCTGTCAAATATCAGAACGTATTGTCGATCGACCAACTTGAGAAAGCAGAATCGATCACGGATGTCTACTGTGCTGCATTATTTGAAGAAAGAAAAATGATGTCATCGGAGATGAATGACCAACAAAGAAAAGAATCTTCCTCTTCAAAGACAATGTACCGCTATAGACTACTTCATCATTCAGCATATTCATCGGATTTGGCTTCTAGCGATATTTTTGACGTAGAAATACGTCTTTCATTAAGGGTGCCAAATCAGAAAACAGGTCACGTTTTTATGAAATAAAGTTAACGTTAATAACTATTTTTGCCGCGAACGGATTTTGGCGATTTACATACTAAACGAATCGGAAATTCCGTAAGATTTGTTTAATATGCTATACATTAGAATCCCCTGGTTTGTAAATGGTTAAAATTCATGAAAACTCTAAGAATTTCCTACATTTGTTCCGTCCATTTGTGTGCTTTCCCGAACAGAGCTATCAATAACGAGCAACTTATCGACGACCAACGAAGGGGAAATCGTAGGATTTGAAGTCTCCGTGAACAAAGGAAAAGTAGAAGAATTAAGGGGAATACTTGCCTAGAGTATAAACAGTGGATCTCGCTGAGGCAAACTTTCATTCGGCATCGGACTGTTGAGCAATCCAGTTCACTTTGCTTTCGCTGCGCTTCGATCTAAGATTGGACCCCACCAGTGGTAATCCGACTTGGATATCGTCGTTTGCTTTTTCTGTTCGTTATTCGTTAGTCGAATCGTGTGTTTTTCTTCCCGCGTCATGAAATGAACGCTTCGCGTAGTGGGTGATGAGCAAGAAGAAGAGGAAGGCAGGCTCGAGCCCTGCAAAAAACGAAAACAGAACGAAATTTCGAGGCAAGCGTCATCTAATGATGCACGCGATGTTGGTGCAGTGAAAAGCGCTCGCACTGAACCGAGCAACCAAAATCAAGCTTCCCCCGCTTGTGGTTAAGGCGGTCGCTCTTGACAAACTCATCAGCGAATTCGCATCGGATGGGTGTTACAGCAGAGTACAAGCTATGTGGCATAATTCAGTCTTTTTCCAAGCACTTAACATTGTTTCTTTTTCGTCATCATAAGGGCTTCAGTTTAATGCATCAATGCATTAAACTGACGTTATGGCGAAGCAGGCGTTAAGGTTGTGCTCCAAAAAAATATTTGGGGAATACCAAGCATCTTGAATGTCTTACTGGAGTGTTACAAGTTATTTGGGTTCGCGTGCCAGTCACAAAACTTCCTTCAACTAGGATTGCATTTGCGCTAATATTAATCATAACTAAGCATTGCTACTGTTTTCGAGGTTGTTGATATTAGCAAAAGAGTTTATTTCGCTCGATTAGTCACCAACAAAGTAAATTTCGTTCTGGAATTTTGTACGTGATTTGGTTTCGCTTGCTAGTAGCAAAACTTCCTTCTCTAAGAGTTACAGCTGCGCTTCTCTCGAGCATGAGAAAGTAATGCAAATTTTTTGAAGCCAGTAATATTAACAGAGGCGTTTTTTTTAGAATAGCGCAAAATGATGAGATGTGTTTATGTTCCTAGTAGTTTCAAGCCACCAATGTATGGCTCTGTATGCATGCTATGGCAAACGCTTGTTTGGCGCTTGGTTTACGTTGTACGAACGATGCCTAGAGGTTCGATTTCTTTGAGGCAATACTAAATAACATGTAGCATGATATTTGATACTTGCAAGTGTTGTCATTGTTGTTGTTTCCATGCGGTGCCAAAGATAAATATATTGATGTAGTTATAAGATGTGGAATAATGGTGCTGGTGTAACATGTATATAATCGACTGTTGCCGAGTCTATGTCAATTGCGAAAAAGGCCACTGGAATAGCGTTCGAGGTAAATTTTCAATGCATTGACATGAAATAAATTGCGACATACGATCAGCTAGTGTATTGTTTTACGAGGGCAAGAATAAATCATCAATCAATTATCGTCAACTGATTCTACAATGAAAAAACTATTTCAGAGATTATTCTACTAAGCAGTTGTCGAAAATTTCACAGCTTTATAGCATTATAATATCCGAAGGTATAAACAAGCGACTTATATAAAATAACAGCGTAGTTCTACGTCAAAAATGATGTCGTATCTTGGACACAACCTCCTATAATTTTGTTTTCGGATTAAAAAAAATTGTTTTTTTTTATTAAATCGTTTATTTTTACAGGAAAAGGAGCCAAACTTAAAAAAAAAAAGGTTGGCGGGAAGAATATTTGCTCCACAAAAAAAGGTCATAACTGGATCACCTTATTGAGCTTCAAAAATTGTTCCTTTATCAACTGTACATCTTTGTGAACTTTCGAAACACAATTCGAAAATAAACACCTGCCGTGCCTTAACGGTCTCTTCTGCCAACGAAAATTTATTGTTAAGAAGTCACGGTGAAGTGGTTCGAAATCAGGACTGTGCGGTAATTGAGTTTTCGAGTTCTCGAACTGTCAGTGGATAGACGAGATATGAGACCGTTAGCTTGATGGAAAGTGGCCAAATAGCGTTTGTTTGATCTCCTCATAACAATTTAAAAATCCATTCAGAATCAGCTGTTTTAGGTTCCCCTTTAGGTTACCACATGACGATTGATTCATGTGGTAACCTAAAGGGGATTTTTCAAACACGCTTTTTCTTCGATGTTACTCTGAGTGTGAACATTTCGTTTTGAATTTGAAACTGGAACGTGAAACTTCATTTCACGGTACCAATATAATGTGCCCTGTATTCGGTAGGATCAAAAGGGTTGTGATCTATTATGGGCTACCTAAAATCTGGTCAAACGTTCAATGGAGATTCTACAGGCAATAATTGATCCGTTCCAGGCGATCTTTACGACCAGACACGAGTCGACCATGACATCGCTCGGTCTCATGTTGCTGCTCGAGTCAGAAACTATTTGGGGAATAGCTCTTCCAACTACAGTGGAACCCCGATTATCCGCAGAATAGTCGGGCTAGCTCACCGCGGATCACGAAAATCGCGGATAACACAACAAATGACTAAAAATGAGATGCAAACACAAAAAAAAACAGATATCTCAGTATGAAAACAATGTTTTATCAATACAGGAATCATTGAATTATCCATCTGTAAGGTCGTCAAAGAAATTTCCTCCGACTTGCACTGTGGTCACGCGTGTTCTAGAGCTTGCCCCTCGGAATACATTCAAGGCGTGTTATTTGGCTTAAGAAATCTCAACTAAGTATTAATGAATGACGCTAGTTAATGCATATGTTGAGACGGCAAAAGTTCCACAGGGAACGTTAACGCCATTCAAGAAGAAGAAGGTCGTGTACACCAGTAGCCAAATAATGTGAAAGCCATGACCAAAACAGAACAAAAACCTACCATTCATTGTCAAGTTTAGGGTAGGTTCATAGAATTACTAAGGAACTCGCTTTCGCGGATAAACCGCACCGCTACTGTATTAATTTGTTTCGTTCGATGCAGAAAGCTTTGAGTGGGATACGTTTCACTTCAGTACAGGGTAGTAAAAATTGACTGGATTAATTCTTGGCTTCAAAAGATGAACGCTTTTTCCGCGACGGAATCCCCTAAGTTGCCCGGAAGATGGAAAACAGTACTGGATAACGAAGACTAATACTTTGAACAATGTATGATTTCATTTCATTATTCAAATAAAATTCAAAATTATTCATGCAAAAAACGGAACGGCCTAGGTTGCACGCCTATTAGTTTCGAGCACTTGATGAGCCTTTAACGCGGATCGTATCTTATTGAACCAGTAAAAAGAGCCTTCCGCAACTAACGAGAATTTAGCGTACCAACATTTTGGAAGCATAGAATCGAATAACTTTATGATGCGACACAAATCGGATGGGGTTTCTTCGGGATTTCAAATATGTATGTCCAAATTTCTTGTATGATGTTCATGCTCTATACATCTCGACAAAAACCAATTGATAATTGATATAGGGAAATGCGGAATCAAAGTCCTATAGATTATGAATGACAGCTATATTGGTATTATTTATTCAACCCTTTGTAAGGTCGTGGCAACTATATTCCAAAAATATTCTTTTCGCTGCACTTGGACTATTAAGCTCAACATTTTACTTAACCAAAAACTTCTAAAGGTATCTGGCAGTACTACAATTTTTTTTGCTGCTAATAATGTATGATATATGAAAATATATGATATATGATATATATGTATGATATAAATTTGGGAGTCATTTTTATGTAACAAAACCACGATTTTAGAGCGCCGGCAAAAATATTCTGTTCAAATTGGTTGAAAACGCAACAAATTGATAAGATTTTCACTGTAAACGTACTATTTAGGATCCACTGTGTGAGATCATGCAGTTTTTTTTAAATAAAAGAAATAGTGTATTTGATGAAAAATTCAAATTTTAAATTTTTTCTTTGCAATTCTATATTTAAAAAATCTTTTTTTTTTGCTGCACTAGAAATATTGCAAATCGTTGAAATAATCGGTATCGTTGCACTAGAAATATTGTTTTGATTTTTGCATAACCAAAGGCGTAATTTGTTTATGAGGTTAACGATCTGTGACAACTGTATTTCCACCACCTGTTTCAATAGTTCATTTTTTTCAGAGGTAAATATATGTCATGTAAGAACTATTTTCTTTGAAGTTTGAGTCGATTCATTGCCTAGTTTCCACGGCCTTATAAAGGGTTATATTGCATCGGATTCTTCACAATTTATCACTGAACTACAAGCAGTAATATTCTCCTGGATGTCTGCAAAAATGTTCGAATTGCCTACCCGAACCAAAACAAAATCCATTTTTACCAACAATAATAAAGAGTCATAAAATATCCACTCACATCTCGCTGTGAGACTACACTCACAATGATAGTTGGTAAATGTGACTAGTTTTGTGGTGAATATTTGTAACCCGTTTGCCATTTGCTGCCGGATTGATTATTCTCGAGATGGAAAATGAAAGGTGGGAAGATTTTATAAATCTGTGACGTCACATATTTTGTTTATGTATGTTACTTTTCTTATAATAGTCCTCTACATAGGAAAAGTGTTGTTATTAAAAGTAAAAATGAAGCAAATGAAATGAACGAACTAATTTTTTTTCCTAAATCAATGCTAGCGTCACAAGGGCCCGACATTTTAACAGAAACTGAAATTTCAGTATTTTTGAAGTATTCTAACTTGTTTTCAATTCAATTTTACTCCTCGTTACGTCGACCAAAAACATAAACGAACAAAGTCATAGTCACACAATCTTTTGTTCCTTTGACGGATAAACATTTGACAGTGCATGAGAAAAAAGGTTTCACGTTTTGACATAGGACTATGTCTTTGATTTCTATATAGGGGGTCACTCTACGAAAAATGTAACGATTTATTAAGAGTTTTCAAACGCATATTACTCAAAACGGTTATTGCGACATATGTTATGTTATATATCATTAGACAGGAAGGGGGGTCTCCGTAGCCACATTGGTTGCGCGTTCGCTTAGTAAGCGATCGATCGTGAGTTCAAAACTCAGGGCCCTCGTTGACCATCTTTGTGTTGTTACAGAATAGCTACGTCCACGCAACAATCATCAGCGATGGAGATCGATCCACGGTCGAAATAAGATCGATTCATCCATACAACTGCTCTGCTCTGCAAGAAACATCGGGCTGCTATTCTATTAATAATTCAACAATGATCATATCAACTGTCTCCGCTGTCCGGTCTAACTGGACAATGGAAGAACAGAACGAATACTCTTACGTCTAAATGGCTACTGTGAAATGTAATGTACCATACGCAATGGTATAGAAGGAATACTATAACGCCAAAAAAAATGGCAACTGTGTAATGTGCTATTTAATAGATATGATAAACATGTGACATGTGCACTATTAAAATTCGGCTCTGTTACAGCTGAAATGCTAATGAGCCTGAAATAAACGAATGGGATAAAAAAAAAATAGACAGGAAATAAATCCAGTATTTTTTTTTGCTTAAAACATGAACAGTGAATATAGTAAAAAAAGTTAACAATTTGACGGTTTATTAGGTATGTTTTCTTGCGATTGCACTAACCACTCGCATTCCTCCCCGACGCAACGAGCAATATGTTTGTCTAGATTCGGACGTTAGCTCACAATATGAGTTGATGCGTATAATAAGTTATTCTCCATTACCGATAATAGGCATTTATCAGTTATTGTATTGTATGTTGCCCAATCAATTCGCGTTCAATTCACATTTTTATCGTGTAGGTTTTGCTACTAACAATTTATGCAATTGTGGTCCAGGATGTCATAATAGCGAGCATGTTGGTTGGTTATGGATAAATGCAATTAATGAATTTAACTGGCTGCTGAATTAGAAGATCGAAAGGATATACTCACGTAAATCAGATTATGATAGCTTGAGTAGTCGCGATCTTACCGGGCTAAAAAGTTATTACAAACAATGTTCCGGACAACGTGGTAACGAAGGACATTATGCTATTTATATCTATAATATATTTTTGTAGTCATAGATTGATTTGACTCAGGCTTATATTTATGTAGGTCTTAACTATTTAGACTTGTGCTTAAAAATGATACATGATGACTCCTTGTCTTCATCTGCATGATTGAATAAACAGAAGAAAAGGGTAGCAATGGCTTTAATGGTTTTTTTGTGTACATTTTTGAACAGAATGTGGTACCGAATTCTACCATGCTTTGTCATCCAACCCGTTTAAAGGATACAAGTACATACAGGAAACGGTTTTTCCAGGGCATACATTTGATGTATCAAAAGAAAAAAAAAGATTTTGAACAATAAAAAACTCAATTTAAATGCAATTACTACACACAATCACAGTCCTATGTCAAGATCCCGTCCGTGCCCCTAGGCTCAGACCAATAAACTATTTATTTTTCAATCCGTATGACTTAGATTGAGGCGAAAAGTTTCTGCTTGCGTCTTAGTTTTAGACGACTGAAGTTTTCAGCACCCTAATTGTGAAAAAAGTAATTACAATTGCTGACAAAAGCCAAACTTCCATGAAGTTGCTCTAGAATCCAAACATAGTAGACATTAGAATACTATTTCTGAAAACAAAGAAGAAATTAAACATTTTAGTTGGTAATATGTTCTGTTTTTTTCATAATGCGAAAAATATTAGTTTCTGTACATCCTCTTTCAACGTTATTCGTTGACACATTCAATTTTATACCATTTGAGTAACTGACTGGTATGCCTGCTATGTGAACCTCCTATCTTCCTGGCTACTAACACAATCAAAGTTCAACACAACCAAAATCCGTGAATCTTCCCACCTTCTATTCTTCATCTCGGATTATTCATGCATTCAGAGCAATAATTTGATGAATAATTCGTTTACATACACACATACTACACATTTTTGGTAGTGCATTGATTGCAGCAATAAAAGCTGAAATTTAATCGAATAAATATGTAATAACCAGGATTATATTAGGTGTAATGCCAATAAGTAAAGGTATCCGCGATGATGTATAAGGTTAATTCGTCAACTGAACCATCGCGTCAAACGTTTCAGACCGATGAAATGAAGTTGACGACAATGTTTCATTCCTACGGTCATGTTGATATTCTCAAAATGGTTGTCATAAAAATCCAATGATAAATGTTCAAATCCAACGATCAAAAAAGCAAGAAGTTTTTTTTCCTATAATAATCCATTACATAGAGAAAGTATTGCTATTAAAGAGAAAAATAATCAAATTAATAAAAATGAACGAACTACATTTTTCCATCAATTAATGCTAACGTTCAAGTTCATAATGGCCCAGCTGACATTTTGGCAGGAACCGGAATTTCATTGGGATGTTCTAAACCTAATTAAAATTCTATTTTACTTCCTGTCAAAGTTCAATTAGGTTTTTATGACTCTGGACGCTAGAATTATATTATTACAACGTTTTTCTTTCATTAAAACAACTAAAAATACGGGTTACACGAATTACAACACTTTTTTTTATTCGATTTAATAAAAAATGCAAATAATCAGAATGAATACATATACTCAAATGAACATACTTCGATTATCGTGTTTGTTTTTCTCATTTTCCAGAGTTTTTCCGTATTTAATCTGTGCTGTATCAACGCTTCAAATTTATGAAAAACGCTTCAAATAGCGGCAATAAAGTATCACTATTGGAGACGAAAATGTATTTGAATATTTTGAATAAAAGTTTCCAGATTTTTCAATAGCTTCGTTTGTCAGTAGCATGTAGCAGTAATCACAAAGTATTAGAAAATTTCTGCAGATGGATATTTATGTGATTTGTCTTTCGACTTTTGTAAGAAAGCAGTATAGCGGTTAATTTCGAATTCAAATGAACTTGAGTTATACACACCGATAGACATTGATTACATGCATTTTTTTTTAAAAATAATTGACGTTATGATTACTTAATGGAAATGTTGAAAAAAGCATTTGTTTCAACATGGTCTTGAGACGAATTAAGACGACTCTGATAAGTTGTTGGATCGAGTGGAGCGAAGTCATAAGGATTATTCTTGGGTAAAAATCAGGTTCGGACACAACCGTAGATAAAAATCTCAAGTTTCGAAAACTTTTGTTTCTTTGAATCGAAAAAAAATGACAGATAGTGGAAGATGACTGACTACATGAAAAAAAAATGGGTGGGTTATATCTATGATATAACCGCAAGGTTGACGTGGGGCTATCTTAGCGTAGCAATCATTTGTTTGTATTGATTAAATTTTTGATTGAATGAAACAATTCCCGAATTCAATTGAATTCAATATATTTGCTTTGTGAGTAAAAAGATTGTATAATTACATATAAGATCAATTCATGCATTGTGATAGATTATGTTCTTCGTTACAAATAAATTTAATGACAGTCCCTTTACGTTTGGTATGATGCCTAGGACAAAATATGTGAACGGAAGAATTATCAAACGATTATTTTATTTTACGTTTCCTCCTGAAGTTCGCATCTCTCAAATGTGCGTATTTATCGAACGGCGAATTTGCTTGATTTAATGAACTTCAGGCACTCAGTTTCGATTTTGACATGTACATCGAACGCATATTGTTTAATCAATAGGCGTCATCGCAGCAATCGGTTATCAACATCTTGCCTAATCATCAAATGGTATGCGTAGGCATTCAGTGAGCAGAAGATATGAAGGCATATCCTTCAATGCAATCTTGAATAATCGAGCCAAAGTGTGGTGTTCGTACCCGATTTTGTAATCCGTGTTAGGAAAAACACTTTTCGGAGTGCAAAAAAAAAAACATGCGAGTGCAGAAGTACCCCCGGAAGACCGTTTTAAGGAAACATATTCTAGTTTGCACAAAGGCGAGCGAGTACAAAAGTACTCGCAGTTTGCATTTATTTGCTGAGCCGATTTCCCCAGACATCTTCGTTTTGAAGTCTGCAAAACACATTTCAGTCGGAACAAAAATGCCCCCGACTTGCATGAATTTGCAATGCCAATATCCTCAGACACCTTGGTTCTAAAGTCTGTGTTGGGGAAACACATTTCAGCCGGAACAAAAACACCCCCGACTTTCATGTATTTACAATGCCGATCTCTCCAACGCTGTTTGGTCTTGAAGTCTGTGTTAGGGAACATATTTCGGTGAGAACAAAAGTCCCCATACTTTCATGTATTTGCAATGCCGATTTCCCCAAGGCTGCTCGGTTTTGATGGCTGTGTTAGGGAAACCGTAGATCGGGTCAATCAAAATGAGGCAGTTAGGGCGTTTAAATAACGCTTAACATTTTACAGTTATTCAATTGTTTATCTAATGAAAAATATCATTTTATTAATTGCAATAGAAGCGTAGAAATATTCCCTATCAATAAATGCAAACATATTTCTGATCCAGTGAGAAATGTTCGAGTGATAAGCATTCGGAATCTTTCATTTTTTCCTGCATGTTCTGTATTTAGGTTTTCATTTTATCCCCCATATATTCCGGTTAGACGTAGTCCCACGTCAAAAGTAATAAGATTTTATTTCAAGCAAAATAACTTGAACAATAAACTTGATTGATATCTTGATATATTGATATATTGATATTGATATCTCTGTATTATCCCATGTCAACAAGATAGATTTGCACTTTTACTCTCATGTTTAGGTTATCTAATCAAATTTATTTGCCCCTAGTAGTACAGTAAATGGCAACTGTTATTTGTTCTGCAATGAAAGTACGAACATAAGTAAGGCTTAGTGAATATTTTGGTTAAGAGCGGCTTCTCATTCAACTCGTTAATTATTCTGTACACAATTTTCTTAGCTAACAATTATACACAATTACTTTGAATCTAATTCTGCAGAAAAGCAAAAAAAAATGGTTCCATCGAAATCGGATCCCAAATTAAAGCAGCCCTCAGTACTTTCACGTCTTCCCATCTTCCATCGCCTGTTTCGGACAGGGGCCAGGGACCGCTGCTTGGTGGGTGGAATCAAACGCTGGGTTGTATCGCCGAGGGGCTGCAACGGTTCGTGTTCCGTTGCAGCAAAACCGAAGCTGTTAATGCCGATGGGAGATTGCGCCACAACATAATTTGGTAATTTGCACCATTCTCGAATTACAGCTGCCCGGCCGAACATGAGAGTGGTTCCGAGAGGAGAGCTGTCCGCAATCGAAGGACGTAAATAACGAGAAGGGTATTTCCGGGTTTTTTTTCGATTCCGCTGCTTCTCGGAAATGGACTCTTTGAGCCGTATGAAACTGGAGCTGGAGCTAAAAATTGCGGCGGGGTTTTCTTCCTCACTGGCAGCAGCGCTCTTTTCGTTTTTTTCTCGTTGGGATTAGATGATTTTTTTACAGTTCTATTCTTCAGGGTTAATGAAAATGTTTGATTGCTGCGCAGAAGCTGGGGTCAAGTGAATGTCGGAGAGACAAGGAAGGGAAAATTGATGGAATGTTGGAAATTTACGACAGAGAATTGGGTGTATGCCTCCAGGATGCTTCCATTAATTAGTACATGATTTTTGATGGAATGAATTCAGATATCAAACACAGGTTCATATTGTGCAAAACGCTGGAAGCGTTATGTCGGCTGGTAATTCACGTGTACGAGAAAAAACTGTCAACTTCTAGTGTCCTTCCATTCGATGAAAGTCCAAATCTTGAATTTCATGCCAACTCGACTGGCTGTTGGCAGCACTATCTCAGAGAGCAGTGGGACATTGCAGGTGTAAATACATGGGTTTTTACGTAGAACTACGTCTTCCATTATGGGTACGAAATCAGAGAACAGGTCACGTTTTCATGAAATAAAGTTAAGGATAATAACTATTTTCACCGCGAACGGATGTTGGCTATTTACATACAAAAGAATCGGATAAGATTTGTTTATTATGCTATATATTACAATCCTCTGGTGTGTAAACTATTTAAGTTGATGAAAACTAAAAGTATTTCAATCTTCCCATACATATCGTCAACTGTTTCTATAATAAGAAACCATTTCAGGGCGAACAAACCATTCTTCTGAACAATTATTTCTAAAATTTCGCAGCACTCTAAAATAATATCCGAAGTTATTAACAAGTGACTTGAACAAAATAACAGCGTATTTTTATGTCAACAATGTGGTTGTGTCTTGGGCACGATCTCCTATAATTTTCTACGCTACTTTGCATACTTGAAATATTCAAAAAAGAATCGGAATCGGAACTTTTTGAAAAGGACCAAACAAAATTCTCGATTTTTAACAAAAAAAAATGACTTTAAAACTATGATACCTATAAAGTTCTGGTCAAAGAATGAAATGTAGGAAATTGTTCAAATTTTCATAAAAATGCCAAATTTTCAAAAAATTATTTTTTCTTAAAAACTTTTTTTTTAAATTCTCAATAAAAGTAATAAATAGCTTTATTTATTTTACAAGTAGTAATTTTTCAAAGACAAACATGAAAAAGTTGAGGTCAGAAAAACTTTTTTCCATTAAAAAGCCCATCTTCCGATGCATGGATGACTTGTTAGAAATTGTATGGGCTATTCAAATATTTTTTTTCAAAATTTTTAAAAAACATGTTTTCGAGAAAAAATTAATTTTGTTTTTTTTTAAATGAAAAAAAATTCAATGATTTTTTTTCAATTTGTCTAATATTTCTGAATAAAAATATAAGTAATTCCTTATATTTCATTCTTGGACTAAAAATTTGTAGGTATGATAGACTTTTTGTAAGAACATTTTCAGATTTTGAGTTTTTTTTCAACTTTTTTTTTTCGAAAAGTTCAAATTTAAAGACTATGAGATCTACAAAATGTTGATTAAAGAATAAAACGTAGTTGTTGGTTAAAGGATGAAATGCATAAATGTGAAATTACTTAGGTTTTCATTAAAAAAATTCCAAACAAATTTTTGAAAAAAAAATTTCAAATTTCGAAAACATGTGTTTTTAAAACTCTGAAATAAAAGATATAAATAGCCTTTATAATTTCCAACAAGTCACCCATACATCGGAAAATGGCCAAGCTTGGCAACAACTTTTTCATGTATTCTTCAAAAATTAGTATTAATGTTTAACTCGTACCGTTTTTATTGATAAATCATCGCGATTTACATGTTCTGCTAACTTTTTTATATTTAAAAACTTGTCAAGAACATGTCAAACGCAAGACTTAACACACATAAATTTAACGAGCGAAACAAAATTTTTTCAAGAGTCTTCATAAAATATTTCCTTATATTCCAGGCACTATAAAAGATAGAAATTAAACGAAAGGTCATATTTTAATGAGACTAAAACTTTGTCGAATACACTATATCGTTATCTTGACTTTAAACAAAATTAGGTAATCCTTGTAATTTTTAAAAGAAAACATGAAAAAGTTGTTGTTGCAAAAACTTTTTTCCTGTAGAATTGCCCATCTTTCGATATATGAACGATTTGTTGGAAATTGTAAAAGCTATTCACAATATTTTTTGAGAATTGAAAAAAAACGTTTTAGAGCAAAATGAATTTAAATTTTGAAAAAAAAAATCTATTCAGGGAAATTAATTTTTTTTTTGTATTTTTTATGGAAATTTAAACAATTTTCTACATTTCATCATACGACCAGAAGTTTTTGAGTTTAAAAAAAGTTTTGAGTTTTTGAGTTATAATTTTTTGTAAAAAAAAAAGAAAAAAAAATTGCCCGTTTCAAAAAGTAGTATTACTCTTTTTTGAAGATTTCAAGTATGCAAAGTTGCTTGAATGACCCATGTCATTACACCCACAACGTTTCACTGCTATCTGAAATGGTGCAGCTAACTCCTAAGACAAGTTGCCATAAAATTCGTCAAATACAGCATTGAGTGACAGTAGTTTTTGTAAATCGACCTTTCGAATGTTTCTTTTTTAGTTCATCACATGTGTCCATTAGGTGTTTTCCATTTAATCTTTATAGTGCTTTCTATTTGCAAATAATTTGAATTTAAATATATTTGACGCTTAGACGCTCGGATCAAAAAATACAAATAATAGGCAGTTGAAGAAACGAAGCATTATCGTATGCGTGATAATGTTTGCACTATCGTACAAATTAGGTTACCGTTTCACGTGTGCATACAATGCTTTGGATACCTTTGCATGCACGTAAGTTATGATTCATGTCATAACAGGCTACGAGTGAAAGAAACTCATTTCCTTAGGTTGACAGTTGCACCATGCCGAAGTGGCAGCGTATTCGTGATTTGTCCCACGCGTAAATGCCGCAAAAAGATATTTCAATCGCTGTGGGGGTGTCCCGGTGAGTCATGACTAGGGTCTTAGATCGCGAAAAGAAACGGAAATTATGCGTGAAAGTGGCCACAGGTCGTTCAAGTGGTCAGCTCGGAATTCGACGGTTATCGCTGCTATCAAAGGGAAGATTCGTGCGAACTCAGTGCTCGAAATGGCAAAGGAACATGGGATCACCGACTTTACGACACGGAATATCGTAAAGGGAGATTCGATGGATGATTAACATAGTTTAAGACTCTCAGAACCTTCCCCATCTATATAAATAAAAATGGAAGACCAAATATGCTGATAAGCGGAAAACCCGAGGAAGGAATTGTCCGATTTGAGTCGTCTTTATTTTTCTATGTTCGTCTCTTCCCGTAGATCAATATAGCGGAGAGAAAAATCGCTAAAATCGAAATTGATTTTTTTTCGAAAGTAGAAATTGATTTTCAGGTGGAATAACGTGTGTTTTGACGTGTTTTAAGCATTTAAACAACTTGTAATAAGGTAATAGATAGACTTAATTGCTCCACACCACCCTGTTTGTTGACAGCCATTGCGAATTTGTTGATTTATTTACTTTCTACTATAGAAGCTGTAAACTACAAAGTCCATTCGCCTCAGCCTTGAAAAAGACTAATTTGAAGATCAATTAACGAATAGTTCGGGGATTAAACACATGAAAGTTCGCTTAGTAAAAAAAACGCTATTCTGGGCGGGACGAAGTTTGCCGGGTCAGCTAGTTTTGAATAAATAAAAAGATCGAAATCAAATTTTTTGAGATTTTTTTTAAATTTTTACATTGTTCAATGGTGTAAACATTACCCCGCATACGATAATTCTGTTTGAAAGTCTTTCTACCTTCTATGTGGCATACCAGTATCGAAACGAGTTTCTGGGCTGCGAATTGTTTCGTTTCCTTGTTTGGGTTTTTTTTTCAAACAATGATAACAACCAATGTCAATAAAACTTTACTGTTTACTTATGAAACAAGGACAAAAACCCATCAGGGCACTATTTGTTCAAACGTGTAATGAAATGAAAACAGTATCCGTTTTATATTTATTTATCCATGTTTAGAGAGTCGTAAAAACGATTATTTTTTCAACGAGGGAAAATTGAAGACGTATAACGATGGGATTTGTAGACGGATGTGTGTGAATAGGTGCTATTAAAATCTCATCCAACTAATGTAAGAAAAACTGATGTTGAACTTCAGACTAACGTTCACTGTCATATTGTAAGCGTAAGGATGTAGCCGATGTTATCTTTGGGGTATTTAAATGCATGAATTAAAGAAACATTCCTGTTGACCTTTGTCCCGATTTGAAGCGAGGCAAAATGTTCGATCAGGCTCTAGCTGTGATGTTTCCACAGTGCTGTTAAGTCTTATTTATTGCACTGCCCTTTCGTATCCCTTCTTTGATCTCCTATTCAACTTATAATATCCGTATCTCTCCAGACACGTACGGACAAGCCACAATGATTCCAATTTTCGTTCAAAATTTCCCTCTTCTTATCGGTCACGCATATATGTCATCCCAAAATGACTGTGCGCACCACCAAATAGAATAGGAAATTCGTCCCCACTTTACACACACCGAAAGCGATTCTGTTTCATAATGATAACCTTTTCAAAACACCGACCAACAGCAGCAGCAGCAACCCGGAATGACCATCGTGAAAAAAATGAGAGCTTTCAGTGTCAGGGAAAAAGTTATATAACAACCAAAATATATTATGTTATGCACCGTCATACGATGCCCGGGAGGGACTACCATTCAGCTGTCAGACCGTGTGCATGTGAATGTGAATGTGTATGTGAGAGAGACAACGAGAGCAAGCTCGCTAACATCTAGTCTTTGTCTTTTTTTCTGGTTCACCCAATCTCATTTATTATCCCCACCCGCGCGTGCCTTTGACCGAAACGTTCCTGAACAATCACGGCTGTATCTGGTTTCAAGGGAGACCCCCCGAGGCATTATATTTCTCAGTGCTGCTCCTAACACGTATCGGCCATCCCTGCCTGCCATCACCCACAATCGCGCTACCCAGGATAAAGTACGACTCAACCCAACCACGTACCACTTTCACCCGTCCTTTTTCCGTCCTCTCTTTCGATCTCTTACTCTTTCTCGCATTTCACTGCCTTCACGATAAGGATGCTGGGGAGATTCGGTTTTGTGACGCCACGCAACACGAGGGCCTCTATCGATTCGTCTTCTCGTTGACGCTCAGTTGGAATGATTAATTTCCAGTGTGACTTCGGATCGATTTTTCCTCCGGGCCAACGGGGCTAAGAAGTGGTCCGCGGAGGATTAACCCAATTTGGTTTGATTGCTTTGGAGCAGGCATATTTTCGGCTCGTGTTACGCTGTGCGTTGGAATTATGGTAACAAGGGATCAGAAGTATCACTTGAACTTCAGACAGTCGTCAATGCTCAATGCTTTTAACCAATTAACGCTAAAAAACCACTAGTTGTTAGTTACATAAACGACTAATGTATACAGGGGCAAGTTGAAACAGAAGGGTAAGTTAACCATAACTTTTACTAGGAATGATGGATTGACGTGATATATTTCTTCAATAAACAATACCTTTCAACCAGGGTTGCAACATTTATTTCTGAGTAATTCCAAATGAAATCGACAAATGACAAAACATGAGTATTTTTGATTCGAATGAAAGTGTGTATTCCGTTTGGGTTAGAGGAAATATGAGTTTTCCACAGCAATTGGGAATTTTTTGACTCAAGCGTAACTTTCGAAAAGGGCGTATCGATTTGAGTAAGAGAAATCTTTGATAATTTATATCTCAAAAGCTACGTATCGAAATAGTGTCTTAAAAAGAGTTATAGAGTATTGATGGTTGAATATGAAAAAAAATTACACTGAGAAAAGAAAATTAGTACTCCTTTTTTTATTTACAAAATAAAAATTCAATTTGCAATATCCAAAATACATATTTTTAATTTTTTTTTATTTTTTCATACAAAATAGAAGTCATGTAGAAAATTTAAAAAATGGGCCCTAGATGGTAAAACTCTTTTTGACAAACCTTGTGGAACATCGAATTTTTAAGAATTTTCGAAACTTCAAATTTTTGTATGTTAACAATCATTTTTAGCCACAAATTATGAATCCTGATGTGATTTAAAACAAAAACGGTTATTATCAATCTCCTTCTAAATGTTGTCATTCTCGCAATATTTAAAAAAAATATTTCTAATTTATTGTCTTTTTTATAGTAAATAATCCCTTTTAATATGTTTGCCGTGTTATACCGTCATGTTCATGAAATTTTATGAATTTGCTTATGATTTCCAACAACTTTTCCAAATACATCATCATGGTTCATTTTTCGACTCAAGCGTAACTTTTGAAAAGGGCGCATCGATTTGAGCAAGAGAAATCTTTGATAATTTATATCTCAAAAAATATGAGTCGTACCGAAATAGTGTGTTAGAAAGAGTTATAGAGTATTGTTTTGTTAATTTGAGAAAAATATACACTGAGAAGAAAAATTAGTATTTTTTTTATTTACAAAATAAAAATTCAATTTGCAATATCCAAAATACATATTTTTTATTTTTTTAAAATTTTTTCATATAAAATAGAAGTCATGTAGAAAATTCAAAAAATGGGCCCAAGATGGTAAAACTATTTTTGACGAAATTTGTGGAACATCGAATTTTTAGGTATTTTCGAAACTTCGAATTTTTGTATGTTAGCAATCATTCTTAGCCACAAATTATGAATTATGATGTGATTTAAAACAAAAAAGGTTATTATCAATCTCCTTCTAAATGCAACCATTCTCGAGATATTTAAAAAAATATTTCTAATTTATAATCTTTTTTATAGTAAATAATCTCTTTTAATATGTTTGTCGTGTTATACCATCATGTTCATGAAATTTAATGAATTTTCTTATAATTTCCAACAATTTTTTTGATTGATCGAAGTTTCGCTACGTTTTGTATTAACCCACATGTCTTCGAATGTTTCGTAACGTAACTCCTAAACATATGTCTTTACCTTAACGATGTATTTGGAAAAGTTGTTGGACATTATAAGCGAATTCATAAAATCTCATGAACATGATGGTATAACACGACAAACATATTTAAAGGGCCTATTAACTATTAAAAAGACAATACATTACAAGTATTTTTTTGAATATCTCGAGAATGGCTACATTTAGAGGGAGATTGATAATAAACTTTTTCGTTTTAAATAACATCAGGATTCATAATTTGTGATTAAAAATAACTGCTAACATACAAAAACTCGAAGTTTCGAAAATTCCTAAAAATTTGATGTTCCCCAAACTTCGTCAAAAATAGTTTTACCATCTTGGGCCCATTTTTCAAATTTTTTACATGGCTTCTATTTTATGAGAAAATTGAAAAAAAAAATTAAAAAATACATATTTTTTGATATCGCAAATTAAAATTTTATTTTGTAAATAAAAAAAGAGTACTAATTTTTCTTCTCAGTGTATATTTTTTTCAAATTAAGCCAACAATACTCTATAACTCTTTCTAACACACTATTTCGGTACGACCCATATTTTTTTAGATATAAATTATCAAAGATTTCTCTTACTCAAATCGAAACGCCCATTTCAAAAGTTACGCTTGAGTCAAAAAATGAACCATGATGATGTATTTGGAAAAGTTGTTGGAAATTATAAGCAAATTCATAAAATTTCATGACCATGACGGTATAACACGACAAACATATTAAAAGGGATTATTTACTATAAAAAAGACAATAAATAAGCAATATTTTTTTAAATATTTCGAGAATGGTTACATTTAGAAGGAGATTGATAACAACCGTTTTTGTTTTAAATCACATCAGGATTCATAATTTGTGGCTAAAAATGATTGTTAGTTTCGAAAATTCCTAAAAATTCGATGTTCCACAAAGTTCGTCAAAAATAGTTTTACCGTCTTGGGCCCATTTTTTAATTTTTCTACATGACTTCTATTTTGTATGAAAAAATTAAAAAATATGTATTTTGGATATTGCAAATTGAATTTTTATTTTGTAAATAAAAATAAGAGTACTATTTTTTTTCTCAGTGTACATTTTTTCATATTCAACCATCAATACTCTATAACTCTTTCTAAGACACTATTTCTGTACGACTCATAGTTTTTGAGATATAAATTGTCAAAGATTTCTCTTACTAAAATCGATACGCCATTTTCAAAAGTTACGCTCGAGTCAAAAAATTCCCAATTGCTGTGAAAAACTCATATTTTCAAGTAGATCGCCCAGCTTGCTCTGACCGGTGGATTTGCGAAATATTTGACGAATGGAATGGTCATTTAGTTTTTTTTCGATTATTGATTTATACTTCATCGTACTACATAAGTATTTTATCAGACAAATACCAGTCTCATGCTTTATTTTCTTTGTTTTAAAGAGTAGGCAGGAAACTGATGGATGCGATTTTCAGTTCTGATTTTCAGGTTTAGAATAGAATATTTTCGTAGTCCTGCGTGAACAATGCGGTAGTGTTTGGCGAACCATTACTTTTTTTATGTCAACTTTTTTTAAATAATATTCTGTGGATAAGCAGTAGGTTTAGCACATTTTCTAGTATGATCGAAGAAATTCTGACAAAAGAGACAAAATAGAAAGAGAAAGATTTCAATCTACGAATCGCGCCATAGTCGAGATTTCCTTAGTCGCGCTCGCTGACGTTCCATACGCGAAGCTAGTGATTCAACCGGGGAGAAGAAATGATGAGGCCGAATAGTTGGATAAGGGTTTGTAGCAAACATTGAGAAAGCAGCAGCTACATCGCTATTTAGAAGCTGGATTTATTTACAGCTAGCAATAGCGGCTAATTGCTATCAAATCTTTTTTGTGAAAATCAAATGCTAAGTTATTAGTGGAATCGTCATATTTTACGGGTCCGAGAAAAGGCATTTTGACAAAAAAAGCAGCACGAAACTGTCACCGAGTAAAACTTTTGCTTTGATGAATGTTAGATTGAAGGTAAGGCTTCCACAATTTTTGACTCCAATTATCTGTTTCTGATTCATCGTAATCATTTCATCGACGTTATATGCGCTAGAAGACAAAAATCTGGAATTCGATGGACCAGCAAACAGGAGGTCATTGCTTAACTGAACAAGGTTAAAGTTGTAGTTCGTCCAGAATATTAAATCAACATAAATTCAAACTAAAAACAGACTAAAACTAAAGAAAAGAAAAAAAACAAGAGAAACAAAAACCCACTGCTTTTCGGTATCCTTACGATCAGTTCTATGGCGAGTCCTCAATTGATGTATTGTTGAAATGCGATTAGATCAGAAAACAAGTTCGATTGTATGATTTGTCGGAAACTTTGTGCTCATGTATTTCTTATTTTAATTTATGATAGAAGATTAGACGAAATCTAACAAAAAGCTTATTTGACGGATAATATTATCATATTAAAAAAAGTCGTTGCTATTGATCACCCTGTGTTATAATAATACAGCGGTTGTACGCTAACTGGGCGGAATGGACAGCCCAATTAACGAATTCCGCTCTTTAACTGGGCTGACTTTTCAAACGTCAAAAAACACCGAGAGGAACGTTAATGATGCACTCAAAAAATATTAATTGAAAAATATGGAAGCGCAAAATAAAAACTATACTGGAAGAAATAATTAGTAAATATAACGAGTTTTTGGAAAAATTCAACCAATCTAGTCATTTCCTACCGTGCTAATTATTGATTTAGCCTACAAGGTGGAATGGTTAAGCATATATGTCAAGCCGCACCATGATTCGAAAGCCGAATATCGGCTACATTTATCCGGTGAAAATGCACGTGTTACAATTATATCAAAACTCTTACCTCCGTATTGCCCTATGGCAACAATTAAAATATTTATTGCGCTTTTCTCACCACAGTCACATATGACACATTCAAGTTTACGTATGCTATCGAGTAAAATAGACTAACCTCTGGTGGGCATGTCCATTGAATTTGACATTCAATTTACATACCCCAGCAAACATTCAATAGCATAAATTGGCATATTAGAAGTCGCATATAAAGTGAGATCGAATAAAACTCATATACAATGTCGAAGGAAGGATACATTGTGTACATTTAAATACAATACAATGCGAAAACCACTATTTTATTTATCAGATTAAGTCTTAATTCCGTATAACAAACATCGGTTTTATGATATACACTATCGTAAAATCGATCTATACGTAATAATTTATGCATATCAGGCTGATGCAGTTTTGTAATTCGCATGGACATATTTATTAAATCAATGCAGTACTGCGTAAAAATTGTATTACCCCAGCAAACATTAAATCGTATAACATTTGCATAAGCAAGGTCGCATATAAATTCGTATCAAATAACAATCGTATAAAATATCTATCAAAGGATGCATCATGTATATCCGAAATCGTATAAAATGCCAAAATTTCCTATATGATTGATATTTCCTATATGATTGATGGACTCGTATATCGGCATAACTATCATCCTAGTATCGCGATATACAGTATCATATACGCATATTCTATGCAGTTTATATAGCATTGTCGAGTTAAATCGCATATCAGTGTAAAAAGCATCGTATATCGTTAGATACGGCTTTGTATGCGTATGAAATATGGCATATACGTATATCACCTTCACTTTTGCGTGTATATGCCAGTTATATGCATCATATATCATATAGCGTGTTCGATGTATATGTATTGCCTCTAATTATGGCTATTCATACGATTTAACGTTTGCTGGGACATGCTGTGGGAAATCGTTCTACAGTCAATCATATTAGATCGTAATTGTGTCATATTACATCGTGTTAGATTTGTGATGTCGTCCTGCAGGCTTACGAGACTGTGCTCTGCCTTGCGTTCCACCATTCGTTGAGCGCATCGCATGCAGCCTTTATGCGTGCTTTCGAACCTCTCTCACGCAGGCCACTTCGAACCGTATCATGCGCGTCATCGCATGCCTCTAATACGCAGGCTGCAAGACTGTGCTCCACCTTGCTTCCAACATCCGTGACCACATTGGATGCATCCATCATGCTTTCGTTCGTACGGAACCATCAAAGCACACATGAGTAAAAACTTTTACAACGTCCTGATACATCATTTATATCCCATAAATATTCTTATACATACAAATGACGATTCGTGAGGTTGTAATCACAGTTGACGCAAATATTTTTCGCCATTTGTTTTTTTTTCTATGTCTGTAATAAATCGTATAATTGAATGACAATATTTATTTATTTGTATATGTATTTGTGTATATTGTTGTCTGGCAAGCATGTATATGCCAGTTAGGTGCGTCATATACCACCCAAAATATTGTATAAATGATGATGTATATACGCTGGTTATACGGTTAATTGTTTGCAGGGTTCTTCAATTATTTTCCAGCTGGTCCACCTCATCTATTGCACAAATATTGCGCCAGCAAAATTATTCCAATTCTTATGCTGGATCTATAAGCTGGATCGATGTTGAACCGAAATTCTGCTATAAATGTTGACATTTGTATTTAACATTTACTCACGTAAAATGTACGAATAGTTAGTACGGTAGAAAATGATTATCGAGCTGGTACTTGTCAGAATAAAATTTGTTGTATAAATATGTACTAATTATTTCTCTCAGTGTATTGATGATTATAGATCTGTGATACATTGGAGTACCGCTCACCAATGTTGTTGTTTATGCTATATTTGACGTTTAACTGATTTTAACTGGGCCATACCCAGTTAGAAAGCAGCCCAGTTAAAGAAAGCCAAGTTAGTGAAATAGCGCTGTAGTATGATAAACCGTAAAAGTGACTAAAATGGACTGCACCCATTCCAACGATTGAAAATGAAGGATGAATTTGCCATAAATATAATTTATTTCAATTTCAACAACAACATTCGGCTTGGAGGCGCTGTGTCCTTAGTTTTGTTGGGAGAGTTCTATCCATTCTGTAGATACTTGCTTGCAGATGAAATGAAGTGTAATTTATTGCGACTCGCAATTTCCAGTAGGTTTATTTTTTTTCGTCTGGCCTTCGGTGCAATATATAAATTAAATCTCTTTTCATTACAACAATTCCCGTCCATCGTACCACAATGGTCTGGCCTTCATTTCATTCCCGTTCCTTCAAATAACTCATCCATTGGTATAATGCAATGGAACACAAATAAAACAACGTTGCTGCAGTGATCTCTCTTCGTACAAATAATAAAAAAAAACACGCTTCTTGTATAATTGCAAATATTGACTCGGAATAGTTGCTTGGCGCGTTCCCAAAACGGTTTCTCATTTTCTTAGTTAAATATCGACATTCGGTCGACGACGACGCTAACAAAGTTCTAACTTCAATTTCCCTCCGTTTATTTATTCCTTATTTCCGTCTTATTTTGAATGAAATCGATCCCTCCCCTGAGAGGATACCAATCCACCAATTCGCATTCGGGCCCTCCGTCTCCCTATCTCGTTCGGTGCCAACAAAACTTCGCCTCTCGCTTTTCTTCTCCGCTCGGTGTCAGATTTAGTTCCGTCGACATATTTGCCCGTTGGAAGCGAAGAAAAAATATTCCCGACTCGCTGAAAGCTTGCTCCCCGGTGATGTATACTATACATCCCTTTGCATTTTTCCAACTCCCCAGACAGGGTCCGCACAGATTACCTTTCCCTGCCCACTTCTAAGCACACCAGACCCCGTTTCCTCGCCTCAAACTCAAACAGACGCCAGAAATACGCGAATCCACGACAGCTCCCGGCGATTGGCGCGAGAGCACGAGACGCAGAGTGAAATGCTATTTAGAAAATTGAATTTATTTTTAATTTTCGATCAGTAATATCCTTCGTTTGTACACACACAGCCCAACACGCAAACCCAGGACCCCCGTACTCGGGTTTCTTCAGTTCCACCGGTGAGTCGGTGAGTCTCTCATCCTTCTGTCGATCTCCCTCTTGGCTGTGCGCGCCCGAAATTGTTGGATGGCAGTTGTTGCAAACAAACAAAACAATTCAGGTCGATCTGAACGTTCGGCAAACCCACCCACACAGGATTGGTGATTGCATTCTGACAAAAATTGCGCACCGAACCGGAGGAGGACATGTGTGGGTGTGGAATTTGGAATGGAATCTGTGAGAGTCGAAAAAGTTTTTCTACTGGAATGTTTGTTTGCGATTTGTCGCTGTCCAGTTCCATTAGCCATTATTTGAAAACAAATTGATAAAATAGTTGGTCAAGTGGGGGGAATGTGACATTTCAATTAGCGACATGTATTCAGGTCGGAAACATTTGTGAAGCTTCGAAGGAAAATCATCTCAACTGAATTCAAAGGGTAAAATTTTCACAATAATTTCAGCGAATCCGTAGGAAAGTAAGTAAGTACATCCAGGCACTCATAGATTGTAAAACATATGTTCACACTGAGAACTGTGGGAATTCATTCCTAAAAAATGTTGAAACAATCCTAAACTTCTAAACAGAAAATATGAAAAATTTAGTGAATCAAATATTGACATACCGCTGAACGAAAGAGCGAAAGAACGGTTCGTTCAAATGAACAGGTTCACTTAGGTGAACGATTAACGACTGCGTCGATCATGAAGGTGAACTCCTTTGCCTATCTCTACTCCATTGTGTGGTATCCTAAATGATTATTGCATGTTTTTTATCGGACGGACTAGGTGAGTCGATGCATAATAAAATTACATTTACAAACATTTATATTTCCAAACATTCGGGCCCGATTTAGAGGCTTGAAGGTTGATAGAGATTATATCAGAAAAGTTGTTGTCTAATCATATTGCGCTCAATGCACGTCTCAATCTTGTAGGATATGATATTGAGTACGTTGGTGATGTCGAAAATTCTGCAATGAAAGAACAAAACTGGCTCCCGAATGGGTTCGAAAGGATATACTCAAGCATATCAGTTCGTGGTATCTTATCAGGAAGTTCTAATGGTTTTATTTCGCCGACTACATTTCCCCAAATCTACTTCTCTTTTCTCCTTTCTTTTTCCTATAATTAAGTAGCACCCGTTGGGATCAGTTCACTACAGAATCCACACATACTCAAAAAGGAAGCAGTCACGGTCATAAGAGGTCTAATCAGTATCACCAGGCGATATGATCAGGGTTGCCAACTATATTTTTCAAAAATCAGGGAGAATAGAAATAAAAATCAGGAAGAAATCAGGATAGATCAAATTGGATTATCCGGAATGTTTTGTGTAAATTTTTTGGAGAACAAAATCCCAATTTTTGTAGGCTGACATACATTTATTTAATTGTATATGCACAGTTTTGCTCCACAATCTTTCGTCATCTTTCATACACCTTGAAAATTTTATCCTTCCATATAATGTGATAATGTTTTCTCGACGAAACTGTCCAAGGTACATACCGTCCATAGAATCGAACTTTTTGCCCTTCAAATGATTTCACAGAGACCTGAACCTATGATAATCTGAGCTTGTAATAACCGGTTGGTTTAGCTGGTGAGATAGGATGTGTAATTTATCGAGACATGAAGTTTTGTGTTGATCTGATGGGTAGATTATGCCTATCACATAGACTAATTCATGATGTTTGTCCTGGATCACTACCTTCAATTTGTCCAGTTGCTAGCAGTCCTTATGGGAATTTATCAACTGGTTACTTGGTAGAAACTTATTGTACAGAATTCTTTTCCACAGACACAGAGCATGACTTTCTTCGGCTGAAAATATACTTTTGGGTTAGCTTAAGGTTGTTCATTTCACGTATATCTTTTTTTGACGATCAAAATTGTTGTAAACTATCAATTATCATGTAAATTAAAAAATAATCATAATGGATTTTCAGGTGGAATAAATGCACTACGTGTTTTAAACATTCAAAAAACACCAAGTAATTATTTTCTTTCAAAATATGAAAAAATTAAATGGCATTCGAGCGCGCCAATCTGATAGAGAATCTTTATTTCACGTCAAAGTTTAATAAATGTCGACACTGTACTTTGAATAACGTGAATCGCTTCGGAATAAATAATTAACGAAAAAAAGACCAATCATTATACAAGTGAGGGCCGGAGCATTTTTTTTTTGTAAGCTATTCTGACAGTTTTCTTACAGACAGTTTCATTTTCAAGCAGGGAAACTTTTAAAGGAATCCCGGTATATTTTTTACGGATAGTTTTTATTGTGATAAAGCAAAATTCAGGATACATTAGCATAATTTCGGAAAAATCAGGCAAAATTGAGTGGTTGTCAGGATACGAGCTAAAAAGTCTGGGAAATCCTGAAAAATCAGGAAAGTTGGCATCCCTGGATATGATTATTACGACCAACCACAGGCAATGCTTCAGGTAAGGATAATATTGTTGAGGTAAGCTAGCTACTTAAATCTTAGTTAAAAAATGCACTGAAAAAGTGTCGCTTCCTATCTTTTTCAGCCTAATTAAATAAACAAAATGAAATAGATGTACGATCGATTAGTATTTCTGTAGGGACGATTTTATTAATTTTGATTTTTATGTCACTTATGAACGTCGATATAAGAAAACCAGATAATGTCGTGTTTTCATGTTAATGTTGGAACATCTATCTGTTTTTTCTTTTAACAGTTTACTATTGAACATAGACAGGATTGATAGTTAATAGATCTGGATTCTTTCTGCCACTACAATTCTTACAACCCGTTTGAAATTCACATAACAAAAGATTTTTTCAGGGCCATCATTTGGAGTACAGAATCAGTTGTATTCACGAATTTATGAACAATTTCAAAAACACAATAAATAGATGTAATTTGTATATGTAGATTGTTAATTAATATTCAAATAATAAGTAATAAGAAAATCAAAATAGTTCAAAGAGAGGCATTTATGTCGTCCTGGAAGGCAAAGTGCTAAAGATGTGAGTCATATCTAGTGATGTCCGGTAATCCTACGATTAAAGAATTAAATAATTAATCATTGCAAAAACAATTATATTTATTGCAAAAAAAAACGAATAATTTGCTTCGGTTATTGATTGCTATTTGAAAGTGATAATTTTTTCGCAATCCTTCGAATCGCTCAAGGTAATTGTACGAAAATGAATTGACAAAATATGACTGCGTGGTTATGGACGAACAAACCTACACCCAGGTAGTTTTCGAACAAATTTCTGGGCAGATATTTCATACCCCGGTTAATCGGAAAAGCGATGAAATCAGGAAGTCGAAATTCCTAGAATAGATATGGAGCAATTCTACACAAAATTAGCTGAGAACAGCCGACTTTAACGCGACCCTCTACATTTTTTTTGGAACCTTGTACTACCTTATGTACGACCTATTGTGAATACCCAAAATCACATTTTTTTACAATAGGACCAATTTTAACTAAGACTGATTTTTTTTAAAGGTGTACTCAAAATCATTGATCTTTTTTTAAGAAAATCCTAAATAGAAATCCAGATATCCAACATATTTATCAATTTTTCGTTAAAATTGCAAGGATTCGGGCAGCTGATTGACTGATTGGTCGTGGAATTGATCTATGACTATAGTCCACTCTCAGGTCATCAATATACTAATATACAACATGTGGCTGCGTCAAACATGTCCGGTTCAAACTGTGTGAATCAAGACTGTTAAAAATATACTACTGTCCTGCTTTTATACACCGCCCCCTAACGCATCTATCAACCAAACGGTCACGCCATAAACCATAGAATCGTATTGACTTTTTTTTCTTGATACATGAGAAAGAGAGAAACGAATTCATTTTAGGGCGAGTCGTTCCAATATGCAATGAAGTCCATTTGACGGGGAAGAATTCGTAGCCACATTGAGATCGACCGTGAGTTCAAAACTCAGGGCACTCATTGATCATCTTTGTGTTGTTACAGAATAACTATGTCCACGCAACAATCATCAGCGATGGAGATCGATTCAGTGTCGGAGTCCTGGCCTCTCTCTATCCATATGAAAGCTCTGCTTGCAACAAGAGAAACATCGGGCTGTTGTGCTGTGAATAACATAATGATCATATCAGCGGTCTCCGCTGTCTGGTGGTCTAACTGGATAATGGAAGGACAGAAAGAATACTCTTACGCCTAAATGGCTAGTTTGTAATGTATGATATGGTATAGACGGAATTCTCTTACGCCAAAAAATTGCAACTGTGTAATGTACTATTTATAGATATGATAAACATGTGACATGTACACGATTGAAATTCTGCTCTAATGCTAATGCTAATTTCTTAAAATTCTGCTATGCTAATGAGCCAGAAATAAACAAATGGAATCACAAAAAATGCACTGGGATCTCTGTCAAAGTTTTCCTGATTGGAAATGAGAACCGTTAAAATATCTCTCCGGTCCGGTCATATATAATGCTTACATTAAGTTAAATTCTCCTTATAGAAAACAGTAGGGTAACACGGGGTGAGTTGGACATACGGGGTGATTTGGACCACCCCATTATCTCAAAAAGTACGACTCAACTTGGATTTTTTATAATGTCATTTTCTTTTATTATTGAACCGTATGTAACTAACGTAAAAAAACTTTGGTAAAATTCGACAGGTGGAAGGAAATGGTGGCATGAACACAACAAGCACTTTGATTGTCAAAAAATGTGAGTTTTCCGATCGTGGTTTTAAGGTTTCTCCCGCTGATTAAACAAACTTTCCGTGTATTGTGCAGTAAAGTTCTGTTCGCCTACAGAAGAGGGACAATTTGATGCAGCGAAACTGTAAGTTTGATAACAATAAATGAAATTAATTGCATTTTAATTTTTGCATGTTGTGTGGGGTAACATGGACACGTTTCTGTGGGGTTAATTGGTCCTACAGATTTGAGATTTTTCTTTGGTCTAATTGATTCCAGATGCCGCTGAATTACAAAAAGAGGATGGGCAAACAATGTTGGAAGAAGGAGGAGCTTGAAAGAGCAACGCAGGCTATCAAGAACGGATTTTCTCAGACCAAGCATCGAAAATGTTTGAAAATGCTCGAACATCCATGCAGAATTCGAGATGGTCTCAATCCATTTTTTCTGGTCTGGAATCTGGCCAAGACACCTGGTATCGATCCCAGAACATGGTTACTGATTGTAACATTATCCCAAAATACTTTACATAAACATAAGTATGTTTATTTCGATGAAATACACACTGGACCAAATCACCCCACAGATGGTCCAAATCAAGCATCAAATTTTAATATCCATAAATCATCTCTTTTATTTTATGATATATTTGGTAGTTTAAAGCTTGTTATAATGATTAAACATTATTGATTGAGAGAAAACAAGTGTAGCTTAGTATACAATGTGACATTTTTTATTTAGACTGTATTGGTTTGGAAATATTATGCGATTTGCTTAGGTGGTTCAAATTCCCCCTTTTCCCCTACCTAACTTCTTCATAAATAAGTATGATCGACTGAGTAAAATTTCCAGAATCCAGATCCTGAATTATTTCCGCTACGCGATTGTTTCGAGACTTTTCGAAACAGTGCTGGATAATCTCATTGACCCGAATATCTAACGAAATTAGGCCATAATAACGAGATTGAGTTTGGGGAACAACATTACCTTGAATTATGTGTGTGTACGAGTACGAGTAGTATGAATAGTTGATGAAAGAATCCAGAGTGTTATTTTTTTTTGAATTCAAAGTCAATATAACGGGATTTCATACAACATTTACTCGTTAGATTCAAAGCGAAATCAACTTTAATGGTAAAACTATACTAAAGAAATATATAATCGGAACAAAAAACATCAAAATTGAAATATGCTCAGCAATTCATTCACTGCTGGTATACTTCCGCATTTGGCGAGTAAAGATTCTTTCCAAAATATGGAAACGAATGTAGTATATCAATGGCTGAAATATCAACTCTATGGCCAGCATAAAAATATATTGAACAGTTTTGAAGGACGAGAATACAAACAAGTACGAATAAATTTAATGAATGGGAGTCTGCCTATAAAAATGAAGCTTTTGTTTTCCCGAAAAACGGCACGTTCTTTCCGTACAATCCAATATGAGCTATCCTTACTTCTTCCTGATTTTTATTTTCATTCGTCCTTGTTTTTTTTCAAATTATAGTTGGCAACCCTGCTGTTGAGTCATGTTGACGGAGAAACTGCTGGAAGAAGCCAAAACTCATTACCATTTGAATATAAAGGCGAATGTTTTCATAGTCCCATGACTATCCTCAGTTGAATATGACTTTGCCAAGCGTTGGTCAGGGTGCATAATTGATACTATCGATAAAACTGAGGAATATTTATTTTTGCTCCGAAGATAAGTACCGTCATCCGCGGGCAAATTGATCACCGGGGTGAAATTGATCAAACGTATTACTGAAAACAAACCCAAATTTTCAGAGGTGTTATGTAATTTAATTTTAAACTTTTTTAATCTGATATGTTTAATAATCATCTGAAGATTCTTTTTTTCAATGGATCTCAACGAAACTCTTATTAAATTGCATGAAAATTAACATTTTTCTGAATAACATTTTCGTTCCTATTTTTCACTATGATAAAAAAAACATTTTCAACACATCAAAACAATACTTATAGACGCTAAACATATTAATTCGCTTCTAGTCGATACTTGATGAGTTGAATAAGTAATCAAATACTTGTAATTACTATTCAAACTAGTGAGAAAAAACTATTTAACAAAAAAGCACCACGAATGACCAGAACCGAATCCCATCATGCGACATATCGATCGTCTTGGTTTGTTAAAACTAGCTCATTGGTGACCATTTCAAGAGTTCTTGGCCACATTAGGATAACCCGAATAGTCAGATCAGTGTTTAAATCGAGTTATGGAAAGGCATGACGACACCTTTAGGTGGATTAAATCAGGTTTGTGTCACCTCAAACCCTTGAATTATCATTAAAATGGCCGTAGGTGAAGAAATAATTGGTTTTCTATACATTTTTGTGCATATGATACTAGAAAATCATGAAAAACATAGATTGATCAATTTCACCCCGAAGCCACATTTTGGAATTTTCGGCTAAAAAGTTTCCAAATTAGCGCTTAAGGATTTTTTGAACAAAACTTACCATAACGTTTTGTGGGCTTAGCACCAGTACTGATTTGAAAAATAATTGTAAATTGATCTAACAAAAAAGTTCGGAAATATTCACATTTTACTGAAATTAGTGATCAATTTGCCCCCGGTTTACGTTATCGAAACTACGCAAACCGTATTTACGAACACATAATTAAACTTCTGGCATTCTGATATCAATCTTTTATCTTGAAAGAATTATCTTAAAAACAGATGTCCTTGTCGCTGTTCACAATTTCTTCGAATCACTCAAGCAAAGAAGCACCATGCAAATTTTCCAGTTCAACATCAACAACGATTACCTGTAAACAGACACACCCAGTTTTCAAGCCATCAGCTTTCAACGAATATCACTCAATCGGATCCAATCAATCATTCAACTCCCAGGACGACGGGAGTTGTTCGATTAGTTTTTTCAGCGAACAATTCCAGCTTTGGCATTCTGTGAGACATGTTTTTTTTTCTCTATTTACCCCGAAAAGGACGTATTTGATTCCGAAAGATGGAATGGATGGGCGTGTGTGCATGTGTCAACTCTCAGCATGGCGCGCGATGAATGCGAAGAATACAAACATCGCAGGGTTTCCAGTTTAATTTCCTCTCCCAATGCCTTACACTGCTTACACACACAACACACTCCATGGAGCAGAAGAGACCATCGCCACACAGCATCCACGAATGTGCCCCAGTGAGACATTGTCGTCATTTTATGGCTTTCTCATTTCATTTTCCCTCGTTTTAGTGGCGACAGCACACGAGAAAATGCGGGGAAACGCAGAATGTGTCAAATTTGTTACCAAGAAAAACAGCAAACAAACGTGCAATGGAGAAATCGGTCAAAAGTGTTTGCAAATAAAACGTTTATCTTTTTCACTTAATCTTGAAATGGAATCAGTTGGCGACAACTTTCGACAGGAAGTTTTATGTGCGTTCTGCGTGGGTATCGTTGCTTTGTCGAGGCGAAGATGATAATACGGTTAACTTGTTTTTTCGATACAACCGGGTGAATGCATTTCGGACTATTTATAATAGTCCGAAATGCATTCTTACTGACAAACAGTCTGTATGGTGACATTATCAAATGTTACACTATTATTTTGACTTTCTTACGTTACCTGAGGCGTGGCGAAATACTGTACCTGGAAAGAGAAATAATGGTTTTTGCGTGAGTACGTATTTAATTAGGTTTATATCAATGTCCTGGAAAAAAGATGGTAGAGTTTCGAGCGACATAGCATGCGCTGCCATAACTATTTCTCGAATAGTGACGTCAGTCGTTGTGTTTATCTTTGATTGCCAACCGCATCCATGTGAAAATGTTATTTTCAGGAAGTAATTTAACAACATTTTTAACATTTTTCTAGAATTACCGCTGAATATGAGACTCAAGTAATAGCGTGCAGTGAATAATTGTGAAATCTCGTCGAAAAAGACTGATATAAGCTACTTACTTGTGCCACTTTAACTCCCTCACGTTTGTAGAAACAAAAGAAGTTTCATTATTTTAACGTTATGAAGTTGATGTTTCGAAGGCTCTCAGTGTCGGCGTGTATGTTGTGAGAGAATAATCGCCAATTTATTACTCTCTGGACCTTTTAAGCACATAAATAATCGGAACCTTTTAAGCACATAAAATTGGTCGGTGTTAAGTCAGAGTGGACCATGTCGCAAAATTGAAAATTTCAAGTTATTGATTACATTTGGTTAAGCATTATGTAAACTACATACCACATACCACTACATTTATCAGATTTGGAAAATCACGCATACAGCAGGAATAATTGATCGAAATTGTTATGTTAATTGTTAGTATGCAGTCAGAGCGGACCATCTACCATTTACCATGGCGAAATGGCTCTATATCATGTGCAGACAGACAGACAGAGTGCCAACAAAACATTTTCTTGAAGCTTATAGCTTCTTTGTAGAAATATGCTTGAACTCGTTGGTGTAAAATTTGCACATTCTGGGTATATTAAAAAATAAACTTGGTCCACTCTGACTGAACGGATGAGTGAAAAACGCTGGTCTTCAGTGATCGCAAAATCTACTATTTCAGAGTGAGATTTGGGCTGTAGCGATGACAATGAATTCGAATTTGACGATTATATAGACAAATACTGTCTAAGATGATTGAAAGTGGGAAGTCTATGCTTTAACATGCTTGCTGTGCAATCATATGCTTGCCTGTAATAGATGATAAAGGTATTATGCTGAACGCAACAAAAATGTTTATGCAGTTCCAACCTCACATCCCTTCTCGCTCTAATTTTCATAACAGAAAAGCACACTTTAAAAAAATGCTTCATTTGGTTCAGTCAAAGTGAACCATGTACGAATAGGCAGCCAAATTAGGAATGGTAGAGATGGCTGGTGTTCAACTGGAACCAACATAAATGATGTCAAAAATGATATTGAAAGCAATTTGGGTGAAAATTATCATGCTGTTGTTCCCATATCGGTGCCAAGATTAAAAATTGTGGGCATGTGCGATCAGCATTCCTCCGACGTTTTCATTGACTATTTAAAGAGTCAAAATGAAAACATCGCTATTAAAGATGTAAAAGTTTTGAAAGTTTTCGAAAATCCACGCTTCACATACAACAAGTATAGCGCTATGATTGAAGTAGATGTTGACACATATAATAATTTACTGAGTGCGACAAAATTTAATGTGGGGTTTGATCGGTGCTCCGTAGTTCCCGCGATTAGTGTGTTAAGATGCTTCAAATGCGGAGAATTTGGACATAAGAGCACGGATTGCAAACAAAATTGTGAAACGTGTTCAATATAGTATTCCGGGATATAATGTTGCTGCTTGTTTATCACATTCTAGACATACTGGCGGTGTTGCTATTTATGTCAAAGAATCAGTTCACTTCAATCTTCGCCTCAACGAAGTTATTGATGGAAACTAGTTTTTGGGCATTACAGTTGAACGTTGCATGAAGATGGGAAATTATGGTATTTTGTATCATAGCCCCAGCTCAAGTGACCAGCGTTTTGTTGAAATTTTAGAAAACTGGCTCAAAATGTTCCTTGATTCTAGCAAATTAAATATATTAGCTGGTGATTTCAATATCAATTGGCGTGATGACTACAATTCGAACCATTTGAAGCGCTTATCTGATTTCTTCAATTTGAAACAAACAGTAAATGAATTCACGCGTATTTCCAGGCACAGTAAAACTTTAATTGATCATGTTTATTCCAATTTTGAAACTTTCAACACAGTCACTGATACCAATTTGAAAATAACCGATCATGAGACCATGAGAACATGCTGTTTCGAATCTTGTGACGAGAAGCCTGGATTTTCCATTCGAGGTCGATAATTTAGATGAATCAGCAGCTGTTCTAACTATTACCTTGAAAACGTGTACAAATCAGCTAGTGACGCAAAAGTTTGTACCTTTGAAAAACTCGAACAGCTGGTACACTTTGGATCTTTTGCGCCTTAGACGTGAGAAAGACAAATGGTACAACAAATTTTGTAGAACAAATTATGGAAATCATTGGAATATGTACACGATCGCGCGCAATAGATATTCACAATCGATTAAGAAAACTCGTTGTGAATATATTCAGAGGAAGAATGATCAGCATAAAACCACAGCAAAGAGTTCTGGAAAATTTTGAAATCTTTATTGAAACCTAGTAATAGTAAACCGCGGTCCATAGCTTTTCATGGCACACTTGAACAGTCTGAACAGACTATAGCATCTAAGTTTAATGATTATTTTGTCAATAGTGTTTCATTGATCAATCAGCCCATTGAATTGGTCGATGAACCTGATGAAATAAAACAGCCGGTTGATAGTAATTGTAGATTTGAAAGATTTCACCCAATTACATTAAATGAACTTAGAACTATTTGCTTTTGTTTAGGAAAAACGGCTGGAGTGGATAATGTTAATGCTAGAGTTATTCAAGATTGCTTTCATGTTATTGATAACATCTTCTTCTTCTTCTTCTTCTTCAATGGCACTAACGTTCCTAGAGGAACTTCGCCGTCTCAACGTAGTATTACTTGCGTCATTTTTTTATTAGTACTTAGTTGAGATTTCTATGCCAAATAACACGCCTTGAATGCATTCTGAGTGGCAAGCTCTAGAATACGCGTGATCACAGTGCAAGTCCGGGGAAATTTCTTTGACGAAAAATTCCCCCGACCAGAACGGGAATCGAACCCGAACACCCGGCATGTTAGTTATGACGCTCACCACTCGGCCACGGGAGCACGAATTGATAACATCTTGCTGGACCTTATTAGTAAGTCTTTATTAACTGGGCATGTGCCTCAGGTGTGGAAGGAATCTTTCATAGTTCCTATTCGAAAGGTTGCTGGAACGATTAAAGTCGAAGAGTTTCGTCCCATCAACATGTTGCACACATTAGAGAAAATATTAGAATTAGTTGTGAAAGGCCAGCTGTTGCAATATTTAAATCTCAACGCTTTGCTAATACCAGAACAATCGGGATATCGGGAAGGACATTCCTGTGAAACCGCATTGAACTTGGTGTTAGCAAAATGGAAAGAGAAATTAGAATGTAAAGATACCATAATTGCTGTTTTCTTGGATCTAAAACGCGCTTTCGAGACAATTTCTAGGCCCTTGTTGTTGAATACGATTAAGCGCTTTGGAATTACGAGTACTGCATATAAATGGTTTGAAAGTTATTTGTATGACAGAACTCAACGGACTATTTTTAATGATTCAATTTCCAGTCCCGTAGGGAATAATCTTGGAGTACCTCAGGGAAGTGTATTAGGGCCCCTTTTATTTATTATGTACATCAACGACATGCGACGAGTTTTACGATTTTGTGATATTAACCTTTTTGCAGATGATACTGTGTTATTCATTGCAGCTAATGATTTGAATCAGGTCGTTTTATTTTTGAATGGAGATTTGTGTTCTTTAAGTAGATGGTTGAAGTATAAGCAATTGAAGTTGAATATAAATAAAACTTAATTTATGGTAATCTCGCGAAATCGTTCTAATGAAAACGTCTCAATTGTAATTGATGATGAGACCATTGATCGCGTTCGGGAGATTAAATATCTTGGCGTGATTATTGATGACAAACTCAAGTTCAATACTCACATTGACAATGTCATCAAGAAAATTGCCAAGAAGTATGGAATCTTATGCCGATTGAAAAACGATTTGACTATTTGCAGCAAAATACAGCTATACAAATCAATCATCTCTCCTCATTTAGGCTTTTGTTCTTCCATATTATTTTTAGCCAATGATACACAAATATCGAGATTACAGCGTTTGCAGAATAAAATAATGCGGTTGATTCTAAAATGTAATAGATTCACTTCCTCATCTTTGATGCTGGACGCTCTAATCCGCGAAGCAAAGAATTGTCTATTTAACTATGGTGTTCATTTTTAAAGTAGTTAACGCCTCGATATTTGTGTGATCGAGTTGAAAGAGGAAGTGATTTCCATAGATATAACACTAGAAACGCGAATGAATTAAGAACACCTAATTTCTTGTCATGTGCTTCACAAAATTCGTTGTACTTCAAAGGAATAAATGTTTTCAACTCGATGCCAAGACATATTAAATGCGCAACATCACTTACAGAATTTAAAAGGCACTGTATTTCACACGTGAAAGCTGTCTTTAATTAACAGTCGAACGATTTTTTTTAAATTTTATGACGAAGATTTTTATTGACGAAGTTTTATACGAACGGATAATTAATGTGGACAATTTTTTGTAGTTTGTTTTAATATTTTCAATTAACCTGATGAAGTTTTTTAACGGATTATATTATGTAGACTATTTAATTTTTATAAATTATCTTTTTTTTTAAATTTGTGTTGATCTCTATTATGTCTGTCATGATCTGGTGATGATGGACTATTTTTATTTTTATTTTGTTGTTTTTATAGTTGAAAAAAAATAAAAGATAAAATAAAAGTAGTCTACAAAAGTTTGAGCGTCGCGCGCGTGGCACAGATATAAAGGATATTAAATTGAAAGATTTTGAGGGGCCGGTCTAGGAATTTTTCGTAAAGGAAATTTTCTCGATTTCTCTTAATGAGGATATTCATAGTCAATCCAAAACAAGGCTGGCGGTTGGACTTGTGCTCTGGTGGACCACTTGGCTGCAAGGGCCTCGTCGGGACCGTATCGGCTCTGTGGCGGACATAACTGAGTATTGGCATGTCTTTTGACATTGCAATTTTTTGGAACTTATATCTGTCAATAAAATCAGTGCGTTTTTTTTGTGTTTGCTATACTGATTTCAATGTTGAGAAAAAATAAATAAATTATCTTTTAGATAACTCGTCTTGCTCAAACCTCTGTAGGGGAAGGAGGCGGGACCATCATCATCAATAAATGCCTTTTTTGGCATGATACTTGATGTTTTTTACAATTATCATACGTCAAAGTATTGCCAGAGAGTAGCTAACCTTTCTGAGAACAATATTGAGCGAAAAAATTAAATGCTTTGAAAATTGCGGATCAGTGAACTCCAAGTTCGTTTTTCTCGAAATCATAAAAATGTCACATGGTTCGGTCTGACTTAACACCGACCAATTGTCATCTGTTAAAAACCAACAGTTGGATGATTTCATGAAAATTTTGGCTCAGATTATCATGCAACCGTGAGTTGTTTTTTTTTTGTTTCTTCCATATACATTCCATATTGATTGCAAAAAATTACGACACGATATTTTGCTTGCCAATACATATATACTTCGCCTACTGCTCACCTCGATATGCACCTCATTGGGTTTATATCTATTGGTTTCGAGGAGGTATGTATTTTATTCGGTACAAGAAGACCGATTACTCATAACAGTGCAGTCACAACACAATCAGCCCATTAAAAAAAGAAAAAAAAGTACTCTAACGTTACAATCAGTCAGCTAACGTTGCTGCACACAATTGACTCTTTCTCTGTATCTCTCCGTGTCCCGAACCCATTACCGTAACAATGGTCTGTTTTTCCGCGTCTAAAGTGTATGCATACACACTCGGGTGTGATGATGAGAGCAAGCAAACAGAAACGTGTTTCACGCCACCGTTTCCGACCCTCCCTCCTCTTTCCGAGCCCTTACTATGTCGTTGGAAAAGCACTACCCAACAGGCTGTGTAGTAACTGTATCAATCTGGTTAAACGGCTTCTTCCCTCGGAACACTTGTAGGGCGAGGCCACCCCTGCACGCATTCAAGCACACGTACCTACGTGAGAGGTGGAGTGGGTACAAACTCTTGAGCTCGCAACGAGCATTAACCGCGCGCGTGGGCATCCTCTCGAAGACTCCTCTCGTCGTTTCTTTGTTTGCAGCGCATATAAGAATGCCGTTTGTAGTGGGCCCGTTGGTGGAGATGCTCATTGACATTTATTAACATTTATTCTATTTGGTATAATCAGCGTACGATTGTTTTAATCAGAAATCAACGGTTAAATCCAGTTATTGAGAAATGTTTTTTGAATATTTGTCTGACAACTGTTCAACGAGATCTTGTGTGTCAAAGAATTAAATTTTCCTGTTTGAAATAAAAATTTAAAATAAAAAAAATATGTTCCCACTTGAGGGCGGTTAAAAGTTGTACAACAAGGTACTACGGGCGAAATTACCACGTTAAGCCCCGCGTCGGTCCCTGGGGACTTCGCGCCGATCTCACCGGACTGACAGTAGACTTTTCGTTCGGAGAGTGTCGGCATTTGGAACGGCAACAACAAAGTTACAAAATGATATTTAGAAAAGTCCACTATCGATTCGTTGGGACCGACACGGGTCAGATGAAAAGTTCTTTGTCAGTCCACTATTTCGGTCGGGGCTCAACGTGTTAAATTACAGCCACTTGGTATAACCAGAGGTCTGATAAAAGGTACAGTAAAAGGAACGAGCCTAGTTATTATTATTATTATTATTTGATTTTTATTCATGTAACTTAAGGAAAAAAATCCTTTTTAACTACGTTACACTGTGGTGGGATATTCTGATAAAAAAAATTAACATATCATTACAAACTATCATAACAAGTTCCTGAATTTTGAATTTTATTCAAGTTCCCCGAGTAGACCCCTTTTGAAGCTAGAAATAGTTATAGACGATTGAAGAGCAGGTGATAAGCGATTCCAATATATAACACCTCTAACTAACATTGATTGCCCATAGTAAACAGATGAATTTTGTGGACTTTTGGCATTTTCTTTTTATTCATACTTCGAGCCCAAGCCCGTATGCTCGGACCTTCCTCTTTACCCCGTCCATAAGGTTCTGTACAACGTCAGGTTGTAGTTTTTTTTTGAACAGAAATCCATTTTCTCTTGAAGTCCGCCTCCGATTTGACAACTTTTGGGTTCTTCCGGAGGGCCTGCTTCATAATCGCCCAATATTTCTCCGGCGCGTTGGGCGGGTTCATTTCCTTTGGCACGAAGGTGACCCCGTTGGCTTCGTACCACTCCAACACGTCCTTTGAATAGTGGCACGAAGCGAGATCCGGCCAGAAGATGGTCGGGCCCTCGTGCTGCTTCAATAGTGGTAGTAAGCGCTTCTGTAGGCACTTCTTAAGGTAAACCTGCCCGTTTACCGTGCCGGTCATCACGAAGGGGGCGCTCCGCTTTCCGCAAGAGAAAATCGACGAACTTGTGGACTCGAAACTGGATTCGGACACTTCCCGACACTTTTGTGCTTCGACCGATCAAACTGCGATAATTCTAGGACTTTTCTTCCACTTCGGATCAAAAGAAAACTTTTCTCACTTTTGTACTTCACTTGAATTTCACTATTTCGCTATGGTTTATTTGCGTCTGAACTTTAGTTTAATACAATGTTTGAATTGCCACTGAAATTTTACGACTGAACATTTCACTATGATAGTTCCTACTGAACTTTTCACATCGTTGGCTTAATTGTTACTGAACAATGTACTGAACATTGTAATCTAGAATATTCGCTATAAACAATGGGGCTTTGTTTTATAGCAGGTTTGTTTCCATGCGTTTCTATCCTATGGCAATGTGATTGTTATTGTTTTGATTCTGCAATGTTATTGTTCAATATTTCTTTCCATTTACCCCAAATCTTCAAACAATATTCCATGACCAAATTGCTACATCTTCCATCATGAGCATCTCTAATCCTGCAGTATTCCTCTCACACATCCCATTATGCGACATACTCAGCATAACGAGATTGCAACTGAAGAAGGGTTGCTGCTGCTGCTGCTAGAGTGAACGCGAGGGATCGGAAGGTAGCGGAGCTCATGCAAGCCGACCGACCGAGCAAGAATCAAGAAGGAGGAGTGGGTGAATAAATGAACGTAGCAGGAAACAACATTGCTTTCAATTTACTGCGCATTAAGGTACAATGCTCATGTTCCAAGAACGCACGAAAGGCGGAAAGCAGGACGGGTGGATTATGTGTGAACTGGCTTCGCATGGCATCTACTCGGGAGGTCTCCATCCGAACGGGTGTAAGCCAGGGAAAGAAATAGAGTGAGAGGAGACAAAAAAAAAATGAATAGCGACCGTGCGAGAGTGATCTCACGCACGTTAAATCCAATATTACGACTTGTTTTATATTTATTATCGTCTAATATCGCCATTTTACTTCCAGTATTGTCATCTGACATCTCGGGCTTTTTGGATGAGCATTCCTCCCTTTCGGGAGCGGGAGCACGACGGAACAACATCGTTATGGCCCGCGTAATTCAAGGGTGGTGGCGGACGATTTGATGACAATCTTTCATGTTTGATGGGGCGTTTCGGTCGTTACTTAATGGATGATATTTTTACGGAAATGACACCGAAATAGCTTAGCAGTAGATTTGCGTCAAAGAGAGGGAATAATTGCATTAGTTGATTGACTTTATGTGTTCAGGTGATCGAATGACTGGTTGGTTCGTTCGTCATACGCACGTCATTTTGACAGGTGAACGTGAGAAGTGTTTTACCTTCCGCGGAAAACTGATTACTGAGGATTATGTCTGTTTTCTGTTGAATTATGTGCGAATGGTCGTGAAATGAAACAAAATGAAACACAATTAGGATAATTCACTGTAAGTGGACGGTATGCTCAGAAATCGAGCCGAAAATAGATCGGTAATCATTGGAACTTAGGTAATCTGCTGACATTGTACGATTATTGACATATTCTGAGAAAGATAAATGAGATACACATCGAGAGAAATAATTTCCCGAACTGCTTCAATTTCAGGGAGAAAGATAAACATTATAGACTCCTTAGAATGAATATCTATAATCGAAGATTAGTAGATCCGTAATATATGTAAAATATGCAGCACATTGACGTGAATTATGTTTTGTCTACAATTTTCGAATTGTCTTTAAAATTGTAACAAAGAAATTTCATCATCATAACGATAGTATCCATATATGGTTTCATCTGTGGATTTAGTCGCCATATTTTCTGATAGCCTTAAACCTCCTCTGCTTCTGTGCTTCTTGCAGTGTGCGTTGCCCTTGAATGCATTTGTGTCACTAACCGTTTCGGGTTTCAGTTTTGTTTATTCCTTGAAGTTTCAAATTTAATTCATTTAGCTTTGCTACGGAGAAAGGCGAGTTCATGAAGCCAACTATAACGATTCCAATGAAGACATAATTAAATGACAGTTGTCAATTTAATAATTCATACTTCTCTAGTAATGCTCTGAATCGACGTCTCTACAATCGTATAAAATTATCTATTTATAAAGCCAAATTCATTACATTATCTGATATCAATATTTTTGAGCACAGTGTCTGCTGATGGAAGATCGTAATGCAATTCGCAATTTGGAATATGTTTTGCAAAGATTTATAAATCCATTACCAACCATGCAAGGAGTAATTATTGTATTATTATATTGGAAAACCTGGTTTAGAGTAAAGGACTTGAACGAGTTGTATTTATCTTGACCTCTCGTTTGTTTCTCTTTATTGGTGAAATTGTTACTAGTTCTTTTCTAACAGACATATCCTGGAAACATACACTTTAACACTAGAACTACCGAGACCGTCAATTTGACGGATTTCAAATTTCATGGTCACAAATTTTATATAATTTTTATGTATTGTTCTAAAATTTTATGATGACTTTTCATGAGATGTAAGGATGGTTTTTTATTCATATTCAATTTCTGTTTATCGGCTTTTACTTCCATAATCAGTACCACCTATACCTATTTCTACCGAGACCCGTCAAATTGACGGATCTGGCAATTTCAAAGTTTATAACAATCTATGCATCATCCACGGAATGGTGGACATCAATACGTATTTGCATTCAATTAGACATGCAATTTCGTGCAGTATACGCACAATAGTTGTCCGATATGTTTGGAGTTCGGAGTAGTTAGGAAATTTAGACTGTAAACAATAGAGAAAGTATGATCACTCTATGCTGACAAAATTGTTATAAAAGAGTAAATAAGGTTTCTCTACAGGATGATATTGAATAGGAGTCTAACTGAGAGTAAGAGACAGACTCTTTTCTCTTTGAGTTTGCAAAACCAAGAGATTAAAAAAATGAGAATTTTTGTGTCCAAAAAATGGGGACCTTCTTTTTTTCACGAAACGATGTGTAGAAATCGATTTTCAGAAATCATGAGATTCATTCGTTTCGACAAAAAAGCGAACGGAATGCTCGATTACAAACTGATAAATTTGGATTAGTTTCTGAAACGTGGGAATTATTCATTGAGAACAGTCAAGCTTGTTACAAACTTGATCAAAATAAAACGATAGACGAGCAACTGTTTCCTACAGAGGCAGGATGCAGATTTCTGCAGTATATGCCAAATAAATCAGTCAAGTTCGGAATTCAATTTTGGTTAGCTGTAGACGTGGAGAGTTAATACTCAGTTAATATCACTACATATATTTTTTTACAAACATGGAACACGCAACAAACCACGTGCCAAGAAAACAAGTCGTGTTGGAACTGTGCGATCAAATAGAATAGAACTGCCAGGAACAGCTAAAGTGGTGAAAGATAACATGGCTCTTTACTCTACAAAACTCTACAAATCAGATGATATTATTCTGATAATTTATAAAAATAAACCTCGCAAAGAGTACTGCTTCTTAGCTCTAAGTATAGAACGGTAAAAATAGATTCCAATAGAAACAAATACCTCAAATTGTATCGATTTACAATAAAACCAAGTTTGGAGTAGATGTAGTTGGCCAGATGGTACGCTAATTTAGCGTAAAAGCAGGGTCTCGTAGATGGCCATTGCAAATGTTCTACAATATTTTGGACTTGGCAGCAATCAATTCGTGGATTTTATGCAAAGAGACATAACCAGGAATCAAGTCTTGTTTCTATTGGCAGAAGAACTTTCTAATGAATATAAGTGCTGCAAAGAACAAGCTTCCTCCAATAAATGGATTGTACTACAAAAAACTCAACTATAAGACCTGAAGAACGAAAATCTTACATAGCTAAACCATAAAATTCACGCATTTTTATGAACTCAATTCTGATCATGAGTTGTCCAATTAATTAATGTTGTTTTGTCTACATGATTTCTATGGCAACCGCTTGGCGCGCTGCAGTTTGTTTATTGTGTCCTTCGCGCATAGCAGAAATAAAGTTTCTCTGTGTTGAGGGTAAAACTTTTAAAATGCTCAAGAAAAGGCAATATTCTGAAGAACGCCTAAATTATGAATGGATCAATATGATGACAGTAAATTAAAGCAATGATAAATGCAACATCTACTTGAGAATTCGAATGTTTTAATTCAAAAATGGTGATTTCTAAAACCGGACAAACTATGATCATTTTTTGGACAAACCATGATCAGAGGTGGTCAAACCATGATCATAATTCCTCTTTGAGGAAAATCGTTAAAAAACATAACAATTTGATTAATTTCAAAACCCTTATGGTAGTATTAGCAACTAGAGACTTGGGGCTTTTCAACAAACCCAAACTCGTATCGATTATATGTGATTTCTATGAAGATTTTCGATTTGCATTTACTAGTAGCGTAAAAACATCCCGAATTGGACAAACCAAGATCATTTACCCTAGTACACTTTTCAGCATTAGAAAAAAAGACATTATTTTTGCTTGGAGGTAAAGTGGTCACTCGCACATATCAAGCTAAATGGGATAGAATAATGCGTTTTTTTCGTGCAAATCTGTTCAAATCATATTTGATATAGTAGGTACATGTATGAAATTAGCTTGGCCTATTCACCTAGAGTCTCAATTGAAATTTTCTCATGCATACAAAAACGTAGTAAAAATCACATAACATTCCGCAAAATACTACGGCCTAATGGCTATCGAGAGAGCAATTTCTGTTTTTATTTATATTTTGACATGCGACAGCTCTACTGAAGTACAGGGTGACTCAAAAGTCATTCAATTCTTCAACCATAAGGTGACTATCAATACCGCATATATAGTCAATAGTTATACTACCTAACAAGCAGGTGACCACTTTGCCCCCCATGAACAATTTGCCTCCACTACCCCTACTACATTTGTTGCAGTTTGAATTTGTATTTTTTTGAGAAAGATACATGAATTGTTGAGAAATATCCAAATCGGTTGATGCAAAAATCTATTACATTATTGCTTAGTGAATCCGATTGGATACGAAAACACTGAAATGAGTTCACATAAATCGATGCTTTCCAAACGAGGTAAGCGAAAGTAATACGAACTGTTTCTAATACTTCGAAAATATGGATGCGAAAAAACAGTCTTTGAATTTGAGCGTTTCTCGGGAGACAATTCGTCAAATGTTGGTCAAAAATCATTATATAGAAAGGAGTAAGAAGGACTGACTAAGAAGGAGTTTAGCTGAAATTTACATTCATCGACAACGGAATACGATAGGCTCACATACATTTCATTTTTTGAAATTTTCAATTGTGATAGAATGATCAAACGGAGATTGATGACGAACCTCGAAGAACGTCATCTCCTGGATCCTCGACAACATGCTTTTCGTCAAGGCAATGGTACCAATAAGTATTTCAGCCAACTTGGTCAACACCTTCACGTGATCACGCGAGACCACCTCCACGGGGAACTCGCTCTGTTGGACATATCCAAAGCCTACGATACAACCTGGAGATATAATATCTTGGACCAACTCCATCAATGGGGTATCGAAGGTAATTTGTTCGAGATAATTCGCAGTTTTCTACAAAATCGTAGTTTCAAAGTTCTTCTCGGAGGAGTCACCTCCACCAGTAAACTGCAAGAAATTGGAGTACCACAGGGTTTTGTGCTATCGGTTGCTCTTTTCCTGATAGCGATGCAATCGTTATTTGATGCCATACCCCAAAATATTGACGCTTTGCTATACGCAGATGATATTCTGCTAATTTCAAAAAACTCTTTACCAGAACTAGCAAGAAGAAGTCTTCAGGAAGGAATCTCGTCTGTTAATAACTGGGCGAATTCTGTGGGATTTAGGATCTCAGCTGAAAAATCTCAAGTTCTTCATTGCTGCAACAATAAGCGTCACAGGAAAAAACTACGTTCTTATCTTCTGAACGGTAAGTCCATTAAACGAGTCAATTCTGCACGAATTCTCGGTGTAATGGTGGACAAAAAACTCACGTTCAATAAACATATTAAGAGTACAATATCGGACATTAAAAACCGCCTTAACTTAGTTAGCGTTATAAGCGGTCGAAGCCGAATAATCTTCAACATTGGAAGAAGCTTAGTCTATTCCAAACTTACTTACGGTATTGAACTCTTCAGTCATGCCACCTGGAAAACGCTTGAAGAACTGAGGCCTAGCTATCAAAAGATAATAAGACTAGCATCAGGGGCCTTTAGAACGATTGTACAAATTCCCATTATTAACCTTCGACCATGGTATAAACGGGAACCTCAGATTGATTGGTCAATTAAAAACTCTGTGCGAGCTGGTGAAAACAGCAGCATAGTTTTGGCCATTTTCAACAACCACATCCACAGTAAATACTTTATACACCACAAAATCTATACAGATGGATCCTTTGATGGTTTACAAGTAGGTATCGGCATTTTTGCAAATAACCTGCAAGTTAAGTTCCAACTCCCAAGTATCTGTTCGGTATTTTCAGCTGAATTAGCGGCACTTCTTATCGCTACATCAAAGTGCGAACACAACAGAAAGACGGTTATTTTCACCGATTCTGCTAGCGCGCTTGAGAGCGGAAGTAGCAAACATCCATGGGTACTCGCAATTGAAGAGAAAACTGCCCAAAATGATATCACCTTCTGCTGGATCCCAGGTCACTGTGGAATCCGCGGTAACGAAGAGGCTGATCGCCTAGCCAAAGAACGGAGAACATCCGAACTATGGAGCACAAGCGTCCCATCTGATGATATAATCAGATGGGTTAACTCATCTCTGATGACGTGCTGGGAGAACGAATGGAACATCTGCAGAGATACTTTTTTGAGAAAAATTAAAAACACTACCCATCCTTGGATTGATAGAAACCAAAGATCTTTTCAAGTATGTCTAACACGTCTTCGTATTGGACATACCAAATTAACGCACAGGTTCTTGGTTGAAAAAACCGAACCACCCATTTGTAATACCTGTAACGTCAGGCTGACCGTAGAACATTTTCTACTTGTCTGCCCACGTTACAACCTTAAGAGAACAAAGTTTAAGATAGCTGACAACCCAAGGACAGCCCTAGCAAGAGATAACTTGGAGGAGGACAAATTACTGCATTTCCTGAAGGAGACGGATCTTTTGGAGCTCATTTAACCACTATACGATTATATGTTATATGTAACCGACTTAATCACATCATACATACTAACACCTAATGCCGGTGAGCTAATATATGTGTTACCAACGTATTACATATGTTAGGTCACACACATTTTTATTTATTAAAAAAAATATATATATAAAATACAAAAAAATTAGTTAGATATGTAGTTAGATATCACAAATCAAACACACCCACACACACACTTAGACACACACTCACAACAACATACACAGATGTTGGTTTTTTTGAAAAAAAAGGCTCTTCTCCGACATTCGAATACAATTTTTGCGTGGATGGCACACAAGTCAATTAATATCTTTTAATGACCATATAATTCTCTTTCAGCTTCCTGGGCTAGACATCATTTCTCATTTTATTTTCTTTCAGCGTGTTTGATATAATTACCTCGTATTTCTACTACCAGGTGACCAAATATGCCTCCCATTACTAACGTACTTCTCTTCCAGCATATGTTATACGATTATTACACTATATACATGATTTACCGGAAACGAGAGCAGAGGAAGCATGCGCGAAATTTGATATAAAAAAAACTTAAGGCCTTTCTCAAGGCTAGAGGCGAATGAACTGAAAATTTTAAAGCCTCTTTAATCCAACATCATCATCATCATCAATTGTGATTATACAAATTCTTCAAATCAAGAAAATTTGAAAAAAATCAACAGAACAAGAAATGTTCCTGGAACTTTTAACTTTTTCAGGTTATCTTACCTGACGAAAAAAGATCAATCCCGTTGGTCCTGATGAGTTATACGGATATCGAAGTGATTCCCCGGGATACTGGTTAGAAGAATTTACATCGAAGGAAAGCAGGATGCTTCTGTAGGTGAGCTCAAGACTGAGGTTCCAGAACCACGGGAAAATATCGAGATATCTGTTCTGCAATACTTGGTTAACAGTATGGCCAACCGAGTTTTTCGAGTGATCATCTGAAACGGGTATTTCTTCGTGTTTGATCTCTCAAATGCGTTGAATTACTTCGACTTGTTAATTTCAGTGCCAGGAGGAATTATCTGCGTAGCTTTGATTTCATTTGCATCCTTGCAGCGCGCTTCAATAGGTGGGTAGGTAATTAATCACGAAATTAACGTATCCAATTCAGTTTAACAGGAATGATGATTGAATGTATCTTTTTTGTAGCTTTGACATGGTTTGAAGTTAATTAGTATGAGATCTTTCTAGTGCATGAGTTTATAAATATAACGAATAAAATGATTAATAAATACTCACATTTTTTTCGGTCAATAATATATGAAATTAAAAACGATCTCTCCTTACACGACGAAAATATTGAATATCGAAAATATATTTCATTTTCGTCACATAAGTCTACCGGAATTCTAAAGTAGACCTACTTTTCTTAACAACTTCCACACAAGGAGTAAATGTTGGTGAGAAAATTTCACTCCAAGACCGAATTTTTATCCTGTGCTATCAATGAATCTGAACGGCAATTAAATCGCGGCGCAATTCGGAATTCCAGGAGGCGTTGTTGTTTGGATTAGGTAATGAACAAAACCGAAAAATAAATTCACGAGAGGATACAAAAATTAATCATCAGATCAGAAAAGATCAACGCCTCACTCTTGCGTAGTGAAACAAATAAAACCATTGATTATGATCGAATCATCTAACAACACAGCGCTGGAGATGTTTCGAAGGAATACTTTAAGCGGATGGGATCATTCATCGCGATACCATCTGTCAGAAGTTTCCTACAAAAGTTGTTTGTGTTGTGCGTCAAATTTGAATGATGCCCAGATGACGTATTCTAAACAGTTCAAAGAGGTACTTTTGCTTTTCGGGCACAAACCCCTAGAAAGATACGCTATCAGCTGCTGCTTGACAAAACTGGGTTGAAGCTAAACTTTTAAAACAAATTTTGCTTCAATCCAACCATATGGTACTAAGAATTTACAGGAAAACATATCGAAATCGATGTGCCAATATTCCTCAGATTGCGTGAAACTGATGAACAGCCGTGAACGTTAGCTCATCATATGATGGAAGGATGCCAAAAGTAGGGAAGGTGCTGACAGATAGTATAAGGAAACAGATTCGATTAGTTCGTCCAAATACAAGCCGTGGCCACTCAGATGTCATGAGGTATGTCAACACGCTAAATTTAGCAACACTGGACGGAAAAACTTAATTATGGAAAGAAACTGGCAGGACCCTACTCTGGCTAACAAACTCATTCGACAAGGTTTTGTCATGATATAACCGATAGATTTTAATTTAAATGATTACCTTCTAATATATTGTTTTCCGGGATTTGTGCGTTTTGGCAGCGAAACTTAAAGCTCCAACAACAATAATGCGAATTCGAATTCAGGAAACACTCTGCAACAAAAATGGAATCACAATTTAACAACTTTATTTCTGCTAGTTTTATTATGTTGTTTATGTAAGCACAAAGTTCTGGTTTCTGAAATCACTCATTTGAATTTCTTTTCGTCGTAGGCTTGCTTGTATCTAGTTTACTTCTCACTCGCAGGGAGGGAGCAATAAATCACACATTCACAAATTCAATCGATCGGAACTCTGATTTGGCAGCAGTACAACTTCATTATCGGGATTTTTTATGTTACCAGCGATCTTGTTCACTTGTTCTTCCACTTGTATGTTTCTTCGTACAGATCTTAGCAAATGTCAGAAATAAAATCACTACGCTATCAATTTCATATTAATTCTCCACTTTTTTATAGCCTGTATGAACTTTTATCTCTCCAGGGTTCTCTCACTCCCTCACGATATATCCCCAAGCGAGCAAGCAGCAGAAAGTGTAATTTTATTATCAATATTTCCGTCCGCCATCGAGGGCATCATCCCGGAGTACTACTCCTTCGCCCCGGATCCCCCTATTCTGAGCACAGCAGAAGTCTTCGTTCAACCGTTGCGCCTGGTGTATGTTTTCTTCATTGATTTTATTACCCTCAATTAATAACGGCGATCTTTCTGTACGTTTCCTCTCCGGACTTTCTCCGCAGATCACAGTCTCCCTCTTCCCCGGGCAGTACCAATCAATTGCTCTGTTATTTTTCTAGAACGCACACAGCAACCACTAACTGCATAGCAGTACCACGTTTCGATTATATTTACCAATTATCTCAATTGAGTGCAGTTTATTTTTCACGCTGTTCTGTACCAGTTACCCGATGAGCTTAAGGTTTTTTTTAGTTCATGTCAATCATCTCAAGTACGACATCAATTCAATTCATGAATCCTTAACACTCGAAAACACCCATAACTGTGTTCCTTCTATCCCAAAACTAATCCTTATTACTCCTTCACATAAAAGTTTCTCCCACACTCAACCCGATTCGAATGACACAGGATAGATAAGAGTACTATCAGAAGAGGACAGAGAAAGATGAAACTACACACAGAATGCTAAATCTCACTCACTAATGAAAACACCCGTTCCGAGGAGCAGAAATCCGCCGCGATAGATCAGGACGATGGCTCACAGTGTTATGAGGCACGGAGTCTGGCCGTGATGGATCATCAGCATCAGTGCGCGATTGCTCTTAGATTCGAGCGAGCGACCGAGCGAGAGAAAGTTCGTTCGTTCTCGCGCTCTTTCCTTTTATCACCCTCCAACGCTCCTTTTTTTCCCCGAATGCAGCATTCTATGTCGCTTGCACAACACTCGGCTCTCTTCGTCGAGTTTCTCTTTGCTTTTCATCTCGATCGATCGGAGCATAAACATTCTGCTGTCAAGTTTATGCTTCTTATATGTTGGGAGGAAGGTGAGTATAGAGTGTCCAGGATAATCCACACTATACGTTTGTCATTCAGTGATGTGGAATAACTTTTCTTGCACATTTGTTGTAAAACTACTGTTCTTATATTTTTTTTCTGTATTATAGTGATTTTAAGCACTTTTGGTTGGTTCGACACTTTACTTCCATTTTTGGAAGAATGTCGGGAGTGAGAATTGAACTCGTGACCTTTAGCGTGAGAGGTACGGATGTTACTGTTTTTATTTTTATTTTATTTAACAGTTTGACGGAGTCACAGCGAAAAATGCAGAGCATTCTGTGAAAGTCTCAGGCCTCAAGATGTTAATATTCTTCGTATATCCGACGTATTCATCCATTGTGGGATTGATTTCTCCGTTTCTTAAACTAAACAGCTATCTAGTTACTATTATTCACAATTTCACACATTATGTACACATTTAACCCTTTGTTAGACCGTGGAAACTAGGCAGGCTATCGATTGAAACTCCAGAGAACATAATCCTTACATGAGGAAGAACACATATTTACCTTTGATAAAAAATTAACTATTGAAACAGTTGGAAATTTTGGTGACAATATATTTGCCACTACGAAACATGAAATGAGAACAATGAAGTTTGACCTCTCGCACATCGACCGAATGGAGAAGTGTGGGTTCCCATTCCAATCATATAATCTACGAAACATGAAATAAAAAAAATGCAAAAAAAATAAATACATAAAAAATAGTTGCCACTGCCCGTTAACTCCCAAACAGCGCCTTGTAAGTTCACTTCATTGCGCCTTTGGTTATGCAAAAATCAAAACAGTATTTCTAGTGCAGCGAGAATTTTTTTTATATAGGCTTACAAAAAACAGGAAGTGGGTTATATCTATGGTATAACCGCAAGGGTGACGTAGGACTATCGTTGATTTAGAGATCATTCGTTTGAAGTTAAATCTAAACCTATTCTGAATGAATGAATAAATGAATATTTGGGGGACTTCGAAAACGAGAGCGTTACGTTGGCGGCACAAGGTTTTATGCATCCAATATTGGATACAAAAAACCTTGTTCTGAAGAATAATCTTCAGAAGCTTTCCTGCTAACTGCACTTGATTGACAAATCACAAAACCAAATGTATGTGTTCACAGTATTATATGGATAGAAAACATTAACATAAACTCTTTCGCTTGAATGTAACCACCTGTTGATTGCACTAGATTGAAAAATCACAAAACCAATTGTATTTGGTCGCAGCATTACATGAATAGAAAACATTAAAATAAACTCTTTCGCTTGAATGTAATTTTCAAATTACATTTTTTCACTGGCAAATTATTTTTCAGCAACGATCACTTCTTTCCAGGTTTCTTCTCGATAACCAGCAAACGAAAAGAGTTGCGCGCGTGTATGTGTGTGTGTGTGGCGACTGCTTCGATGTCTTCCCGGGGAACCGTTTTTCGATGCTGATACTCTTTTGGTCACCTTCTCTTCTCCATCTGATCGAGCGGCTTTTCTGCGTTCCCTCACAGTTAAAACAAGCTGATTGCGTTCATTGCGGTCAGGTCAGGCCAGGTAATGAATCCCTCGATCCCTCGCCGTCCAGCTCGTCCAGCACGTTCAGCTCGTTCAGTAACGATGCGTTTCACCACCAGAATATCGATTAAGTATGTTTTTCGTGCGTGATTGAATCGAGAGAAGATGTGGTTTACGATAGCAATTTCGAAGGCAAACTAAAGGGGAATGAACTCTCTGAGTTTAAAACTTTCGGCGACTGAGCAGTAATCGATTGAAAATTTTATAATTTTCGCGATACGAAACATTTTCCGTTGCGCGCGCAATATTGGATACGAAAATATCCTACTGATGGGGAAGAATAATCTTCAGAAGCTTTCCTGCTAATTACACTTGATTGAAAAATTACAAAATCAAATGTATTTGGTCGCTGTGTTATATGGTTAGAAAATATTAAAATAAACTGTTTCGCATTAATGTATTTTTCAATTCCCAGGGCAGATCATTTTTCAGCAACGATTAGATTTTTCCAGATTTTTCTCGATACTCGAAGCCCATCAGTGGTTAATGCTAACTCGATAACCACCTGTTAATAGCACTTGATTGAAAAATATTTGGTCACAGTGTTACATGGGTAGAAAACATTAAAATAAACTCTTTCGCATGAATGTATTTTTCAGTTCCCAGGGGAACTGGCAGATTATTTTTCAGCAACGATTGGATCTTTCCGGAATTCTCTCGATGCTGAATGGCATCCAAACGAAGAGTTCCGCGCGTGTATGTGTGTGTGGCGGCTGCTCGGATATCTTCCTGGGGAACCGTTTGTGGCATCACTCTCCTCCTGATGGATTCCCTTCTAGCCTAAGGTGCACAAACAGGCTCTTGGTGACAGCGTTCATTCGCGCTTTCATGATAAACGAAGAGCTTCACCACAACAGCTGTTTTGAAAGCAATTTTACGGTTATTGGAACAAGTTTTTGGATCAAAAAGTAACAAGTATATAACGCGTAGACATTTTATCTTTCGAATGAAGTGTTTATCATACCATTTCGTTCATTTGTTTAGGAGCTATTAACGCTCAAAATCTCGGTCTCCGTCGTAACGCTTTTGTTTTCGAAACTTTGATTTTACACCCCGGTATATAAATGAAAGACGTAGTCCTACGTCAAAAAAAATGAATTTGAATTTTCATCAAATACACCATTTATGTTATTCAAAATACTGCATGATTTTACACAGCACATCCTAAATAGAACGTGTTGGCGCACCGAAATAGATGTTATTTCCCTTTTTATAACTTCTCTCTTTTATTCCACACAGATTGGAACAAAATATAAAATTCCTATTAAAAACAATATGTTGTGACTATTCTCTGATTGGACTTAATATGTTGTAACTCACGTTTACTATCTTCATCCGATCAGAATCTACTGTATTCTGACCTGACGAGCGTTGCCAACTTCGTTGAAGTTCTGATGTTAAACTCCTAAATTAATCTACATTTATAATTATTTGAATTAGATATAATTTTCACTAGGTTTAGGCAATGTTTTACCTCTATGATTATTCTAATCTTTAAGATTGATTAGATTTAAGTAGCGTTAGGATTTACACTTACACTCCGGGCTGTGTATATCACTCAGATAGAAAATTTTCAATTTGATTATATGAAATCGCGGTTTTGTTACATAAAATGATTCCCAAATGTATATTGTACATTTTTAGCAGTCCAAAAAAAGGTATTGCCTTTACCTTTAGGTTTTTTTGGTTAAGTAAGGTTAAGTTTGGTTAGGAAAAATATTGAAATAGTAGTCCAAGTGCAGCGAAAACAATATTTTTTGTTGGTGAAGTGGCAAATAGAAGTAAAATTATTTACGGATAGGGACGTCCGTATGAAAAAATGATAATGATAAGGGAGCGGATTGGGACGACCGTGTTGTGTAAAAATGGAAGTAAAATTATTTGCAGATCAGGACGACCGCGCAGACAAATTCCCAGTTCTGGCAACACGGGTATCGTTAGCTTAGTGATCAACAAAAAAAATATTAGGCTGTCAAAAAAGTCCAGCGGTATTTCCGCGAGGTGTCGTTGTAAGCGCGCTAGTTGTAGTCATTGTATCGAGTCATACTATAGCCTGTTGGAAAGGTATTTTTGCGCGCTATAATATATTCCTTGACAGTGTATTGTTTGGTTAAGTCGTTCGTGAGTTATAGTGTTGCAAATATGGAGCAAAATAAAGAGAAAATCCGACATATTTTACAGTACTACTATGACAAAGGCAAAAATGCATCTCAAGCTGCCAATAAAATTTGTGCAGTTTATGGACCCGATACAGTTTCCATTTCCACCGCACAACGATGGTTTCAACGTTTTCGTTCTGGTGTAGAGGTCGTCGAAGATACGCCACGCTCCGGAAGGCTTGTCGTCGAAAATTGCGACAAAATCGCTGAATTAGCCGAGAAAGACCGGCATAGTAGCAGCCGTAGCATCGGCCAAGAGCTGGGGATAAGTCATCAAACCGTTATTAACCATTTGAAGAAGCTTGGATTCACAAAGAAGCCCGATGTATGGATGCCACACACGTTGACGCAAAAAAACATCTTTGACCGTATCGACGCATGTGAATCGCTGCTGAATCGCAACAAAATCGACCCGTTTCTGAAGCGGATGGTAACTGGCGATGAAAAGTGGGTCACTTACGACAACGTGAAGTGCAAACGGTCGTGGTCGAAGCCCGCTGAAGCGGCTCAGACGGTGGCCAAGCCCTCATTAACGGCCAGGAAGGTTCTGCTGTGTGTTTGGTGGGATTGTCAACGAATAATCTATTATGAGCTGCTTCCCTATGGCCAAACGCTCAATTCGGACCTGTACTGTCAACAACTGGACCGCTTGAAGGTAGCACTCATGAAGAAGAGGCCATCTTTGATAAACAGAGGCCGCATTGTCTTCCATCAGGACAACGCCAGACCACACGCATTTCTTTGGTGACGCGCCAGAAGCTCCGGGAGCTCGGATGGGAGGTTCTTTTGCATCCGCCGTATGGCCCGGACCTTGCACCAAGTGAATACCACCTGTTTTTATCCATGGCGAACGAGCTAGGTAGTCAGAAGTTAGCCACAAAAGAGGCCTGTGAAAATTAGCTATCCAAGTTTTTTGCCAATAAGGAAGCGAGTTTCTATAACAGGGGTATTATGAAGTTGGCATCTCGTTGGGAACAAGTCATCGAACAAAACGGCGCATATTTGACTTAAAACAGATGATTGTAACTAATTTTATGAACAAATGAAAATTAAAAAAAAATACCGCAGGACTTTTATGACAGCCTAATATATCTCTGTATTTTTCCAGTACCTAGGTATGTGTAGGGAGGGCGATTATTCATGAGCGTTTACCGTGTTTGGTGGAAGGCAAGGCAAGAGCAACGTCTCGTCGTTTTGACGTAGAACTAAGTCTTTCAGGAAGGGTGCCAAATCAGTAAACAGGTCACGTTTTTATGAAATAAATTTAACGGTCATAACTATTTTCACTGTAAACGTATTCTCATGATTTGAATACCAATCGAATCGAAAATTCTCTATGATTTGTTTGATATGCTATACATTATAATTCGCTTATCTCTAAACGGTTTAAAATCATGAAAACTGGAAGAACTTCCTTTTCCCCATACATTTGTTCTGCCGATTTGTGTGCTAACCTTACCCGTATTTCGAATGTTTATAACTCGAACATTTCCCCAACACAGACTTCTAAGTCTATGAACCTGTGGAAATATACATGCAAGTCTGGGGTATTTTTGTTCCCACCGAGCTGTGTTTCCCTAACACGGACTTCAAAATTGATGTGCCTGGGAGAATCCGCTATTTCAAAACGTGCAAGTCGGGGGTATTTTTTTTCCTACTGAGCTGTGTTTTCCTAACACGGACTTCAAAATTAATGTGCCTGGGGGAATCCGCTTTGCAAATACATGCAAGTCGGGGGTATTTTTTGGTGTTGAGTACTTTTGTACTCGCTTGTCGTTGTGCAGACCGGAATATATTTTCCTAAAACGTATTTTTAAACTGAGAAGCCTGGGAAAATCGACATTTCAGATACTAGAGGTGAATGAACTTTCGCGGTTCGAGAACTACGTATACATCAGATGTGCAATTATTTCAGAGGGAAATGTAAAATACAATGATCGTTTGACAATTCTTCCGTTCACATATGCTGGTAGTCCTAGGCATCATATCAAACGTAAAAGGACGTTCATCAAATTTATTTGTAACTTGGAACATAATCTATTACAAAAATTTCGATGCATTCTAAAATAATATTCGAATTGTTAAACAAGTGGATTGCATAATATAATTGCGGAGTTCTACGTCGAAAACATGCGGTCGTGTTCCAGATATAACCCCATACATTTTTTTCCATGTCCTATTCCTACCATCCTGCGCCTTTGTTCCTACGGCACGTATTTCCCATAATTTGCATCAACGTACCTCAACCTTTTCTTGAGTTGGTCTACAATTCTAGCAAATAATTAAACTGAATAGCTGCTGAAATACTCCGTAAGGAGATCAATGACCTACTGATTAGATCTGAATTCTCTATTCCTCATACAACTGTGCGTTGGTAATGGTGGTGGTAACTGAGCCACTGAGAGCAAGGCCACTAGCAGAACCTCAAGCAGCCTTTGAGTTCCCGCAGACTGCAGACTTTTTATCGGACGATAGTTTGGTTGGTTTCTTAACCCTTCCACGCTCAAGGGAAATATTTTTCCCTTCTACAAACAACGTTTTAGATTGTTCAATTATTATTGAATTGATATTTTTTTCACTGGTTGTCAAAGTAAAACGTATGTCCAAGGCAGCAAATGTGTTTCTGAACGAATAAAAAAAAAAAAAACAACTGACAAACATGGTCCGATCTGACTTAACAAAGACCACATAATGAATGTGTTATGTGCAATGTCCAATTGTGCTTCACAAGTGAACGAAATTGTTTTGTAGAATACTATAACTAACTATTTATTTTACTTTTCTGATAATTTTTATTATGTTTTTTGTATTACAAAGCAATTAATAAAATAACGATATAATAAACCGAACTTTTCGTTTATTTACTTTTATGGTCCATAGGGAAAAATATTTCCCATGAAATTATAGGAAACCTATACACCCTGCTATGTTTTTCTGACGATATTTTGTTACTTTTCACCCACAATAGCTAAAATATTGTGTTGTATAGGCATATTTACACCCAAAGTTAATTTTTAGCACTTGCTATGGCACCCCGATTTATTACATTACATGAGCTAAAAAATAACAGAGAATGTTCTACTCCCTAATACATGCATAGCATTTGTAAAATATATATGCTAGAGCCAATATGAACGAACGAAACAGGAGACACATTTAAATGATAGCATATGAAAGCTTTTCGTATAGTTTGCCAAATACACGGCCCAGACAGAGAAAGATATATTCTCGTTCATGTTCTTCTTTATCCTTTAAAACACTTTCCAACTTCATTTTATGATGAGGTGTAATATTATCACATTTCTATATAACAGCACTGGCAGCTATATGGATAGCGTGGTGGTGAGAAATAGCTTTGCATTCCAGCCGACCTTGGTTCGATCCCCATTGACGTCGTATGGACTTTTTTTTTTGGCACAATCCCAAATGAAATTAGAAGAGAAAACAGAAAGAGATGTCTGATCGCATACATACAAACCATTTTTAAGCTTTTAAAACAGCTCATTATTTGTGCAATTTGACTCTCCAGCACACGAAATCGCATCATTTCTGCCAAAGATGAAATTTGACGTAGGACTACGTCTTACATTAAGGGTGCCAAATCAGAAAACAGGTCACGTTTTTATGAAATAAAGTTAACGTTAATAACTATTTTTGCTGCAAAAAATTTTTGATTATTTGCATACCAATCGAATCGGAAGCTTTCTAAAATTTGTTTTATATGCTATACATTACAATCCCATAGTCTGTACATGGTTTAAATTGATGAAAATTGGAAGCATTCCCATTTCCCCATACGTTTGTTCTGTCCGTTTGTATGCTTTCCCGAACAGAGCAATCACTAACGAGCAACTTATGCAGCTGCTAGAATAGAAACAACGAAGGGGGATAGCGAAAAGATAATATTTGCGAAGTAAACTTCCCCTTTCGTAGTAAGTAAGCTGTCGCTAGCGTATAAGTATTGCATCTCCTCTGAGGAAAATTCTCAGAATATTTCTGTGCCCGAAACAACAAAGGTCGCTTATTCTGCTCGTTTTGTGTTTTATATTTCCCCTCGAGCTGTGAACGCTAGCGAATATTTCACTTGAAGTTCATCTGGCATTGCAATTAATTGAGGCAATAGAAGAGACTTATAATCATTTGCACTCTTCCATTTTTTCGCCTGCTCTGCCATGGCTCGGATGGTTGTGTTCATTGCAATGCCAGATGCAGACGTAGTCCTACGTCAAAATAATTGCACAGTTTTAAATCATTTGCCAAAACATGAATCCAAAATGAAGCTTGATGTTTGGGTGCCACATGAATTAACCCAAAAAACATATTGGATCGAATTTCCATTTGTGAAGTCGTGGCCAAACGGAATAAAGTTGACCCATTCCGCAAACGGATGGTGACTGAAGATGAGAAATGGGTTACATACGACAATATTTTGCGAAAACGATCGTTGTTAAAGCGTGGTGAAGTAGTTCAATCGGTGGTAAAATCAGGACTAACGACCGGGACGGTTCTACTGTGTATTTGGTGAGACTAGAAAGGAATAATTATGATATGCTTCCTGAGGAGGCAATCTGGCGTAGTGGAATCATCTGACCTCTCTCGCTAAAGGTCACAAGTTCAATTCTTACTCCCGACATTCTTCCAAAAATGGAAGTGAATTGGCGAGCCAACCAAAAGTGTTGAAAGTCACTATAACACAGAAAAAAATAGTTGCTTCCGTATGTCCAAATACTAAATTCAAATCTTTGCTGTCACCAAATGAACCGTTTGAAGTTAGCGATTGATCAGAGAATTTTTTTTAACAATTTCATAACGCTACCTTTAAAATGGCAACAAATTATACAACAAAACGAAAAATGACGAAAATCGAATGTAACTTTTAATTGAAAGCAGTAAATGTCCTGACATGTAGCCCATTCAAATAATATTCAATATAGGCCATTCGAGCAGTTTTAATCGTCAAGTGAAAGCTTCTGCTTTCAAATTTAAATGAAACGATGGCAGAAAAGAACGAAATTGAAGAATCGATGTTTCAGTGTGCGTAGAGAATACACACAATCGAAAATGACTCTGGCTGAAGATATTAAAACTCTTTGACATAGGATTACGTCTTTCGGGAACATATTGGGGGTACAAATTGAAAAGCGAAAATCTACCGCATCGGGAAGAATCCAATTTCAAACGCCTATTGCTCAGTCATTTCATGATGGATTGATGAGATTTTTGCGTCGATCGATTTCGGCACTGCATAACAATTTTTTACATTGAATAAAATAATATATGGCATGAAACTAACTATCGAACAATTGGAAAATTTAAACCAGACGGAAATAGCTCGTTCTGGTTGGTCGAAATTGAAGGTACATTGTACTCAGAATTATTGCTCAGTTAATTTCTGATAGATTTACGAGAGTTTTGCATTAAACATTTTGGGCACTCCATAACAAATCATTACAGTGAAAAGCCTTCAAAACCAAAGTGCTTGTGAAAGCCGGCATTGCAAATACATAAAAGTTAGGATGAGCTCTTGTTCCAACCGAAATGTGTTCCCTATCACAGGTCTCAAAACCAAGGAGCCTGGGGAAATTGACATTGCAAATATATACAAGTCGGGGGCATTTTTATATTGCAAGTAAGGTGAGTGATACGATTAATTCTAGTAAATAAAATTTAAATTTGAAATTTCATATCAATGACCGATCATGCATTGTGATACATTTGGCACAAGTGTAGGGGTTAAATTGTATATGGTAGTGATTGTGTTAACATGACTTGAAATATGAAACGATTTATTTAAATTCACATAAATGAAAACCAATGTATGTTTCCGCTCGAGAACGGATTGTCCAGTTCATGCTGTCTGTTTTGTTGTGTTCATTTTCACCCAAATAAAGTTCATGTGGCGAGAAAACTTGGGAAAGTGAAGAAATATTCGAAAAAGTGATTTCCCATATGCTCTATATCGTATTAGGTGCTGATAGTTCTATTGAAATTTGCATTCCGACATAATAATAAAGACGGTTAATGCATTTACTGCTTATACTGTGCGTCTGTGGTTTTATGGTGATGTGTTTGGGTACGGTTATAATTATATAGCATCGTGTTCCGTTGGGTTTGAAGCGAAAATGAAAAGTAAAAAATATAAAAGAAAATTACCTTTTCCATTCCATGTTTCCATGTTTCCCTATAATAAAGTAACATGTTTTTGCTGGTGAGAAAAATTGATAATTGTGTTCGATAATGACAATTATCTTATATTAGATTGGTGAATTTTTTTTCTTTATTTAATCCATACATAACAGGAGCCACCTCATTCAGGGCCAAATAGGGCGGTTTTCATCATATCTCATTCCACTTCGGCATCTGCTATCTTGATACGCACCATCCAACGACTAATAACCATCCTCCTGTCATCATCACTCGGTTGTAAACACTGGTGGAGTGAAAAAACAATACCCAACAACCATTTTTCATGGCCATCAAATCATTATCAAAGAGTTTAACGATGTAATTTTTCACACATATAAAAAATCAGCATGCAGCAGATAGTCTAAAGGAATTCTACGTCAAGTATGCGGTCGTGTCTCGGATACAACCCTCCTGTGACTTTTTTTTTTATCTTTCAGTTTCGAAACTGTCCAGGCACGTTTGCTACATAAATCAGCATCCAATGTTGCATAACAAAACAACCAATAGATGGTTGAATCAATAAGTCTCCTCTCGCTCGCGTTCTTCCCCTGGACCAAATACATTTTCTGTTCATCGATATTCTCTCCCACTGGATTCATCGCTCTCGTTTTTTCCTTTTCTCTCATTCTCCCACGAAAAATTCCAGCTCAACATAAGCCTGGCAGCGATGATGATGATGATGATTTTGATTATGCCAATAGCTGATATTCTTTTTTGCTCGATTCTCAAGAGTATTATGCTACGGGAATTCTTGTCGCCTGGTCAGCTCGGCTGGCGATACTCCGCTGGAAGCCAATAATAAACGTCGTGTCATTCCCGATCCCAGTCCTGAAGAGATCAAAAGTTGCTTTCGCTTGCTCTCCCGTTGCCCGATTCCTCGGTATTATGCTTGTTCTCAATGGACCTGTTTATGGGGACGATTATGTGCTGGACAGGGTTGATTGCTGACTGCGTGTGCCCACTCGGTGATGTTTGAGATGTAGATACTGATGGGGGGAGCTGGTGGGAAGGTTTACAAGTGCGATAGGTAACGGCGGTCTGTGACACATGCTGGCAGCCAGTGGTCCCGGCCGTGTGGCCGTGAGAGCCTATTTGTAGCTACGTACAGATACTTCTGCTGAGTGCAGATCTTGCCTCGAGTGGGCACAGTTATAAACTGTACGATTCAGGACTCCAGCTGGGTTTTGTGTGGGTTGAGGTACGAACAGATGTACATAATAAGTTTCGGAGAATTTTATGTTTACTCAAATGAACGTGCGTTGTTTGCCGTGGCGGGCGAAGGTGGGCAACCATTTCGGGAACTGCCGCTTGCAGGAAAAAGGAACTTTTGCTGGGCTGGAGAGGACTAGAGTGATAAGTTGTTGAGAATTTGTTTTGGATTTGCTTTCGGTGTTTGATATTTTGCATCGCTTGTTATTTGTCCAAGAAAGACGGTAAATAATGGCGAAAATTGTTTGTTTGAGGGAGAGCTGTATTTGATGTCGTTCGCCATTCCGGACGCGGGCCTGTTTGGCAGCGGCAATGTTTGGTACCTTTTGGTCCCTTCCGGGTTGAAGCGGGTTGAGCGCTTGAACTAGGTGTTTTTTTTGACGTTGCATAATTAGTGTGAAAATTACAATTATAAATGGTTCCATTCCGTAGCGTCTGTTCTCATGAAATGCATTGGAGGAGTATGCAGAATTAATTGAATAAGAATAACCTTATTTCTTGCCTCTCTTGTAAATTGAAGAAACCGTACGCACGATATCATAGAATCTTATCTGGATAAACTTGGCATGTAATCTAATAAAGATAATAATTATCAGTTTCTGTACCATTGGAACAATATATAACCAATACTTAAAGTATCAGAACATTTGTTTATCTTTTGTATATTCATTTGATGTATTATCATTTGATGTATTCAAACAGCCATTCCATGCCAAACCGATATACAGGGAAACTTCGATATAACGTACCCTCGTTATAACGTACCTTCGATATAACGTCACTCGATATAACGTACATTTTACCTCGATATAACGTACACATTATCAAAGTCCAAAAAAAAATTATTTGCATATTTCTTTTCTGAAAGAACAATAAATTATCTGTATTTTGATACTACAGCTTGTGTTGCATCTTTAACCAATCCCGAAATACGTCTGTTTTGTGATTCCGGATTCTAAATGAATCATTCTTCAATCAACAGAACGTAGGGAAACATCATGAGCAAAGTTGGCTTCGTCTTCTAATTGAATTTATTCATGTACCTTACTCAAACAGCAATACAATAAAGTAATATAAGCTACGTTTCAGAGTTCTTTATTATGCTTCGATATAACGTACAATTCGATACAACGTACAATTTTGAAAGTAAAATGTACGTTATATCGAAGTTACCCTGTAGTAGTTCTCACATTTTCGTGAAAAGTGGTTGTTTTGTTCTTTATCGCAAAACATATTGGAACATATTGGGGTACAAATTGAAAATCGAAAATCGAGCACATCTTAAAAATTGTCCAATTTCAAACGCGTATTGCTCAGTCACTTCATGATGGATTGATGAAATTTTTGCGTCAATCGATTTCGGCACTCCATAAAAATTTTTATAATGAATAAAATAATATATGGCATGAAACTAACTATCGAACAAGTGAAAAATCTCAACCCCTATCCTAACGGAAGTACCCACATCTGATTGGTCGAAATTGACGACACATGCGGCGGTTCCCTAACAGAGACATCTAAACCAAGCTGCCTGGGGGAAATCAGCGTTGGAAATACATGAAAGTAGGGGTAGCTTTTGTTGTCACCGAAATGTGTTCCCTAACAGAGACATCTAAACCAAGGTGCCCGGGAGAAATCGGCATTGCACATATATGGAAGTTGCGGGCAATTTTATGTTGCAAGTGAGGTGAGTGACACGATTAATTCTAGCAAATAAAATGTAAATTTGAAACTTTAATGTTGGTTGCTTCGTGAAATTTCATATCAATGACCGATCATGTATTGTGAAAAATTTAGCACAAGTGTAAGTGTAAAATTGTATATGGTGGCATTTGTGTTAAAAATGACTTGATATATGAAACGATTTACTTCAATTTTCCTAAATAGCCAAGCAAGGTGTGTTCCCGCTCGAGAACTAGTCGTTCGGTTTAAGCTGTTTCAGCTGTAAAGTTGTGTGAATTTTCACCCAAGGAAAGTTCATACAGCGAGAAAAGTTGGAAAAGTAAAGAAATATTCGAAAAAATGATTTCCCATTTGCTTTACATATAGTATTAGGTGTTGTTAGTCCCATTTAAATTCGCATTGTGTTGAATAAACACTCAGAAAGTAAAAATTATAAAAGAAAAATACCTTTCCCATTTCAAATATGTTTTCGCTATATTGATGTAACATGTTTTTACTAATGAGAAAAATTGATAATTGTTTTCGATATTGATAATTATCTTATATTACATTGATTTTGAGTTTTTGAGGTATTTTTTCATTATTTCATCCATATATAACACAGGAGGCATCTCGTCTAGAGTCACAGAGAGCGGTTTTCATCATATATCATTCCACTTCGGCATCTTTTATCTGATACGCACCATCTAACGACTAATTATCATCCTTCTATCATCATCACTCGGTTGTAAACACTGGTGGAGTGAACAAACAATATCCAACAACCAAACAAAACGGCCCTTTTCAGAACCACCAAATCATTATCAAAGAGTTTAATTCTTCAAACATATCCAAAATAAACAGATAAACAGCCTAACGGAATCCTACGTCTATGCGGTCGTGTCTCAGACACAACCCTCCTGTGACTTCAGTAGGGTGACCATTTCCATTTCAGGATTGTCCGAAAAATCAACTTTTTCCTCTTTTTCCCAAAAAGGACTTTTTTCAAAAATTCATGACTTGACCAGACCGATTCAGATGATCGTCATATCAAATTAAAGTCAATCAATCCTGGTTATTGTTTTCATAGTTTCGGTTCCAAGGGCGTTATATTTTTTCATATTTTTTCTGAAAAGCTAAGGATTTATCACATGACATATGTCGAAACCAGAGAGGCGTTTTTTTTCGTTTTTGAGTTATGATTTTTCAAAGTTAACCGATGGTCCAAAAAATCTTTTTTTTTCCAAAAATGACTTTGTTTAAAAAATTTCAGATGTTCGATGTATCAAATCAAAGCCAATTAGCTAGCCTTTATTGAAAAAATAACGTATTTGCCGATCAATTGAATCCTAGTCGCACAAATCCAGTCTAGTCGCATAGAAATATTGAACGAAGGCTGAAACCATGAGAATGATGCACAATATTTTTATTACACCAACATAATTTTTTTTCTGTTCAAAATTACTTAATCTTCGAATGTTGTTGAAATAGCTGAGTTGTTTGTATATTTCTGCTTGGTCCCTATAACTACTAGTTCAAAAGAAGTATATTTATAGAATCATTGACCACGAGTATAATATATTTTCCTTGGCACTCTGAATTTGAATACTACTATTTTAGAACGGGAGCTGAGACTACTTTCTTCTAGTCTGTATTTTACTCCTGCAGACCCTGAATTTGTCTTCCCAGTCTCCTCCACCACCAGGGAATCTTTTTTATGCTTCAACCGTGAATGGTGGTGGTTAACCGATGGATTTCGATGAAACACCATGGCGGTTATCACTCCTATACTCGCGCATAGGTCTAAAAAAAATGCATAATATCATTTTCGGACTATTCTTATTTGATTTTAGTCCTGATATTAGCTGTCGCCGGATTGAACGGATTCATATATTATTCGTCGTTAGATTCATACGTGCAAAAGTAAAGTACAAATGTTTGACATTCGTACAGTTGTTCACTGAATACAATAGTCACACATATGCACACTTGAGAAAGAATTGTAAACTGTAAACTATAAATTATTCGGTGACTTATGGTTATTTTTACAGTTACAGCTTCAGGCTTCGGGAACAATATAGACAATTAAACAAGTCGCAGGAAGTTCTAAAGTCGCAGGAAATCCTTTTGTCATCTTTTAAAGCCCCATAAAAAAACAGGAATTAAGTTTTTGTTAACCAAGAACACAGAAACAAAGAATATTAGATATAGGAAAACTTGAAATTCCAGAACCCTTATCATCTGGTAACCGTCTAGAAGGTCGTTATACATTATTCTCTTCAAAAAAGACCCTAAAAACACGCTACAACTGTATGAAATGTAAAAAAATATGTTTGTCTCGATCATGCCGTTATGGTATGCTCTGATTTTTTTTACTAATGAAATCTTAATCGATAAATACGTTTTTATGTTATATCTTAGCTCTTTATACTTTCATGAATTATATTCACACAGTCCTCTGTATATTTATACCGTTTCCCCTCGCGCACTTATTGACGACACGGTCACACCTTTATTCCACACATCTTGGGTAAAACCGACAGCTGATTTGTGTTTCATAGACAGGGAAAAGACTATTCGTACAATATTGACGCAAACGAAACTGGATATCAACAATTTCATCAGACATTTCCAGAAAGTGACGGCAGAGGTTCTGTCTGAAGGGAAGGGTTACTCCGAAACGTTCTTCTTCTTGTATGGCGTTAACGTTCCCTGTGGAACTTTTGCCGTCTCAACATATGCATTAACTAGCGTCATTCATTAATATTTAGTTGAGATTTCTTAAGCCAAATAAACACGCCTTGAATGTATTCCGAGGGGCAAGCTCTAGAATACGCGTGACCACAGTGCAAGTCTGAGGAAATTTCTTTGACGAAAAATCCTCCGGCCAGAACGGGAATCGAACCCGCACACCCGGCATGATAATGTGAGACGCTAACCACTCGGCCACGGGTGCACCCAACTCCGAAACGTCCTGTGGCGATTGACCAAACTCATCACATATCTCCCTGTTTTGTTTCGAATAGGAGGGTACGCTTACCACTACACCATCGGCACCGGCAATCGATTACTCATGCTAGCCGACAGCACAACCTTCCGCCCCGCTGTTTTTATTTCTTTCAGTGAGCACCAGGGTTACCGTATCTAAAGAATAATCTGTATTTATACAGATTTTTCGGACTTTTAGAAATCAAGAATCTGTAGATTCAGATTACAATTTTTTTCGATTTTCATACAGATTTTCAGATTTTTCAAAATAACGATCCACTATTAGTTATGGCTTGATCTCAATCATATTTTTTTCTAATTCACTAAGTTTATTCATATAGCATTCGAATCAGTCTGAATGAGAGTCATTTTTGCATTCATATGTATCGTGTAGTACAGGTCGTACTCGATTATCTTAAGACTCGATTTCATGTGATTCGATTATATACAATTTTGGACTTGATTATATACAGTTTTTTTTTTATATTTCAAATATGACTTATTTTAAGAAGAAATGTAACATTTCAACGTTAAGGTGAAACATAAGTGGCTATTACATGTACAGTGGGGCAAAAATAGTGATTTTTGATGATATTGCTTGAATTTTTACCAGGAAATGTTTATATCGATATTGCACCCAAAATAAGAAAGATAGAAGTTAGGTGTCAAGGAACAAATTGTAGAGCACTTAGAGAGCTTCAATTTAATTGATAGAAACAATCTAGTTTAATATAGTTTTTTAGAATAAAATTAATGATAACGCATCAAAAATTATTCACTTTTAAGTTTTTCACTTTCAAAATGTTATTGAAATCCACTAATTTAGATGTTTTACTACTACATCCTGTACTGATTTTTCTTATCTTTTAAATGAAAGCAACATAATCGTCTTCCGTAGCGTACTTTTTAATGTAAAGCCAGTTTAAGGCAACAGAGTCCGAAATAGAAAAAAGTTCTATAACGCTGTCATTGTTGAAATTAGACCATATGCGTAGAAGGATTTTTTTCATCAAATATGATCGTCTGTCACCTCCTGAGAAAATGAGGATAAATTTATTTTTTTTCATGTGAGAAAGGTGTTTTCTAACTTCAAGGGGATAAATCAAAAATCAAATTCCTCTTTTATATTAAAAAAACAAAAATGCATGAAAAAAAAAACCAATCAAAAAAAAAATTGTTTTTGCTCAATTATATACAGGATTCGATCATATACAGTGAAAACAAAAATCAAAAACTGTATATAATCGAGTCCGCGCTGTACTGCTTTATCATGTTCAATCTAAGATGAAAAGATGCAGAAGTCTTAGTCATCGGCTAGCTCTACAATAAATAAATAACACTGTTTATCTTTTTCCTACTAAAGCACAGTGAATGCGAATTTAACGTGGATGCCATCAACATCGTCAAATTCATTATAACTAAGCCAATCAATGATACTAAAGTTGAAATTATGCTTCGGAATATAAATGTAATCCTATGCGGTCGTATTAAATTTCGACATGTGTGTCGTACTGGTCGCAATTACTTTTACCTGAAAAGGCAGTGATGCATAACTTTGTGAGATTATGTAAGATGAACAATACTCCTTTATTTTTTGTAAACTTCCGATAAGTATTTACTAAACAACGCTTTTATGTTTATGTATAATTTTTTTTCTATAATTCTTCGTGTGATACCTTTCGCATGTATCACAAAAATAATTATTTTGATGTGTTTCACCTTTTATCTTTCTGTTTGAACGTACAGAACAATGCTCTTTACATCTACACAGTGCCGCAATACATGGAGTTTTCCATTAATTTTTGCCTGAACCATGTATGACAACTTTTGTTTATATTGAGTATCGTTGTCTATTATTCATAAAAGCACCGTTTTGATTCATGAATAAGTTCACAAGACATTAAAATTCGTTTAGAAAATGTGTGAACTGATACATTGTTGTATAAATTATAATATTAGTATACTTCTCTGCTGTGGTGGCAAACGAACGCAAAAGGGTAATACAGATTTCTATACAGATTTTCTGAGAAAAAACTCAGATAAAAAATTTTTTGAGACCAGAAACTCAGATTTTATTATGGCAGCCCTGGTGAGCACATATTTAGAATATAACATCGAAACTTCCATCTCAATATAAACGGCGGAATTAATGTTTTGATTCGCTTCGCGAAAGTGACGATTTGGAGCTTCACTTTGGCGTGAAGGATGAAACGAATGAACGTGAAGCGAAAGGAGCGAGCATTAAGGATGAGAGAATATTTTTATCGAGCGTAAAAAAGATCAACAATATATTGAGCCAGCGTGGATAAGCTGCAACAGTAGTAATGTAGAAGTTTCATTATTGAGTGACGATTTATGAATGAGAGTGAATTTGTGAGCCACATCTTAAATTTTTTGGTACTAATTGGTCGAAATATATTAAAAAATATTCCCATACCGGGAATCGAACCCGGGCCTTCCGGGTGAGAGCCGGATATCCTAACCACTAGACAATATGGGATGTAAATTCCTCATACTTCTCCACTACTCTCTTCAATTGACTATCAACAACATTTTCACAACAAATTTTTTTCATTACATGGAATTTAACATATTTCTTTTTTTTAAAAAGGTTATTTATTTTGTAAATTTAGTATCAATTTCTTATTTCTCTATTTGAAAATGCTGACATTGTTTCCGCATTATTCGTTTAGCGTAAGTAAATTGGTATCTCGTGATTCGGTCTAATTTCCATTACGATTACAAAGGGAAACTAATATTGATAAATTAAATTAACTGAGCTCAAAACAATGTAAGTGCCCGGCTAGCTCAGTCGGTAGAGCATGAGACTCTTAATCTCAGGGTCGTGGGTTCGAGCCCCACGTTGGGCGAAAAGTCTTTTTTACATTTCAAATTGAAAATTTCTTAGTAAAGCTCCGAACCTACGGTCAGCTAAAAAACTGCTCGATAATCGGTGAAACAGTAAAGCTACAACGCAACCTCTTTCCAGCAAAATCAACGTATTCGTGCTTCATTTGAAGATCTGTAAAACGCGATCGGTTCGGTGTTGAGATAAAACCAAAAGAAGAAATCCCAAAATTACTCTCTTCATCACAAAGCACAAGAATGGTTAAAATATATATTTTTGTAGGTTTTTTTATTAGGCTCTACGGGAATTATTCTTCTGCATTTTTAATGAACTTCCGATTTTTTGCTGAATACCTCCCATCATTTCTTGCACAGTGACATGCTCGACCATTTCTTAATAGACCGCAACGATGTTTGCATCAATTGATCGGAAATACGTTGATTGATTGATTGGTTCTAACTACGTATCTATCACAAAAAATATATATATACTAAAATGCCAATCTCGAACGCGCTAAATCTCATGTTTTGATTGTTCCAATTTGTGCTACTCAAAATGCATCGATCAAAACAGGTAACTAGAGAAGCTGCGGGATAGAGTTTGAACACATCCATACCACTGCGAAATCAAACGAAGCTGTCCATCGTGTATTCCATTCTCAATACACATCCTGAAGAGAAGCGAAACATCGCAACGTAAGCCATACACCCTTATGTGATTCTACCGTCAGTCAAATCGAATAAATTTCGCAATTGCTTTCCAAATCGATAATCTGGTTTGATGGTGGGTACCGAGGATCGATCATTCAGTTTTCACGAATTCGTGCATTGTTCCCGGATTGAAAGTGGCTTACATTGGTGTAATGGTGGTGAAGTGGTGAAGATGTTTTCACGAGAAGAAGAATGAATACATTGGCGTTTTTTAGGACCTCGAACCTTTCACTAAAGAGTTATTTCAACACAAATCAATGCAACAGTTTGACAGTTCTTGGTGTAGTCCTACGTTTCTCCGGTTTTGTCCCCGACATTATCCCTATATTATTCCGCTTTCATCAGTCTCCAACATCCTGGCTCTAATGACAGCTGGCTAAGTCGTGCCAGAGTTTCGCGGGACCTTCGTGTGATCGAGTGAACTTGGTCTAGTCTGTACGGTTTTTTGACAACCATGTTCTGTTTCAGCATCCTGTTGGGATGTTTGCTGGCATGGAAGGACCAAAATTATTCTCGCATACAAATTTGTACTGGGCGTCGAAGTGAAACTTTCCGTCAAATCATGTCCGGAGACCACGAATTATTCCGGACTGCCCTGAAGATTTTCGCTCGTAGTTTCCAGTCATAAGTTCCGCTTCTATGTTTGGTTTGCTTTGCACGATCCATCATCAATGTTTCCCGGTAACGTTTGACCACGATATTAACGGTCGATTTGGTGATCATTTCACCATGTTGAGCTTTCAAAGTGAGTGTGTAGAATTTTTTTTTTGTAGAACGCACGGGATTGGACGAAATTTTCCTCTTGTCCTCGGAAACAGCTTTCTTCATCCAAACTGACCTCGGACAAACCGAAGAGGTACTTAGACAACAGGACCAACAGTAGCCGTAAACGATTGCAAAAAATTAAAAAAAATGACGAGTTCTGTATACGTTTTGTTACTTCTGAGCACTCACACAAGTAATTAGCCATTCCATGACAACCCAATATAATGATTCTCATATGTTCGTGAAAATTGATAGTTTTGTTATTTGTCGAAAATTATTAGACCCGATTTTTTTTTTTTCATAAAGGTGCCCATTTCCTTTTAGGGTGGTCCGAAATTTTTTTTGACGTTTTCCAAAAACGACTTTTTTTGAAAAATTCATAACTTTTCAATTATTAAATCGATTTAGATGATCGACAAATCAAGTCAAAGCCATTTAGCTAGTCTTCTTCAGAGAGTGGAGGTCATCTGGCGTGATTGTAACATACATACCTCTCATGCTAAACGTCACGAGATCAACTCTCACTCCCGACATTCTTCCAAAAATGGAAGTAAAAGCGACGAACCTGCCACCAGAGTTGAACGTCACTATAATACAGAAAAAAAGTATTCTTCAGAATATTACACTGGGAAAAAACTGGATTTTGTTTTCATAATTATTGACTGTTTTTTTTAAAGTTTACATGGTTTATGGACCAACGGACGTTTACGGACGCTATTTTTTTATATTTTATCTTAAAAGCTGGAGTTTTTTTTACACATCACACATATAGTGCACTCCAGTCCAAAGTCATTTAAACAATCAAAAACAAATTCAATCAATTACAAAAACAAAATCCATTTTTTTATAAATATATAAATATAATATAAGACTAGGTCATTATCTTCAATTTGATATGACGATCATCTAAATCGGTATAGCAGTTCAAAAATTATTAAGTTTTGAAAAAAGTCATTTTTGAAAAAAAAGGGGAAAACTTGATTTTTCGGACCATCCTAAAATGAAAATTGGAACCTTAATGAAAAACAAAAAAAAATATAAATAGACGAGTCTAATATTTTGCGATAAGGAACAATATGGATATAGACTATATGGATAACTGTGATCAGATGACGAGAATCCCATTACCAGAACAAAAGAGCAAAAGTCTGTAACCTACCAACTAATTTCGTAAAGGCCTTCTTCGCTCGGGGATAATCGGTGTTTTACTGTATTTTATACATAAAAGTTTAAGAACAAGAAGTGGGTTATATCTGTGATATAACCGCAAGGTGGACTTTGAACTAACGCTGGAATAGTAATTATTTATTTGAAGCATAAAGGGTGTGTCACATCAAATTGCATCACGGAAAAAACGCTGTAGAAATTCGCCCAGTAGACCGTTCCTTTTGAAATTTTTAGACAGTAAAATAAAAACTATTGAACAACTTTTGGCATTTTCTTTTTATTCATACTTCGAGCCCAAGCCCGTATGCTCGCACCTTCCTCTTTACCCCGTCCATAAGGTTCTGTACAACGTCAAGTTGTAGTTTTTTTTGAACAGAAATCCATTTTCTCTTGAAGTCCGCCTCCGATTTGACAACTTTTGGGTTCTTCCGGAGGGCCTGCTTCATAATCGCCCAATATTTCTCTATTGGGCGAAGCTCCGGCGCGTTGGGTGGGTTCATTTCCTTTGGCACGAAGGTGACCCCGTTTGCTTCGTACCACTCCAACACGTCCTTTGAATAGTGGCACGAAGCGAGATCCGGCCAGAAGATGGTCGGGTTCTCGTGCTGCTTCAATAGTGGTAGTAAGCGCTTCTGTAGGCACTTCTTAAGGTAAACCTGCCCGTTTACCGTGCCGGTCATCACGAAGGGGGCGCTCCGCTTTCCGCAAGAGCAGATCGCTTGCCACACCATGTACTTTTTGGCAAACTTGGACGGGCTCGCGTCTTCCCCACCATGTTTGCCTTTCGTCGTGGTTAGGAGCCTTCTGAAACTTGTATGTACGCAGGCCCTCCCGCTGCTTGGTCCGCTGGACGAATGAACTTGACAAATTCAGCTTATTGGCGACATCCCGGACCGAACTTCTCGGATCACGTCTAAACTGCTTAACTACGCGCTTGGGATCTTTTTCACTGACGGAGCATCCATTATTGCCGTTTTTCACCTTCCGGTCGATGGTTAGGTTCTCGAAGTATCGTTTTAGTACTCTGCTGACCGTCGATTGGACGATTCCCAGCATCTTACCGATGTCCCGATGTGACAACTCCGGATTCTCGAAATGAGTGCACAGGATTAATTCACGACGCTCTTTTTCGTTCGACGACATTTTTTCCAAATTTACGAAAAATTGACAGTGAAGCATGGCCAACGTGATCTATACACTCTTATCTGATTATAAGCGAAAGCTGAAGATATAATTCCTAAAAATTTAATTTCTACAGCGTTTTTTTCCGTGATGCAATTTGATGTGACACACCCTTTATAACTGTTCTATCTTTTGTATAAAATTATTATTATACCATTTCGTTGAGTCGGAGCAGGATTATTAGCGGTCAAAGAAAGAATTACGCAGCACAAATAGTACCCCTCTACCCACCAATTGGAAACAACGATTGATTGCGGCATTCGCAAACAAATGATTTAATAACTGCTACTTTCATCAATGTGATTTCTTATATTAAACATTTCGTATTCTTCACTATTACATCCATTATCAATGGCATCCATCTGAATCGAATTATCATCGATACTTCGGTTTTCGCTGAATGCTCCGTCCAGTCCAAATTTATCCTTTGTATAAAATGATTGTCATACCATTTCGTTGATCCGGAATTATTAACACTCAAAAAAGGAATTGATTCCTCCTCGGAATTATTCAGGAGAAATAATGAACCCAAGTGTTCTGAAATCTTCGAAAAAATCAATTTTTGTCCGCTTAACTCTTCAAACTAAGAAATGGACACATTTCAAACTCAATTATAATGTTTGCGCATAACATGCTTATCATTAGAACAACCGAAACCGTCAATTTGACGGATTTCAAATTTCATGGTCACAAATTTTTAATAATTTTTATGTGTTGTTCTAACATTTTATGATGACTTTTCATGAGAGGTAAGGATAGTTTTTTATTCATATTCAATTTCTGTTTATCGGCTTTAACTTCCATAATCAATACCTATGCATCATCCATGGAATGGTGGACATCAATACGTATTTGCATTCAATTAGACATGCAATTTCGTGTGATAACAAAATTGTTATAAAAGAGTAAATAAGGCTTCTCCACAGGATGATATTGAATAAGAGTCTAACTGAGATTCCATTTTCTTTTCTCTTTGAGTTTGCAAAACCAAGAGATTAAAAAAATGAGAATTTTATTCCATTGTTATAACGTGTATTTTTGTGTTCAAAAATGGGGACCTTTTTTCACGAAACGATGTGCAGAAATCGATTTTCAGAAATCATGAGATTCATTCGTTTCGACAAAAAAAGCGAATGGAATGCTCGATTACAAACTGATAAATTTGGATTAATTTTTGAAACGTGGAAATCATTCATTTAGAACAGTCAAGCTTGTTACAAATCTGACCAAAATAAAACAATAGACGAGCAACTGTTTCTTACAAAGGCAAGATGCAGATTTCTGCAGTATATGCCAAATAAATCGGACAAGCTTGGAATCAAATTTTGGTTAGCTGTAAACGTGAAGAATAAATACCTTATAAATGGCTTCCCCTACTTAGGTAAAGATGAACTTAGACCATCAGGGGTACCATTGAGCGAATTTGAAGTATTGAATCTACCAAGCAATTATGTGAACTGTGGAAGAAATATCACTACAGATATATTTTTTACAAATATGGAACTCGCAAAAAAAAAACAAGTCTTGTTGGAACTGTGCGATCAAATAGAAATTTTCAGGAACAGCTGAAGTGGTGAAAGATAACATGGCTCTTCACTCTACAAAACTCTACAAATCAGATAATATTATTCTGACAATTTATAAAAGTAAACCTCGCAAAAAAGTACTGCTTGTTAGCTCTAAGCATATATCCGTAAAAAATAGATTCCAATAGAAAACAAATACCTCAAATTGTACCGTTTTACAATAAAACCAAGTTTGGAATAGATGTAGTTGACCAGATGGCACGCTAATATAGCGTAAAAGCAGGGTCTCGTAGATGGCCATAGCGAGTGTTCTACAATATTTTGAACTTGGCACCACGAGCGATGTATACTTGCAATACATGCAACAAATACGTTTGTGGCAAGTGTTCATCCAGAATAACATGTTTTTGTAGACATATAAATGTAAATATAAACCGTTTTTGTTTATTTTTTTTATAAACATATAAAGTGTTATATTAAATGTTGTTTATGTCAAATCACATTCTTTTATTAAAATAAACTAAGTCAAAAATACAACAAAAGCGCGTATCAGAAATCCGTCAATTTGACGGGTGCGGTAGAACTAGGTATACATCAAACGTAGGTAGTTCTAGTGTTAAAGTACTCTATAAACATTCCCTCAATCAATGTTTCCTAAATGCCCTGAAAATGTGTTCTATGGCGAAACATAGGCTATTTCCGAATTCTCCTCACCATTAACCCTTAGAGTACGGAGCAGTGTTGCCACATTTAAATCTGTACCAGAGGAATCAAAAATCTTTCTCATCTGTACTTTTTTCCGAAAATCTTTACCATCGAAAATATTCGTTGTAAAGAAAAAAAAAATTATCAGCATTAAAAAAATATTCGTTTATTTCCTACAAATACTACATTTACATTTGCAAGTCATTCGTGTGTTTTATGATGCTTATACATAGTTTTTTTTAATCCTCATTGCATACTATAATTTTTTTTATTTTCGAGTTGCCACCATGTTTGACCAAATCCTTTGATCTCAAAATAACGTTCATCGTATCGTTGCTGAGCCGACTTCAGAGCTTATTTTTGTTCTGATTATATTCAGAAAAAAATCGCTCGATAGTTGCCGAGGAATGAGGCATAGTGAGAACGTTACAAACAAGGCATTGAAGCGCCGAAAAAGCGAGTGAACCGTCAATTCTTTTTACGCATCCAATTTTTGTCCAGCAACCCTGTACATGCTCGTTTTCTGAAATTGTGATTTCCTTACGGAGTAATTTTATCTTTAGACTACAAAATTAATTCTCCACAATTTGTACATTCCCATTGTAGAATCCTGGAAACCCTTTTAACATAACGTTAATGCTAGTAAAATTGGAAAACATTGCCGTAGACTTGAGCGTCGAATTATCAAAATCGAATCTTTTTCTCATTTGTTTGATCAGTTCCACGAAAAAACTGCGACAAATATCCTTTGAAATGATCTGCCTTTCGTTGTCCACTGTTCTGATAATTTCTTCTGCTGCTATTTTGTCGCTTTTCAAATGTTCTTCATATTAAATAGCATTGAACATTGAAACAACGTAAGATTCCTCGCAGATGATAGTGAGAATGATCAAATAAAAATCGTTCCGCTCTTCATGAAGCATCGTAAGTTCAGGTTTTTCATCCTGGAATAAACGATTCAAACTGTTGGTCTGGGGCAAAACATACGTCACACCGTCCGACGCGAATCCTTTCAGACGATCCTTGTAAGGAATTTCGTCCTTATGAAACTGGCCAATCATTGTATTGTGAATGCTTGTCTGATCAGCAGCACCAAGTGATACTGCGGCACAAAAGTCGTCATGTACCTCAATGTTGCTTTGTTCAAATGTAAGAAATTTCACAAATGGAAAAAATCTGTACCAATCTGTACTTTTTGATGAAAATCGGTACTCTGAACCGTACAGAATCTGTACCAAAAATAACGAAAAAATCTGTACCATTCCAGATAAATCTGTACGTGGGGCAACACTGGTACGGAGTCTATTTAGCCTATTTAGCCCTGCAATAAGCAAATGGAGCCAAATTTGGCAAGAAAATGTAAGAAATATTTATATAGTGATTTGACATTTCTCCTTCCTCTCTAAAAAGGAGCTGCCATACAAATAAAGCACAAAGGACCTGGACGGGTAAGGAAGTAAAAAGTGCCCCCAAACCAAAACACCAGCTGCATGGTAAATATTGTATAGGATATCAAAAAAGAAATTTTGGCGGTTTTTTTGAACTCCTATGTGTTTTGACGTAGGATCTATAGTGAAAAACGTACTTTTTCGTTTATTTCACGCCATCCTCAAAAGCTTGGAGATAAAAATTTGAAAAAAAAAACTGAATGTGCATCTTACTACGGTGTATCAATAAAAATCATCAAAAAAATTTTAATCAAAAATTGAGGTACTAAAAAAAATATTGAAATTTTGAAAAAAAATCTTTTGGGATTTAGAGATTCAGTACTACTCTAATTCATATTTAAATGAGTTCCTACGGCTTTTCTAGATATGTGTGATTTTTTTCAGTGTTACGCGGCACAAAAAATATTTTTTTTATATTTCCAAGGAGTCTGGCTGGGTAAGGGAGTAAAAAGTGCCCTCAAACCAAATCACCAGCTGTACGGGAAATATTGTATAGAGTACTAAATAAACCATGTTTGCAGTAGTACCATATATTTGAGTTCTTATATGGTACACCATAGGATCTACGGTGAAAAATGCACCTTCTCGTTTTTTTTCACGCCATTCTCAATAGCTTTGAAACAAAAATATGGAAAAAAAATACTGAAAGTACATCTTACTAAGGTGTATCGATTAATATTTTCAAACAATTTCTTCATAAAAAAATCAAATATTAAAAAAAAATTAAATTAATTTTTATTTTAATTTTAAATTATTTTTTTTTTATTCTGAGTTTCAGTCCTAATCTAGTTTGTATTCAAATTTTTTCCTTCGTCTTTTTTAGGTATATGTGATTTTTTTTCAGAATTTTTAGAGTGCTTTTTGCGGTACAAAAAAAAAAATATATATATTTTCAGGCATTTCGAAATTTTGAAAGAAACATTACTTTGAAACCCACTTTTGCTTTAAGTTTTATATAAATGCATTCGTGTGTGTTGTTTTTCCACATGTAGCGTATTTTTTTCTTGAAGTTTTAAGACGATTGCGCGTAAAAAATATTTTTTTGGCCTTTGGGCATCTTTAGTTTATTTTGAATTTAGAGACCCAGTATTACTCTGACATTCATTTAAATTTTGTTTTTTATATGTCTAAATTTTGTCGGTATATTTAGAGCATTGCGCTGTACAAATATTTTTTTCTCATATCTTGAAATATATGAGATTATCTTTACATCGGATTTAGATGGTTTACCAAATTCATAGGAGCAAGCAGTACGATAGAGCTCTGTGAAAAAAATAATGTCCTTGTGGGAAGATCATTCGGAATAATGAAAAAAAAACTTAAAAACATCCAAATTATTATTATTTTTTATGTTATGTATGTTTTTATGTAATATGTATGTTATTACAATTGAAAACCACGAATACAATAAAATAATCGATTTCGAGAAAATAAAAATAATAATGCAGACGATGAAGAAAATTATGTTTGTGTCTCGCAATGCTCTTAAACATTCAGGGAAAAATTGCACCACATGTAGAAAAAATTATAGGAGGTTGTGTTCAAGACATGACCGCATTATTGACGTAGAACTACGATGTAGTTTAATTCAAGTCGCATGTTTATAACTGCGGATATTATTTTATAATGCTACGAAAATTTTGAAATAAAGTTTGGTCGCATTGAAATGTTTTTTTTTGTAGAATCATTTGACGATAATTGTTTGATGATTCATTCTTGTGCTCGCAGAACAATACATGCTCGAGATAAGCGCATCTGTCATCCTTAGTTTTGCTACTGTCAAGCGAAACCAAATCACATACAAAATTCCATAACGAGATTTACTTTCTTGGTGACTAAATAAGCAAAATAAACTCTACTTGAATAACTTGGTATTTCCCAATCATTAGATGCATGTGCATCATTAGATGACGCTTGCCTCGAAATTTTATTGCCCCCGGTAATGCGTTCGTTTTTTGCAGGGCTCGAGCCAGCCTTCCTCTTCTTATTGCTCATCACACACTATGCGAAGCGTCCAAATTATGACGCGGAAAGAAAAACACACGATACGAATAACGCGAAACACGAACTGGAAAAACCACACGACGATATCCAAGTTGAATTACCACTGGTGGGGTCCAATCTTAGATCGGAGCGCAGCGAAAGCAAAGTAAACTGGATTGCTCAACAGTCCGATGCCGAATGAAAGTTTGCCTCAGCGAGATCCAATGTTTCTACTCTAGGCAAGTATTCCCCTTCATTCTTCTTCTTTTCCTTTGTTCACGGTGACTTTATATCCTACGATTTCCCCTTCGTTGCTCATCGATAAGTTGCTCGTTATTGACAGCTCTGTTCGGGAAAGCACACAAATGAACTAAACAAATGTATGGGAAAATAGAAACGCTTAAAGTTTTCATGAATTTTAACCATTTACAAACCAAGGGATTCTAATGTATAGCATATTAAACAAATCTTAGGGAATTTCCGATTCGTTTAGTATGTAAATCGCCAAAATCCGTTCGCGGCAAAAATAGTTATTAACGTTAACTTTATTTCATAAAAACGTGACCTGTTTTTTGATTTGGCATCCTTAATGAAAAACGTAGTTCTACGTCAAAAAGACACATACGAACGCATTTAAATAAAAATTAGAACAGAAGCGGGTCTCAAAGTTATATTTTTTCAAAATATCGAAATGCCAGAAAATATAATAATTTTTTTTGTACCGCATATTTAATTGTATTTTTGTAATTACATTTTTTGATGAAAAAATTGTTTGAAGATATTTATCGATACACCATAGTAAGATGTACTTTCAGTATTTTTTTTTCCATATTTTTGTCTCAAAGCTATTGAGAATGGCGTGAAAAAAACGAGAAGGTGCATTTTACACCATAGATTGTATGGTGTACCATATAAGGACTCAAATATATGGTACAACTGCAAACATGGTTTATTTAGTACTCTATACAATATTTCCATATAGCTGGTGATTTGATTTGAGTGCACTTTTTACTCCCTTACCCAGCCAGACCCTTTGGAAATATAAAAAAAAAATTTTTTGTACCGCGCAATACTGAAAAATATCTGAAAAAATCACAATTATCTAGAAAAGCCGTAGGAACACATTTAAATATGAATTAGAGTAGTACTGAATCTCTAAATCCCAAAAAAAAAATTTCAAAATTCCAACTTTTTTTTAGTACTTCAAGTTTTTGATTAAAAAAAATTTTGATAATTTTTCATGATACACCGTAGTAAGATGCACATTCAGTATTTTTTCAAATTTTTATCTCGAATATTTTGAGGATGGCGTGAAATAAACGAAAAAGTAAGTTTTTCACTATAGATCCTACGTCAAACCACATAGGGGTTCAAATAAACCGCCAAAATTTCTTTATAAATATCCTATACAATATTTGCCATACATGCCATGATTTGGTTTGGGGGCACTTTTTACTCCCTTACCCGTCCAGGCCCTTTGTGCATAACGTGAGCACTTATCAAAGAAAAACTAATCTTGGGAGACTTAAAGTCCCCCACTCCGTATTCTAAGGTTTAAACATGAAGATTACGTCGAATAACTAAACATCTCAATTTCGGATCCATTTTTTCGGAAATCTGTGTCAGTATATCTGTGTCAGTGCGAGAGTATACAGTATGAAAATTGAAACGTAAATTACATCTAAAAAAATAACATATTACATCTAAAATACAATGGAAACGATGGGAAGTTGTAAAATGGTTAACGAACAGAATTTTTTTTCATAAAAGTAGTAGAAGAATAATGGTGTCAATCTGTCCACATTTTGCCTACGAAAATTTAGTTTCAATCAAACCAACAGAAACGCAAAAATGTTTGCCCATAAATACGGATAATGCTAAGTCGAATGACAATTATGAATTTTGTGTCATATTCCAGCGCTAGCATGAAATTAAAGCAGAGCAGTGTCTTTCGTATGAATTACGATAAACACATTCATAAATTCGGTCGTTTTGCATTCCTCGAACAGCGATGAATTCATATTCTTCCCAAAACTAAAGCCTTCGACACCACTCCAACTTACAGCCAAATTTGCATACCAAGAAATTGAAAACGCCGGCTGTTGTTCGCTCCAGAACAGTTCATCTCAAGCGCATGGTAATACAAAAGACCTCCGGAAATGTTGAGTCAAACATTTATCCGCAGTTGTCGGCTATTAAAATATGACTAGAACTGTGCTTCATGACCACGCTCCTTCAAGTGGGAGCACCACCCGAGCTGGGGTGATTTTTGGAAACTTTAGTTTCTGAAGGACCCTTCACGGTTTCGTACACCTTCTGTCTCACCTTCCCTTCGGCAGAGCCGAAAGCTGCCTTTGATCTGCATAAGATTTCCGGCAGTTTGCGACAACGACAACGACAGGCGACCAAAACCCTTGCGCTTTCATAACAGCGGAACGAACTGAAACAAGCAGTAAAATTTATGTAGATTATTTGGCAATTAAATTCTAATTCACAAAACAAGCAGAACGAGTTTCCGACCCGCCAACCGGGGACCGATTCCGGTTGGGCGCCGGAATGGAAAAGGTGTCTTCCGTCAGTGAGCATGCGTCAGGCATCCACCTTCACCGGGAGACCTTGTACTCCGGCGGCGGCGGCGGCGGCCTTTGTCTGCTGTCGATTTACTGATGCTGGTGAAATAAAACGAAAGTCCTTCTGCCACCAACTGAAAGTTTGAAGGGAGGGAGTTTCACATTCGGTTTGTCTAATCGCACGACATCCGCTGGGTAATCTTTCGTTTGCTAATTGAAGGCGAATATTTTGACAAAATAATAACAAATAATATTTCGCGTTTTCTTGTTGGCCTTCAGAGCGAGCCAAAGGAGGATTCTTTCCTGGAAAAGGACTTCGATACAATTTGGTTTCTGGAGTAACAGTTACCACGATAAAGAAAAAATGAAGACCATTAGCTTGAGATAGAGCTCGAAATAGGACGAAATACAAGTTTGAAGTTTATGGCTTTGATAATTTCATATACCGAAAGTTGTAGGTGTTGTAAATTATGCTGTGAGGTTCAATTAACTCATGTTAGGAGTAATAATGTATTATTATAATTTACAATAAACTTATATAAGTGCTCCAGTCTTCGATCAATCGAGAAAATATGGCAGGGGCTTCAAGCATACATTAGGCTAAAGAATTATCTGCAAAATAAGTTTTTACTTCAATATTTGCTAAATTACTGCAGCTTGAGTAAAGCACTACGAAAACTATTTTTTTTTAATTTGATGATAATTTGAATAATATACCGTTCTGAATCATATTTCGGACACTTAAGACATTTGATGCACAGGTATTACACTCTGTCCAACTTCTATAAGACCACCCTGATTCTATTCCGTTGCAACACAAACAGTTATAATTTCATCAAGATACATTCATACATTGTTGAATGCTTAGAATAAAGTATATTTAACGTCAATTTTGTTCAAAAGAGTTGTTTGTTTATTTATTGTGCTTAAATATGGCAATTTCAGCTGTCCAGTTTCTGTAAGACCATTTCAAAATTCATAAGGATTATCAATGAAAACTTCAAAACGATCGGCTGATTTACATGTCAATAATAGGCAACTTTGAAATTTCATCTAATAACCTGTAAAATTCGTGTTGGAATACTATCTACCAAATGCTGCTGAACGAATTTCTCGATATTCTTCCATGTTTCCGAAATTGCGACCTTGAGCTCTTCAATCGTGGTGTACCGTCTTCCCTCAGTGTAGATTCTGCGTACAAGGATTCCCCTAAGATTTTCAACAGGATTCAAGTCGGGAGAGCGAGCCGGCCAGTCCAAAACACTAAGTTTTTGGTCTTCAATCCTTGTCATTGGTAGCATTGTTTTACTGGAATGTGAATTTTTTTTGCGTGGATATCGTCGGTAGGAGAGAAGATTGCAGAACATGTATGTAATCCTTAAATGATATGAAAACTGTCTTGAGGTTTCCGGCTGCGCAGAATCCCGCCCAAACCATGCACGAGCCTCCACCAAAATTCCTGGTTGAAAAATACTGTTCCTTCTTCCGCAAATCACGCCAGTACCCGTTGAAACCATCAGGACCATCCTAATTGAACTTTTTTTCCTCTGTGAAGATAACCTATACATTGAAGAACTTTTCGCTATGGTATATAGCAAAATGTACTCTTTTGGAAATATTCTTTGTCACAACATACCATGTCCCACTGTCGGTTCTAGTGAGTTTTGGCAAAACTCAGACGCCTTCCGATGTGAGATGGTGTAAGATGAGGAGCCTGAACCTATTAAACCCTCTTTGTATGATGATTTTTTACCAAAACTTGACGAATTGTCACCTGAGTAACATTTAAATTGAAATATTGCTTTATTTGCATATACGATTTTGAGGTATTCGAAGCTGTTCTAGCTATTTCCCGCTTGGCCCGGTCAGAGAGCTTCGATTTACGTGGAGCTCTCTCCTTCTTACCGTATCCTTGAGGATTCGTCAAATAATTGACCACTACTTGATGGGAACCTCCAATCCGACGAGAAATTTCTCTGATACCAACATTCTCTTGGTGGAATGCATCGATTTGTCTTTCTTTTCTCTCCGTGAGCACTTTTCCCTGCGATATTTTCCAGATTTATTGATCAAAACAACTAAAACAACGGGAAAATGTAACTGGTCTTATAGAAACTTGACACTTGAAAAATACAAACACATTCGTTTACGCTCAGTGCTTACACACACACATATGAAAATCGTGCAATGTATGGTAGTCACCACTGGAATATAAGTTGAAGCATTGTTCATTTATAATGGCACAAAGCAGCAATATCATCACCTGGTCTTATAGAAGTTGGACAGAGTGTATTTGGTTGATATTTTTAATAAATTAGTTTAATATTCTTTCAAACTATCTACTATGGTACCAATTTGATTGAAATAATCAAAAGTTATCGAAAAAAATGTTTTCCAATTGATGCGGATAAGAAGCAAACTTCGGACACTATTTATAAAAAAAAAATTTCGTAATAAATTTCATGAATTCGAATATCGGACACTCTGTTTGAGTAACGGTTTCTTGCGTCTTAAGCTAATTTATATTTTTTTACAATTACTAAAGTAATAAAATGATCAAACATGCGAAAATAACAATGACTTAGCCTGTCTGAAAATCTACTGCACATGTAAGTGTGTTAAAAATTGTCCTGCACCATTAATGCCTTGTAAACTTGTAATAGAACTTTTACCACTTGTTTTTACTCTCAAGCAGGGTTTCTCAAAGTGGTCGATATCAACCACCTGGGGTCGATTTTGGTGCTCAGGGGTCGACATAAGCGAAAACTGAAATCGATCCCTATTAATAAACACAAGTTCTTGCCTGAAACTTCCAAGACACTGTATGAATTGTGTTGCGTGAACCATCTTGTAATAAGAATGATTAATTTTTTACTAGAAAGTATTATTGTTGTAGTTTGTATTAATAACCATAAATTTCACATGACCTTTACTGAATTTTATGTCTATTTATTGAAGAAAAAATTATGTCAAGTTTACTTACTCAACTAACCGCAAAGTTTTTGAATTGGTGAGTATTTCGTATGAATAAGACAAAGATATTTTTTAAGAATTTTGCTGAAAGGATCGACAGCATCACTACATTCTGGAAAAGGGGTCACTTGCCCAAAATCAAGTCATTGTAATATCAAATTATTTTCAGACACAATTCTCGTCCAAGATTTTTCAATCACTTGCAAATAACATGCTTCTCCCTTACATGGGAATACATATTTGATACAGAAAATATAATAAAATTATGACATCTCAGATATGACGATTCCTTCCTCGAGTTTTGTGCTTACCCCTTTGCTTGATTAGTTCTCGGGATATGCAGAAATTTGTGTTTCATATGTATGACAGCCTCCCCTTGAAGAGGGGGGGGGATGAGTGTCGAATCACCATTACAACATCTCTTATCTCCTAAAATAAATAAATTTATAAGTCCAGTTTTGAAGCATGATATTAGCTTTAGCATCATTGATTGGCATAGTTATTATTGATAAGACGATGCTGATGGTGTCCACGTAAAGCCACAATAAATATGGTTGTAATAAAAAGGTAGCATAATGAGGAAACAATTCAAAAACTAGAGAACTGTCGATGCTTGAACAGGAGACATAAAGATACTATGAAGCTAATGCTTAGGATACGGACAGGTTTCGATATCATTTTTCATTGATGTATTATTCTTGGCATATATTGCTAAATAGAGTAAGATAAAGTGTTCTGGCCTCCGAATCAATCTGAGTGAGTTCAGGTGTTTCAGTTTGTTTTATTAAATTTAACAATCAATAACATAACGTAGTTAAAAAAAAACAGTGAAATAGGTTTGGTCATCAAACCGTTAAAACGGTTCAAATTTCGTTTAATTTCTTTGTTTCGGTCGTTGTGGACGAATTCAGCATTTTAAATGGTTACTATAAATGCCTAGACCGCAAAGCGTTTTCTAATTGCGGTGTTTTGCGCCTTGCGGTCTACACGAATATATGGGGAATTAGATGCTCTATTTTCAACGCTATTTTGACATATTAGCTTTAAGAAATTTTATAATTACATTGCAATAGATTGTTTGGGAATGTCCAAATCGATTGATACAAAATCATCACAAATCAAGAAACCGTCATAAAATGTCTGAGCATGAAGCACACAAAAATGATTTTTTTCATGTACTCTCCATATATTCTCGAAAATGTAATCCCGCATCAAGACGTCTCGATCCTTCTTCTAGATTTTTTTTTAAATATACCAAAAAACTTTGAAAACAAATTAAATTTCACGACAATTACTCCGATTTTGCATTCCGCCAGATTTGCATTTTGTTCGTGTTACAATTTCGCATTCCCTATTTCGAACGTTTTGCCCATTTAATATTCGAAAAGAAACAGAAACAGAATAGATCGATTCACTTATCAGACTGTGTGGCGCTTCACTGACACGAGTTATTCTACCATGTACTAGAATACATTTGAAAAAAAAAATAACAATTCAATACTAAAGTAAAATGTATGAACGATGTGTTCCGATGAACAATTGCAAATATAATTATATATAGAAGGTGTATTTGCATATGGAGTATAATTCTGATTATACGCGAGCGTAACATGAGCAAATTTAAAACACATGCGAATTGGGACTCTTTTGGTATTAACAAGTTCTTCCGCACAGTAACTCGATGTTGATAATTCCTTAATATTTTTCTTCGTTGATCGTATTGTTTACACATATTCACGTTGGAGAGCCTTAACCCTTTTCTTCGTTGGCCGAGGCATTTCGATTGAATGTAATACTTTTCCGTTTACTATTTTTGAAAGCATAGGCAGCCGTGGCAGTGTTCCGAGCTCTGCAATACAATTTGCTTAACCAATGTTAAAGTTGCTAAAACTTACATTATAGACCCATCAAACGTAAAAATAATTGATGTCAACCCAATTTTATTTTATTGATTTTTATGACATGAAACGCTATGACTCAGGAATATCATTTTTATTGAGTGGTTTTCATAGCTATCTCGATGATGTTGTCTGGCATCAGTGTTGAAAAAATAACGATGCTTTCACCAATACAAACAAAACCATTGCGGGAAATTGAAAAATGAAAATCCATCTTGGACTTAATAGTGAATAAGTGGGAATAAGTGATAGTCACTAGCAGGGTTGTCAATAATATTTTTCAAAAAACTGGAAAAGTTTTGTTTTAAGTAGATCGGTTTTGATTTATCTAAAATGATTCCTTTTACCTATTTCATCGCTTGAGAAATCGAATTTCCTTCGAAGCCACGTGTAGTATTTATATTTACTTCATAAAATAGCGAAATAAACTATTCATTTATAATAACATTCGAGCAGATAAAAGTTTCCCGCTACTCGAACATTACTGTGAAAAAAATATTTGAGGATATTTTTTCTAGAACCGTTAGAAATAAGTAAAACTGGAAAAATATCGTATTTTTTGCTGTATGTCCATGGAATCGCTGATAGAAGATCGTCGCTAAACTGATCGCCAATGTGATTCATTGAGGTGCATGAGGATACGGTTTCTGGTTATAGATCACTGCATCGAACCTGACCTCAATCCTCTGTTATTTTCCTTCTATCGCGAGTTTTGACATTTCTGTAGTGTTTCTTTTGACCATCTTCATTGCTATCTTTTTCGCACTCACGAAGAATGTTAAAAATATTGAAGGCAAAAAATTGTACTGAAAATAAATGAACTAAATTTTTTCATCAATTTCGTTTCATCATTTCATAAATTTTTCATCAATGAGCCTCAACTGACATTTTGGCAGGAACTGAAATTTCAGTATAATTGACTTCAAAACTTCTCCAAACTTAATTATAATTCAATTTTATTTCTCGCCAATTGTTAAGTTTTAATGATTCTGAACGCTAGAATTATATTATTTGAACTTTTTTCTTTCATTGAAACTTCCAAAAATACAAATTAAAAAAAAATACAAGATTTATTTATCCGAGTTCATTCAACAGATAGAAAATAAGAATCAATGCATAATACTTGAATGAACATATTTCGGCTATCGTGCTTTGTTTTTCTCATTTCCTAAACTTTTCCCATGTTCAATCTGTGCTGTATCAACGATTTGATGAAAAACGCTTCAAATCGTGGCAGTTATGTATAACTATTGAAACCGGCACTTAACTTGAATATTTCGAATAAACGTTTACTGAATTTCCGATACCTTCGTCTTTCAGCTGCGTATAGCAGGAATCTAAAGTCACAAAGATTTCTCCAGAAGGATAATCTTTCTCGGGTGAAATTCTGGTTCGACCAAAAAGGTAAACAAACAAAGCCCGAGCCACGAAAACGTTTGTTCTTTTGATCGGAGAAACATTTGACTCCGCATCACATAGATTAATACCAATTTTTTGATAAAATATTTATTATAATGAATACAAACTTTACATGTTTTTTTGTTTTTCTTCGTTTTTCCTGGCACTTCATTTAATCTGTTCGCACATTGTGTAGTTATATTTAAACTTCATACTCTCGTTTACTTTTATACGTAAAAAACGTAGTTTTTCGTAGCCAGTATACCTTCATCATAACGTTTCTCAGTCTGTTTCTATTCTACGTTTTGTTGGATATATTCAGAAATAGTTCTCTCCGCAGTTTCCGCCAGGATAGCAAGAGTGAGGGAGAGATAATATTTATACACTGTTAATTTAATTTACATAAAATGAGTAAAACTGAAGGACACATAAAAAACTGGATAAAACTGGATAATATTTGAAAAAACTGGAAGTTTTCAGCATTTAACTGTCTGACTGGATCGAGATAAAAAAACTGGAAGAATCCAGTTTGAACTGGAACATTGGCATCGCTGGTCACTAGGGGCGAGCTCTGGGGAGTAAGGAGGATGCTCGAAACAGTCCATTTGAATTTTTTCAATTGCTCTTGAGTTAAGCGAGCAGAATAGGGCCGCGCATTATCATGGATGAGGAATACTCTTTTCGTCAATAAACCCGGCCTTTCGTTCTTAATCGCGGTTCTTGATCGGTCCAAACTTCACAATAGTACGGTGATGAAACAGGCGTTCGGCGGTCAACGATTCGATAACACTGAAGAAATTCGTGACGCAGTTACATCGTACTTCAAAAAGTTGGACGCTACGCACTTCGCGCTCGGAATAGAAAAACTCGTGCCACGCTATAAGAAGTGCCTCGAACGTTAATAACTTACGTAAATCACTTTGTTTTGGTCCTAACTTTATTTTCCCGCGATTTCTAAGGCACTGAAACTTATTTTTGAACGACCATCATTTGAACGGCATCGATTATGACGGCTTTTAATTAAACCACTTTTTTTATAACATTCACTTTTCTACTCTTTCACAAGTGTAGGAAGAAAAGACGACTTCACTTGCCGCTTCAGCATTATTAAAACAGTTATCAAACGTAGTCCCATGGGTTGGATTTCATGGATTTCAGGGTTTCGGATTTTCATACGGATATTATACAAGTATTGTATAGAAGACAACCCTGAAACAAGAGTCATTAATGCGACCATATTTGATAAAAACTTCATTTGATCAAAATGACATACACAAAAATTGAAACAGTTAAAACAAAACAATCGTTCGGAGCAGTAAAATGATTTGTAGTTATTTCACTCGAATCGAAGCCGGGTTATAATCGGAGTAACGATAGTTGCAGAAAGTTCAAACCGTTATCTGCCCGATAATCACAGCTGCCAGGCCCAATCCCGTTGGATAATTAATTAGGATACGCTCATCCTTTGGCTAAGCATAAATTATTAATTCAGCTGTCCCAATTATCCCTTTTCATCAGTCACTGTTTCCCTCTGGCCTCTGCTCTGCTCGCTGCTGCGGCGATTCCCGACTCGTTTGGCCGCTGCGATATCAATTCGACCCTTTTCCGTTCGTTCCGCGTTTTGGGCCCTTGCCAATCGGAACTTTGGCATATGGACCAACGGAGCTCGGCGATGCCGGTCTGTAAATCGAATTAAAGCACAGCCTGAGAAAATCCCTCCGAATGATTCGGTAGGGATTTTCAGTCGCACAAAAAGAGCTTGTTGACCTTTTCCAGATTACATAGACTCTTTCTCTTTACCGCTCAACCGTAAAGTTCTGTTGTATGGGAAGCTACTTATGCTTAAGTAGAGGAAGAAAACATGTCAATTGCACTTGTACTATTTCCAGTCAAGTCTTGATATTTATCGTTGTGAACGGTAATATCCGGAGGCCTTCAGAGAAGAGAAATCATTCTCGTAATGAGTTGTCACCCCATCGGACAAGATTGCATATCCAAACATTGGTCACTGGAACGGGGTTTGCCTGTCCGAGAATAGACATGGAACACAAACTTGTTCAACTTGCTCAGAGACTCCGCTCCTAAACCAAACCTACCAAACTGGAAACTGGACGAAGGCGTAAGGTCTGAAATGGTCTCCGTTTCCTTAGCTTCTGCTCTCAGAGTAATCTTCATATCTGATCTAGTTTCTCGTAGAATAATAGAAGTCAACTTTTAAAGTAGTTTTCCATGTTCACAGTCAGCTACTTCATACAACCATAGTTTTATTCCACTCTGCTATTGAGCTTGAACATAAGTTTCGACTTCTGCTTAAGGAGGATTGTAAAACTAATTTTCTTTGCATATTAAGTGTTATGAAGCATGAACCAAAATAATGCATAACACGCTGCTACCCATGTTGTCATCGTGGAAAATGTCTGGCCATCTAACGAAACTTCCCCCGTTTACGTGTATTCCGCTCATCCATCCGCTAAAGACCGCTCAACAACACTGCACTTCATACAAAATTGCATTTTGGCCATCCAAATTTCAGCATCCCAGCCATTCGAAAGATACTAAAACTAAACAATTTACTCCTGCTTCCCCCCGGAGTGTTCCTTGGCGCAAAAAATCTTCGTTCTGAGGAAATAGGTAATTTATGCAAAACGAGATATTGCGATGCTTGAATTTATGGGCTGCTCCTCGTTAAATCGCCACCTCCTGTCGCCACTGGGGTCCCTGTTAGAACAGGGACCAATCACTGTGGACAGAATCCGTGATGGCAAACCATGAAACTGGATGGCTTACACAACAACAACAACAACAACACAACGGCCATCCGTCGCCGCCCGGAGGGAAGATAAAACTTACACTTTACGAGGGGCACTTTGGCACTTCCATGCAGTGAGAATCTCCAGCGGTGCGGCAGCATCACGAGCGTCAAGGTTGGTGAAATTGGTCAAATCGTTTGATGGTCCCATTGGGAGGATGGGTCCGTTCGCGTGCGTTCCGAGTGCCACACGAAAATGCTGTTATCGAGATCTTTCGAACCCGATTGCTAAGACAATTAGGGAAAAGAATTGTGACCCTGCAGAAATAATGACTCGGTCGGCAAATTTCCGTGCGTATCGTGTCTGCAGAATTGCTTTTTTTTTGCTTTTTATTGACCTTCTGGAGGGCCCACATTTGCTGGTTACCTGCAGTAACGATTTGGCAAACGATTGGCACGCTTATTTATGACGCTTATCTGGAGCGCTGAAACATAAATAGCAGCCTGAACTGTCTAAAAACATAACTTTTCAAGCTGATTTGTACTGAGTTTCAAACGCGAGTTTAATTCGCATGGTGCATTGTCTTGATTTCTGGTGCGGGAAGACGGGGTAAGACCGCCCCCCTAAGAAAACCTATTTTCAGTTAAACGTCCATTAGGATTTCCCCTATTTGTTGTGCTGCATATCATTGAGTATAAAGTAATCCACTACTAGAAAATGTGTAACTGTTGATTGTATAACTTTTTTTGCGTTTTTTCATTAATTTTCGAATAGATAAAAATTTACTTTTTATTTTGCTGGCGGGGTAAAACGGTCCACGACGGGGTAAGACGGAGCGAAGCTATTTTCAAACAGTTTAGTCTAGTAAAAATAACAGGAACAGTGTTGTCTAAGGTACTAAATGTTTAGGGTTGTACATAAACTACACACAAACTTCTGAAAAGGCCATCCATATTCCACGTGCAATGTTTTGAAAATATTCGTGAAAAATTCACCTAATTTTCGGAATCTATAAAGACGACTATCTATGTGGGTCTAAAATCTCTCAAAATCTGTTCACGTAAAGTCTGAATGACTCCGAAATAGCTATTTCTAGTTCCGGTTCGATATGTTGTTTCGTTCAGCCAGCTCGAATGCCAGTTCCTTGACATCTCGCATTGTGATGGCGTAAAATCGATTCGCCAGCCGCAGCGAATGCTCCATCAGTTCTTGTTCCTGAGTAGGGGTAAAAACCTTTTATTTATTAACACTTTAAGGACCGGGAAGAAATATGTAAGAGATACGCCTGGGACCGCACGTTTTGACTTGTGTGAAGTTGCTTGCTTTGCTTGCAAGTTTTAAGAGGCTTTTAACTTTGCAGTTCATTCGCCTCTATGTGTGAAGTTAGCGGATGAAAGATCAGCGGATAGAAGTTTTTGTTGCGTGCAAGTTTCTGTTCAACGTCTTGCTTATCAAGTAACAACCTTCAAAATCATGCTCTCATTAGATAGAGAATTGAATCATTCATCTTTCCACATAATTCATTTTTTTCTTGATCGAGGAAGAGAAAAGTTATAGACTGAAACGTGAGCATGGGTCAATATAGGAAAATGTACAGAATTTTGAAAATCAAAAAAAGTTGTTCTAATAGAGTTATCGAAGTTATTCGATAGAGAAATATTTCACCTATCTTCCAGCCACAATTTGATTAACCAGAAAAGGGTCTGAGAAAAGTTATAGACCAAGTTGTGTGGGAGGGAGTCAACCGCGATTAACCGGTTTTATACCTTACTAACCATAGAATTAGGAAATTGTTCATAAATAGTTATAAAAATATAGTTAAGAATTCGGCTCTTTGAAACTTATGTAATTGAGCCTGTAAAAATAAACAAATTAATAAAAAATAAGTTATATGGGAGAAATTAATTATTTTAAAGAAAATTGAAAAAAGTTATTTGAAAGGACCGAAAACACATTCTCGAGATAGTGCTCATTCGATAAAGAATATTTATATTTATCTTCAGCCAAATTTTCATTGATCGGAAAAGGGTCTAAGAAAAGTTTTAGGCCAAAATCTGTACAACTTGTATGGGTGAAATAAAATAATTTAAAGAAAATTTAAAAAAGTTATTTGAAAGGACCCAAAACACATTTTCGAGATAGTACTCATTCGATAAAGAATGTTTTTATTTATCTTTAGTCAAATTTTTGTTGGTCCGAAAAGGGTATGAGAGAAATCAGGAATCTCTAACCCCCAACCACTTCCTGTTGGGGAATTCGACGGGAATCCATGAAGAAACCGAAGTCAGTGGATATGTTGGACTCCGAAGTAGCTGGAAGCAAGCCCAGCACATCACCGGGGAGTTTTGGAAGAGGTGGATTAGAGAGTACCTGCCAGTGATAACTCGCCGATGCAAGTGGTTCGAGGACACCAAGGAGCTTGAAGTGGGCGTTCTCGTTCTCATAGTTAACGGAATTGACCGTAACCATTGGATTCGTGGACGCGTGGAGAAAGTTATTGCAGGGCGTGATGGAAGAATTCGCCAAGCGCTGGTGCGAACAGCGGTGTTCTACGGCGACCAGCAATAAAGCTGGCGGTGATAGACGTCGGAGACCAAAGTAAACCTATGAAGCCCTCAGGTGATTCGGAACAACACATAGGTTTACGGGCGGGGGTATGTGACGACAACACTACTCGCAGCAGCGACGCCGTCGACACACTCTCCAGCAGGCCTGACCCAACGAAACTGTCACGGGTGACAAGCGAATAGGGGAAATGTCAAATCGGTGGAGAATGATTGGTCATCACCGCATTTGACTAATTATTACTTCTTAAAGAGAACAGTACGTGCGTTCAAATCGATCTAAATTGGAAATTGTAAGACTACCTAGAATATTCTTATACTATTTAAAAGCTTATGGACTATAAGAAGGTAGATGAACTTAAATACTTAAAACAGGGCCATAAAACTTATACAACTACAACCTTAACTATATTTACAGTTATCCTAAAACGTGGGTAGAGATAAGATCCCTCCAATTATACCATTCATAGAATTCCTACACTAAAATCGTGAGTTAAAACGAATTATCATCGTATTTGTCAAACTGAACAGAAATATATTTTTAGCTTGAAGCTTACACTACAAAATAGTCGTTTGCTTTCGAGTTTTGGTGACATAACCCCACAGTACCTTTCAATTTTTAGCACGCCTTCTCAATAGCTTTGAGATAAAAAATAGAAAAAATACTGAAAGTGCATCTTACTACGATATATCGAGAAATATAATCAAAAAATAAATTCCTAGAAAATTGAAGTACTAAAACAATCTTGAAATATTGAATGTTAGTATTCAGAGATTCAGTACTACTATAATTCGTATTTAAATGTGTTCCTATGCCTATCATTTTATAGATATGTTTGATTTTTTTCAGATAATAATAAGATAATTCTCCTATATGGTTCACTATAAGAGCTATAGTGAAAAAATGCGTTTTTCTTTTTTTCCCCATTCTCAATAAATTGATTGAAAATTTGAGAAAATACTCAAAGTATATCTACTATGGTGTACCGCGACAAATTATAGTAAAATTATATCCCTTGCGTAAAAAAATCCTGAGTGTATAGAATTTATTAGAGTTTTCAAAACTGTTTTTCGATGATTATTTATTGAACTATTTATTATCAAATACGAATTCGAAATTTTTAGGTTCATACAATAATATCTCAGTACTGAATGGTCCACAACAACGTTATAGAACTCAAATAAAAGATAGTTGATAACGTTAACTGGATTTGCTACCTTTGAAAAAATAGAAAGAAATCGATTTCTCATTTCTTCCCGATATTTTTATCCACTACATCTACATACATCGAAATACAAATTTCTCTGTAAAATATTCCATGTAAATCCATGTACATTATGCTTTAAAGAGATTTATATCCCATCTTCATGCGTTGATATTTCATGATTTTAAAGCATTTCAAAAATCGCCTAAAAATTTCGACTTCGCACTCTGTTCCTTCATTTTTTTTCGAGTGTGAAAATGTTCTATTTCCATGTTCGTTAAATTTATTAATTTCCCTTCTACAACTTGTATACATTTTGGCCCATACCTTTTCTCAAACTCTTTTTCGGCCAACGAAAATTTGACTGAAGATGGATGAAAGTATTCTCTATCCAATGAGTATTATCTCAAAAATGTGTTTTGGGTCCTTTGAAATAACTTTTTTAAATTTTCTTTTAATTAATTAATGTCCCACAATTTGTATAGGTTTTGGGCTATAACTTTTTTTAGACCCATTTCCGACCAATGGAAATTTTGCTAAAGATAGATAAAAATATTCTATGTCGAATAAGTACTATCTCGAGAATGTGTTTTGGGTCCTTTCAAATAACTTTTTCCTTTTTTTTAACATAATTAATTTCTTCCATACAACTTGGCTTATAACTTTACCCTTTTTCGATTAATAAAATTGTGGCTGGAAGATAGGTAAAATATTTCTCTATCGAATGACTTCGATAACGCGATTCGAATAACTTTTTTTTGTAAATTTTACTATATTGACCCATGCTCACGTTTCAGTATATAACTTTTCTCTGTCACGATCAAGAAAAAAATGAATTATGTGGAAAGATGAATGATTCAATTCTCTATTTAATGAGAGCATGATTTTGAAGGTTATTACTTGATAAACAATCAGTTTATTTCAAGTGAAATAATTCATTATTCATTAAATCCAGCAAGACGTTGAACAGAAACTTGCACGCAACAAAAACATGTATCCGCCAATTTCACACAAGTCCGTAAAGAAGGAACGCGAAAACGGAAAATCTCGTGAGCGGTTCGCAAGGTGTTAAAAATTTTTACTGCCTTTGATTTGTTGGCTTATGTACTTTCGAGGCATTTGTGTGTAAAGAGACGAGCAAAAAGATGGTATTTTATTTGATATGAAAATCATTCAATATCACAACATGTGGCGCTTTTACCCCGTCGAAAATGGTCCATCTTCCCCCCCCCCCAGAGCACTTTTTGCATCATTTTGCACTTTACGCGCATTTTATATTATATTTTACATACCTTATCACGCAGGCAGAATCGGAACAACCTACTGAAGGACTGGGATACTGGCAGCTAACGGAATATACAGTTTTTGCTGGAGAAATCCTTATTTTGGTTACCTTGAATATTAGATCGCTTGCAGCCACAATGGACGAAAACTTTGTTTTGTTTACAATTTTGATATTTCGTGCGCCCAAGTTTTGCCAAGTGTTTCGAAATGACAAAAATATGCTATTAATGATTCTTGCGTATCATATTTGCCAAAATACAGAGTATTCCTTATAAAACTAGAAACGGTCCGTCTTATCCCGTCTTCCCCTATGTTTCGAATACGCGTCGCACACGTCTCGGTAGATCAAGGGAAATCAGGGTAAAACCGACACTGTGAGTAAGGAGTGTATCGAAAAGTAATCTTAAACTTTCAAACATCAAAATAAAACTGAAAACGTTCAGAAAGTGTTTACAAAAGTGAATTTTATTAAAGAATATTAAGTTTACATAGCAATGAAATGAAAAATCAAGCTTATTGTTGATTTATAAAAAATGATCGAACCTTAGATTCAACTCCACTCATCAAATTCTGCACAGTAGTCTTAGTGCACTTTCTGGACGCTGCAGACCAATTCTTCTTGAATTCTGACATATTTTTAGACACTGTACCTTCCTTCTTGAGCTTGGCCTTGACAGTTGCCCAGTAACGTTCAATTGGCCGCAGCTGGGGACAGTTAGGTTGGTTGAGGTCTTTTTCGACGAACATGATGTTGTTTTCTGAAAACCATTGTAGAGTGGATTTGGTATAATGTGCCGATGCCAAATCCGACCAGAATAGATGAGGAACCTTGTGCTTTCTATAAAGTGGAAGCAATCTCTTTTTCAAGCATTCTTTCAATTAAATTCGAGCATTTTTAGTCCCTTTTGTGAAAAAATATGACGATCGCATGCCACACGTGCAAATGGTTTGCCAAACGAGCACTTTTTGGCCGAATTTTTCCATCGCAACAGTCGTATCCGCTAATGGTACACTCTCTCCAATCGATTTGATATAAAACTGAGGTCCCGGCAGTGTTCTGGAATCTTCTTTGACGTATGTTTCGTCATCCATGAGAATGCACTGGTTGGGATTGTTCAAAATTTCGGTCCTATTCGGGATTACTTGGTCCGTGGTTTCGTCCACTTCTGCTGAGATCCTCGAAAGAATACTTATCAGCGAACTTGCGATGATTCGCTTAAAACTTTCTGGACAAACTTTGATTTTTTTTTATTTTGTGGTATATAACAACCTTTTCGGTGCACCAATCGTGCGCAATTTTCTTTTTAGTTTCCAAATCAATCCGCGATATTTCGAAAACAACTTCATGACTGCGACTTGTATTTCGATTTTTGACATGTAAACAAAGCATGCTTGGATTACACGACAAAAAAAAGTTCACACGTTTGTGTGTAATAACGTGTTACAGGTTTAAGGCTACTTTTCGATACACTTCTTATGATATATCAGGTTGAAATGTTTGTGTTTCACGATTTTTGTTTGTATTTTTTGAAAAGTTGAGAAAATTTAAACAGATGATTCGATATAAGAAACTAGAATCCTAACCTAGAATATTATAAAAATAATATGATACATGAAACATGGTGGTGCTATTTTTATTTTGCTCAGTGTATCTCGTTTGGTCATAATGGTCCATGGTCCATAACAAATACATTCCCAGCTGTATTTGACAATCTTGAAGATAGGTCAGAACCTCATCTATGGGATTCTATGGCAAACTCAAATTGAAACGTTTTTGTAGTTGAGTTATTAACTGAAGAAAAAATTGACGAAGAGAAATCGATCAAGTCACTTACACCCCTTTCCTTCTGAGCCCCTCAATTGGGAAAATTAAATTACACTATCAGAGTATTCATTATCTTAATCGCTATAGATATGGTTTCATCTCGGGAGCAATTTTTTGGTTAACTTTAAATTTAAAATTAAGTAAGTTTGCTAAAAAATGACAGAAATCTAGAGGTAAATTAATTTTAACACAATAAAGATTTTGAAATTGATATTTTGGGCAAGTTTTTCTTAACGTTTTCTTACGACGAAAGTTTAGAAGAGCAGTGTGCCACAGAGAATCTACAGAATTTTGGGAGCAGATGAACCATTTTTCTTAGAATTGAGGGGCTCAAATGAAACGAGTATAAGTGATATCATCAATTTCTCAACCTCGACTCCCTCTTTTGGTCATAACTTAGCTGAAAACACATTCCCAGCTGTATTTGATAATGTGGAAGATAGCTCAGAACCTCATCTATCGGATTCTATAGCAAACTCAAATTTGAACGTTTTAAATAAGAAGTTGATGAAGAGAAATCGATCAAATCACTTACTCACCTTTCCTTTTGAGTCCCTCAATTGCTATCTACATACTGCGGATCTCAATCTTAAATTACAAACATTAGATCCAAATACTCTCCTTTCCACTGAAGGGAAGCGTTTTTCGGATTACATGTTGGTGCAGTGCACAACAACCTTCTCTGATCAATAACAAATAGGGTAACTGGGGGTGAGTTGGACAAACGGGGTGATTTGGACCACCCCTTTATCTCAAAAAGTACGGCTCAACTTGGATTTTTTATAATGTCATCTCCTTTTATTGTTGAACCGTCTGTATCTAACGTAAAAAAAACTTTGGTAAAATTCGATAGGTGGAACGAAACGGTAGCATGAACAAAACAAGAACTTTGATTGTCAAAAAATGTGAGTCTTCCGATCGTGGTTTTAAGGTTTTTCCCGTTGATTAAACAAACTTTTCGTGTATTGTGCAGTAAAGTTCTGTTCGCCTACAGAAGAGGAACAATTTGATGCAGCGAAACAGTAAGTTTGATAACAATAAATGAAATTAATTGCATTTAAATTTTTGTATATTGTGTGAGGTAACTTTAACGTTTCTGCGGGGTGAATTGGTCCTACAGATTTGAGGCTTTTCTTTGGTCTAATTGACTCCAGATGCCGATTAATTACAAAAATAGGATGGGCCTGGTATAGATCCGAGAACACTGTTGCTGATTGTGGCATTATCCCAAAATTCTTACATAAACATAAGTATGTATTTTTCGATGGAACACACACTGGACCAGGTCACCCCACAGACAGTACAAATCAAGCCGCATCAAATTTTAATGTCAAAAAATCATCTCTTTTATTTTATTATATGTTTGGTTATTTGAAGCTTGATTTAATTCCCCCCCCATTCCCCCTAATGGCAAAATAACGTTGTTGATGAAACGTGATATATGACAAGTGAAATCAACCTTATTTTTATTTATTTATAAACAAGATGAATTCAAACATTGGATAAAAGATTGCCGTTTAGCGTTTTCGGATATGGGGATAATAATTTAGAGGAATAATCGTAAACTATTTTCAGACAAATTTCTGAGATAATATTTCAAACAATGAAAATTTATTATCGTAATGCTAACGTCTCAGTGTTTCAATAAATGCTCCCTGATTGCAGTACAAACCAGGTTGTTGAAAGAAACCTGGATTTTACTGCAATCACTGACAATTTGAATTTGAAAGCAGCTGTTCTCACTAATGTTTTGAAAGAGTGTACCAATAGCTTAATTTTTGAAAAACAAATCGACTTGAATAATTCGAACAGCTGGTGCTGTTCGTCGCATTTGCGCCTCAAACGTAAACGAAATAAACAGTACGTAAAGTTTCGTAGAAGTAATTTGGAATATGATTGGAAAAAGGTACACCTCCGCGTGGAACATGTAATCACAAGCCTTGAAAAAGACTAGATATGAGTACATTCAGAGGAAAATTGGTCAACATCAGAATAACAGCAAGGAGTTATGGAAAATATTGAAAAGTTTACTCAACACTAAAAATATTATGTCGCGGTCCATAACTTTCGAAAATTTAGAAGAACATTTGTAATCCGAGACGGTCGGGTCTGAAGGAATGTTGCTAGTGAACGGCTTAAGCGCCACTCCCGAAGGAGGCCGTTCACCACTGTTTCGGTGCCCAGCTGAGACTCTGCCAAAGGGCAGGTTTTTTCCTTTGTACCCCCAAACACAGAAAGGTTCCAGGTTCGACCGTCCCAAGCACTTTGGGAAACGAACTGATTGCTGTGGCAATTGTTGCTAGCAACAATCGACCTCAGATCGACAAATCGACGATCTTTCCCTAAACTCCACTGCACTATCCTTCGATTGGCTCTTAATCCTTTCTAAACTTCTCTATTAATTCATCATCTCTCAAGTAATTTCACCTAATCAATCGTGCTTTTGTCCCGTGCTCATTTCCATCTATTTTCTCTTTCACCCAACAGTATTCGTCGTCTCACTCCACACACTTTCATTCATTTGTATTATTGGGGTGGGTGGTTGTTATTTGTGTGCGTATCATAAACCATTTAATATTCATGCAGCGGAAAAATACATCGCTGCGACCTAGGATTTCGGTATCTCACTTCAATTCAATTCAACACGTACGTGGTAGGTAAATTCACTCGTTGTATATGATCATATATAATTTCGTCAAATTTGGGGTTCGAACCGGGTAACCTTATCATCATCATGGGGGCCAATGATCCCGGTCGATCAACTCGCTCGGATACGATCGCTACTCTTATGTTTTCACGACCGTACCGGCACCAATGATTCCTCCAGCCCGGGACGCAACAATATAAGCCATTTGGAAGGCCCTTATCCCTCCATCACAGTCGTGTCCTTCCCGTCAACGGTCAACAGTCGTCCCGGACCTGTGTTTTGGCATGGAAAAGGGGTCTTCCAACCCTTTTAGTGCAGGCGAGTACAATTCCTTATACTTCAATTTCGTACCTGATACTCGTTACGATTCCAGTCACATCTGGTTACCAAGTATGACAACGTCGCATAATTACCATCCATCAGGTCGCCCAGGGTTACTCCCAACGGAATGCACACAAAACAGCATGATGGAAGCTCCCAAGTCGCCCGACACAGTCGAGTGCCGGTGTCGTCTCTCCGCCGACTGTTCCTGCCATCCAAGACATTCCGTTCCTGTGTCTGGAGCTGGCGAGGGAGTCTTCCAACTTGCTACCTCAGGCAAGTACGTCTGTAATTTCGCTTCTTCGCTCCCTGAAATTGGTCCCATTAACAGTGACACGAACCCTGAAGCATCCGTCGATTCTGCTGCTTGTCGGTCACCAATCATCGAAACAGAACATCTTTCATCACCGTCTCCGCTGATTGTTTCTGGGGAATTAACGGTTTATTACCAGAATGTTCGGGGAATGCGGACAAAAGTTGACGACGTTTTCTTGGCCATTTCATCCTGCCATTATGATGTAATTGTGCTGACGGAAACTTGGCTCGACGATAAAATTTTTTCATCACAAGTTTTTGGAGATTCGTACACAGTTCTTAGAACAGATCGCAGCAAAGTCAACAGTCGTAAATCAACTGGCGGTGGAGTGTTGATTGCTATTTCAAGTAACCTCAACGGATATATCGATCCCACATCTGTAAATGTTACACTCGAACAGGTTTGGGTCAAGGTGAAGCTGCAATATTGCTCAATGAGTATCGGTGCTATTTATCTACCACCTGACCGCAAAAATGATTTAGCAAGCGTTAGTGATCATATTGAGTCAATTGCAGCGGTCTATTCCCGCCTTGGGGATAATGATCTTGCCATTTTGCTTGGTGACTACAATCAGTCGGGACATGTCTGGAACACTCCAAGAAACGATCGTCCTTCCGTTGATGCCTTGCAATCTAGCATTTCTGTCGCTTGTGCTTCGTTACTAGACGGTTTCAGTTTGCACGGTTTATCTCAAATCAATCATATTACCAATCAGAATGCACGAATTTTGGATTTTGCCCTGGTAAATGAAGCTACGCTCTCACGATGCCTTCTCGAAGAAGCAGCCGAACCGCTCTCCGTTCTTGACTCCAACCATCCTGCTTTGGAGCTGACAGTTAGTCTATCACAGTCCATCGTACTTGAAAACATTCCGGATGAACCTGGACTTGACTTTCATCGAACCAATACTGAAGGCTTACTAGAAGCCCTTCGCCAAACTGATTGGCATTTCTTAGAATCAGCTGACGATATAAACGTTGCAGTTGATTGCTTTACAAGCTTGCTTAAAAGTCATTTGGTTGATTTCATCCCACTGCGCAGACCGTCTCCTAAGCCACCCTGGGGAAGTGCACACCTAAGACATCTAAAATGTCTAAGATCGAAGGCGCTTCGAGTTTATTGCCGATCCCGGTGCTTATATACCAAGCAACATTTCGCGCGGGCTAGTGACAGTTACCGAATATATAACCGCTATTTATACAAACGCTACAACATACGGACTCAAGAAGATTTACGTAGACACCCTGCACATTTTTGGAAGTTCGTGAAGTCAAAACGGAAGGATAACAATGGGTTGCCCGCGGAAATGTTTCTGGGCAACGAGGTTGTTCATTCAACTGCAGAAAAATGTAGATTGTTTGCAACTCACTTCAAAAGCGCATTCAACGACACGATTTCGTCAAGAATCTTGGACGCTTGTAGAGATACACCAAGAGACGTGTGCCATCTGGGAAACCTCGACATCACACCGAATCAAGTGAAATTCGCCATAAACAAATTGAGATGTTCAATATCCAGTCCTGATGGAATACCTACCTACATCCTTAAAAAATGTTGTGACGAGTTGGTTTCTCCACTCACGTCCATCTTTAATCTGTCATTAAGGCAACGCTGTTTTCCCACAAGCTGGAAGACGTCTATCATGTTTCCTGTGTTTAAAAAAGGGAATCGGCAGAATGTTGAGAACTACAGAGGAATAACTTCGCTTTGCGCCTGTTCCAAGGTTTTCGAAATTCTTATGAATGACCTACTTTTCGACTCTTGCAAGAATTACATTGCCATGGATCAGCACGGGTTTTATCCGAAAAGGTCAACTACCACGAACCTAGTTCAGTTCGCCTCCTTTTTGTATAAAAAACATTGATGCTGGTGCCCAAGTCGACACCGTCTACACAGACTTGAAATCTGCCTTCGATAGAGTTGATCATGGAATACTGTTGGAACGATTAGGGAGAATCGGTATCTCCGCGGATATTATCAGCTGGTTCAAATCATACCTCTTAAATCGTAGGCTCACTGTTAGCATTGGGTCGGTAACTTCGGAACATTTCTCGAATTTATCTGGCGTGCCACAAGGGAGCAATCTGGGCCCCTTGCTATTTTCAATATTTATTAATGAGCTATCTGTCATACTACCACCCGGCTATCGACTGCTTTACGCTGACGACGTCAAAATCTACATGGTCATGAGGAGTATTGAGGACTGTTACGCTTTACAACGGCTGCTGAATCGTTTCACTGAATGGTGTACACGGAACATGCTTACGCTAAGCATTCATAAATGCAACGTTATCACGTTCCACCGCAAGCTCAATCCGACAGAGTACGATTACGCAATTGACGGACAGTCTCTCGATCGTGTATATCAAGTTCATGATCTCGAGATCATCCTAGACTCAGCATTCACCTTCCGATCACACTACAACGACATTATTTCTAGAGCTAACCGCCAGCTGGGATTCATGTTTAAAATATCCCTAGAGTTTAACGACCCACTTTGCCTCCGGTCTCTATACTGCACTCTGGTGCGATCGATTCTGGAATTTAACTCTGTAGTTTGGTGCCCATACCAGTCAACATGGACCGCAAGAGTCGAAGCAATACAGAGGAAATTCGTTAGATATGCCCTCCGACGTCTTCCGTGGCGAGATGCATTGAACCTTCCCCGATACGAAGATCGATGCAGATTGCTGGGACTGCAGACACTGGAACAGAGAAGGAGTATTGACCAAGCTGTGTTTGTTGCAAAAATTTTCAACGGAGAAGCTGACGCACCGGAATTATTAGGACAGCTTAACATCTACGCTCCTGAACGACTGCTTCGCCAACGAAACTTTCTGCTTCTTGAGCCCCGAAATACTTTGTACGGCCTCCATGACCCTGTGCGATTCATGTCGGCAAGTTTCAATGAAGTTTTCGCTCACTTTGATTTTGGCTCTACTGCGTCCGCATTCAAACACAGACTCACAGAACTGAATAGGATGAACCACTGACAACGACATTAACTATGGACAAGGGCCCAGTTCCCAATCAGTTTTTTGTTATTTTTTTTTATGATTTGACCACAGTTGACGCCTATTATTATTTACTTTTTTATATTTGTTGTGTTCAAAATGTGCTACTTTTTTATACTTATATATGTTTTGCATGTGAATGAAAAGATATGGGGTTTTGGCCTTCTCTATTTGGTTTTTCCCCATCTTAATTCATTAAGACAACAAAAAGTCAGATGAATAAATAATAAATAATAAATAATAATAATAATAATAATAATAATATCGTAATGCGCATGGAATAGTTTTTGGTTTTGTTACTCACGACCTTTTGAGTGCGCTGTCCAATATACTTTCTCTGCTGTTTGGATTAGCGAAGTTCTTCCGCTGTCGTCGATATCGCTGTCGCTCTGCTTAGCGGAGTTTCATCCGCTGCCGTGGACGTTGCTGATGCTTGGACCAGCGGGGTTTCCTCCCGCTTAAGCCGGTCGTCGTCGTTGCTGTTACTGTTCCCTGCCAGCGCTTCGCGCTCTTCAGGCTATGGTTTCCTGGCACCTTATCGCAGCGCCGTGGGGTCTGGAGCGGCTCTAACTGAATACGGTGTGTCGGGAATTTGCAGCTGTTGGACAGAATGGATATATGTTCCCACCCACGTGGAAAATCAGCGCACAAATCATAACGGAACAAAAGCAAGCACATGTTACCTAAGAGTTTCACCACGATGAGCACGATTTCACTCCCTATTTCTCCTTATAGAGCCACTAGCTTAGCCACTACTTCAAAGTTTCTACGTGGGGAAAAAAACTTTAAATTAACAAAAAATCCTAGGACTGGCTTGTTCAGAATAAGCCGCGACTCACTGACCTACGCTAACACACCGAGGCTCCTGGCGATGTCCGCCGGGTACCAGCCTCTACCACGATCCAGGATAAAGTGGCCGCTTAGAGTTTTAAAGTCCTCAGATCAGTCAGGCGCGAGATCAATTTTGTCGTAGTTATGTAATTGCCACAAAAGTGCTCAAGTACATAACGTTTCTAAAGCCAATTATCGCGCGCAACAATTGCCTCAATCATTAAGGCCATCCACCTTTAATCCCAAGTGCCTGATTTTGCCGGACCATCCGTCCAACCCATATTTGGGCACAAAGCACCTGCTCTTTTGCAGAGTTTCAAACCTGAAACAGGAACAGCTCTTTCACTCCCCCTTTGGGTGAGGATGCAGCTCAACGTTCCCACAAAAGACATGTTCCAAAGAAGAAAATACTGAGTGCCGCGTCGCTAGAATGGAATGATTTTTGTCATCCCAGTTCTATCGACGTCTGGGCACTCAGTGGAACCCTACAAATGCCTCTTGTGGAAAGTTGCCCAAACGAAGCAGTTCCAAAGCTTTGCAGAATCAAGGGGCCAGCATATCTGAATTTGTGTACCATGCTACACATTCCGAACAAATAATAGCCGAAAAATTCAACAATGTTGAATTTTTCGGCTATTGTTTTTTCGGTGTTGAATTGGTCAGTGAACCTCAAGAAATAATACAGCCGATGAATAACAATAGTAGATTAGAATGTTTTCTACCCGTCACATTTGAAGAGTTGAAAGGTATTTGTTTTTCTTGCAGGAATCGGCTGGTATCGACAATGTCAACGCAAAAGTGATACAAGATTGCTTTCGTGTTATTGGACAGAAACTGCTGGACCTGATAAATGAATCATTGCAAACAGGGCACGTGCCTGTATTTGGAAGGAATCCATTGTGGTTCCCATCCCCAAAGTTAACGGGGACGGATAAAGCCGAAGAGTATCGCCCTATTAACATGTTACACACATTAGAAAAAGTTTTGGAACTTGTTGTGAGAGGCAAGGTGCTACTGACACTCGACCGCAACGGTTATGTTTTTAGCGCCATTCTAAAAGAGAACAATAGCAATAGAAGTTTTCTCCTGCTACCGAATGCAAAGCTTTTTTCAAAGCTAATTTCGGTCCTAAATAAAGCGTTTCTTACAGCAACAGTTGTCCGGATACCAGGAAAGGAGGAAGCAGCCGAGAAGCCTCCAACGGCCATTCAGGAAGTTGGTTCGGTCGGATTGGCCACTTTGACCGGCAGTTTTCACTGCCCCTTGCGTGTCCCGCTGTTTGCACCCGTCTCATCAGCAAAGTTTTCCTGTCAGTGACGCGCGATTTTGGCGCAATTTCTGCTTCAACCACCAGCAACTCAGGAGGTGTGAAAGGAGGTCTTCTTCGCTTCGTCGCTTCGAACCGCTGCGGCGATCGCCCTGCCGTCGGCGGTATCCGGTCCCTTCCCCGCTACCCCACTAACATTAGGTGGTGATCTTCGAGGAGGTCCTTCAACACGATCGGTGAGTGACCAAACTTTTATTAATACCAGGAGTTAGTGAGAAATAGGACGCCCAAAGGGTATAGGTTAGAAAATTTTTACTACATATCCCAAATTGATTTTAATTTAACAGACATTTAAAAGTGACTTTTCCAAGTGTTTTTAAAACAGTGAACTTTTCCTCTAGTGTTTTTCCGCCAAGTGATTTCGGTGTTCGTTCTTGTAACTGCGTTGGCATTGTCCCCCGCCGTTACTGTCCTCCGCCGTTTTCGTCCCCCGTCGCACGTCGTATATTCTACCTCGGTGTGTGAATATTTTTCCGCGCCTGGCTGTATTTCGATATAGCCAGGCCCCGATCATGGCTTCCAGCAGCTCCGGCGCCGGAAGGCCAACCAACATTTATAATGGTGTTACCACCACTCGTACCTTGCCCAGATGGGCTGACCCTTTTGGTGGCAACTTACAAATATTACTGTTGAGAGCCACTGAAGGCAATCTTCTTCCATCGAATCCTTTTACTGTTTCCAAATCGATCCAAGGAGTGATCGGTAAGGAATTTAAAGATGCTAAACCTCAACGCGACGATAAAAATCGCCTTCAATATGCGCTACATCTACGAGATGAAAAACTCGTTCAATTGCTTCTGGGTACAAAATCGCTGATCGACTTTGTTAAACACCCATTGAAATTTTATACCATCCCACCTTGAACCAACGCAAATGCGTTGTGTCCTGTCGTGACGTAATGTTTTTAAACGAAGATGTCCTCCTATCTGAACTAGCCGACCAAAATGTGATCGGTGTTAAAAAAATTCTACGATTTGACCCAGTCTTGAAGGAAAGAGTTCCTACTTCAACCATGATCCTCACCATTAACGGAACAGTTATCCCTGAAGCAATTAACTTCGGATTCCTCCGTGCTTCAACCAGAAACTTCTACCCAAACCCGATGCAATGCTTCGGATGCTTCGCTTTCGGCCACACTTCCAAAAAGTGCGCCAAAAAAATCCAACTTTGTCGTAACTGCGGTGTAGCCCACCCTGAACTTAACACAAATAATGATGATAAAGACAAAATTAAAATTTTTATTTGCAATGCTCCTGCCTCTTGTGTGAACTGCAAGGGAAATCACGCCTCAACCAGTAGGAAGTGCCCAGCATGGATCGCAGAGGATAACATTACCAGAGTCCGAATTGACCAAGGTGTGTCTTATAAGAAAGCTAAATCCATTTTTGAGAACAAAAATGGTCCTTCCTTTGCAAGTAAGCTGCAAGAAAGACTAGAGAAAACTGGAAAAAATTACAGGGAAGGACATCACTTTCTGCTGGGTCCCAGGGCACTGCGGAATCCAGGGTAATGAACAGGCTGATCGTCTCGCCAAGGAGGGTAGGCTCTCCGAACTATGGACCACCTCCCACCCAGCAAATGACACCATCAGATGGGTCAGTCAATCCCTCAGATTGAGCTGGGAGTACAGTTGGCATTTTTCCCGCGACCTCTTCTTAAGAAGGATCAAGAATACTACCCTTCCCTGGAAGGATAGTATTCTCCGATCTACTCAAGTATGTCTGACACGTTTACGTATCGGGCATACATTTTTAACACACAAATTTATCATGCGTAGATTGGAACCAACACTATGTGAGTCGTGCAAAGTAAGACTCACGGTGGAACACATATTAATCACATGCCCTAAATTTAATGCTTCAAGAATAAAGTTTCATGTTGCAGACACCATAAGGACAGCACTATCGGACGACGCCGTCGAGGAAAAAAGGACCATCGATTTCCTAAAGGATACAGGTTTATTCGATCAGATCTAATGTCTAATTACTACATTTACCTATACTGATAAAATTTCGTTTGTTTTCTCTTCTAATTTCAGCAAAAGATGAGCAGGTTTTTTACGCCCCTTTTAGAAGCGAGCTCCTCAAGCACACTAAAAGGGGCTTTTTCCCTGCTCCAATTGTTTGGTTGTGTTTTTGGCCCCAGAGCCGTGTAGGGTGCGGCGATACGACATACATCCATAGCGGTTACTAGGACTGAGTCGAGCGAGAATAACGAATTTTGCAATAGTTTTCTTAGTTTTCCTTCCAGTTAAATTTCCCGCCCTCAAGGGCAAGAGACGAATGAACTCTCAGAGTTTAAAGTCTCTCTAATTCATTACCTGTTACCTGTGAGAGGCCAGCTTATGAAATATATTAATAACAATAATTTGCTAATGCCGGAGCAGTCGGGATATCAAGAGGGCCACTCTTGTGAAACCGCTCTGAATCTGGTGTTAGCAAAGTGGAAAGAGAATATCGAAGGTAAAGAAACTATTTTTGCTGTATTCTTGGATTTGAAACGCGCTTTTGAAACAATTTCTAGGGTCTTATTGTTACAAACATTGAAACGCATTGGAATTGTAGGGACATCATACAAATGGTTTGAAAGCTATTTGTGTGATAGAACTCAGAAGACTCGTTTTAACGATTTTATTTCTGTTGCCATCGGTAACGCACTTGGTGTGCCGCAGGGAAGCGTGTTAGGACCCATTTTGTTCACGGTTTTATTTAGCTTGCTCTGTAATCTGTTTGTAAGTTTGTAACATGTTTGTCTGTAACGCTTTACCACATTAATAGGAATTTGAAACCCTTCCTGTTGACCGATTGATCTGAAATTTGGAACACACCTTTATCTCTGTAGTTATTATAAAACTGTGTATTTCATGATCTTGAAAATTCAAGATGGCGGCCACTACAAAATGGCGGATTACATATTTTTTCAAAACCTTATCAATATGGGTTTTTCCAAAACCCCATCAATATGGGTATCAAATGAAAGGGCTTGACTAGTAGAACACATTTATTTATGAAAAATACAAATCCAAGATGGCTGCCACTACAAAATGGTGGATTACATATTTTCTCAAAACCTAGTTAATTTGGGTATCAAATGAAAGGGCTTAACTAGAAGCATACGGTTATTTATGCGTTATAAACGAACGAGCTTGACTTGGAGAACACACTATTTATTTTCTGCAATCCACTCAATATCGGTATCAAATGAAATTATTTGACTGATAGAATACAGTACCGTGGTTTTATTATAGAGAAATATTCTAATGAAGCGGATATTGTACTAAAAACTACAAAATAAAATAAGTAAAAAAAACTTTTTAAGTTAAACGGTTTAATTGTGATTCAACATAATAATGTACTAAAAGCTAGAAAATAATTAGGCAAGTAGCAGTTAGCAGTTATCACACCTCTCCTTCATTAGTCTAGGGCATTGATAAGACTAAAAAAAAATCGTGGGGCACGTTCGTTTTCCATTATCCACAATTAGCGAGTTCCTCATATGTCCCACGATTGTATTTTAGTCTTATCAATGCCCTAGACTAATGAAGGAGAGGTATGATAACTGCTAACTGCTACTTGCCTAATTATTTTCTAGTTTTTAGTACATTATTATGTTTAATCACAATTAAACCGTTTAACTTAAAAAGTTTTTTTTACTTATTTTATTTTATACATCAATGATATGCGGCGAGTTTCACGTTTTTGTGACGTTAATTTGTTCGCGGACGATACTTTTCTGTTCATCGCAGCTAAACAGTTAAATGAAACCGCGGTGCATTTGAACGAAGATTGTTACGCCCCTCGGACTGAGCGCACCTTAACATCCAAATGGCTCTTCGAACGTTGTTCAAACCAAGGCGCTTGTATCAATGTATAACAGGTGAAGCAACATCATCACTTCAATAAGAAGGGGATTACGGTTTGTGGAGCGGAGGTTGTTTGTTTTGTTATTGCTAGGATACGCCATTTTTGCATTTTCACATGCGAGAGTAATGGAAATGAGAATGAAATTCTACAAAATCATCCCTTCTTTTTCACATAAATTCGTGAAAGCCGAACATAGTAGGCATCGTTCGAATAAGCGTCGTAGCAGTTTGTAGAGAGCCGCCGATAGCGTTCTGATGCTGTTTGTAAACAATACCGACAGCAATTCCAATATGGCTGAAGGTGCATTTCATATGATTGTTTCACCTGGTATATTTAAAGGCGCCTTGATTCAAACTCTGACCTAGTTCCAGTACAATGGACGGAGAAAGGGGAAAAAAGAATCCATAGCAACCACTGTTCGAAGAAATTATAAATAGTAGGCATAGTTGAAAAAGAAAAATCTAGAGATAGTTGGAAAAGAAACAAGCAAGTGTGCAGTTCGGAAAAAATAAAGACTTAAACTTAATTTAGAAGTTTTATGGATTGCCAGGTTAGATTAGATTACTTTCTTACAACACAAAAATACTCTAACATTATACTCAAAATAATCAGGCTTAGCTAGAAGGCAGATTGAATATCCCTGAGTGGGCTTTCTGACAAAAAAGGCAACAGGAGTCACTAAAACGTAAGGCAATTATATCAAAAATATTTCTATGTAACTAACAATAAAATTTCCATTAAAGGAAATTTAATCTACCCAGCAAACATAGTGGTGATTTGTTTTTCGGAAATCGCACTCCTGTTGGCGAAGCCAACAATGATCTTCATTCTCTCGCTCGGTGGCTAAAATATAAACAATTGAAGTTAAACGGGTTACAGAGATTAAATATCTCGGAGTAGTTATTGATGACAAATTAGCCTTCAAATTTCACATTGATAATGTCATCAAAAAGATTGTTAGAAAATATGGCGTCATATACCGTTTGAAGAATGAGTTAACCGTATGAAGTAAAATCAAATTGTATAAATCACTCGTCCCACCTCATACAGACTTCTGCTCATCCATCTTGTTCCTTGTAAATAGCACACAATTATTGAGATTGCAGCGCTTACAGAATAAGATCATGCGATTAATATCAAGATGTCATAGATACACTTCCTCTAAAATAATGTTGGACGCGCTACAGTGGTTATCTGTTAAGCAAAGGATTTATTACTTGACAATGGTGTTCATCTTTAAAATTTGAATGGAATGCTGCCTCGATATTTGTGTGATCGAATTGAACGAGGAAGTTATTTCCATAGTTATAATACTCAAAACGCGAATGATGCAAGAAAACCTAATTTTCTTTTTAGTAGGTCGCAAAACTCACTTTTGTATAAAGGAATAAATTTCTTCAATTCGATGTCCAGACATATTAAAAGAGCGGCAACAATGGCTGAGTTAAAAAAACTGTGCGTCATACATGTGAAATCTGTGTTATAAGTTGTGTAGTCTGTAATAATTTACAGGTGCATAAGCTACAATGTTCGTACTGATGATGATGGATTTTTTTATTGCATTATTGTATTTATAATTTTGAGATTGAAAAGATATACACAAGAGAAGTTTACGAATGTTTGAGCCACGCGCGCGTTTCAGTAGACATAGGATCTAGAATTTGAACTCTGGTGAAAACAGATATACAATGTAAATTTTTTAGGATCTGCAGTGGAAACCGGATTCAATCTCAGGATAGCCCCGTTAGAATACTCGTAAGCTGTCGTGTTAGCAGATGGTTTTATCGAGGTTTTTCTGTACTGTGGCAGATCTCAGAGTAAGTCTCTAGTGGAAACTTCAAGATTAAACCAAGATAATTCCCGATAATTCAAGGATCTTTCCGGGTTGGAAATTTGCTTGACATGCATTGGAATCATTTTTATCAGTTTTTGCCTATTTCTTGATGTTTCTATGATAGTTAATTTATGTCTGCAACAGAACCAGTTCGTTTTATTTTGCATACTGGGATTTCATGAACATTATTAAAATTTAATATTATCTTAAAGATAAATCGTCCTGCTCAAACCTTTGTAGGGATATGAGGTGGGACCATCATCATCATCATCTCAGAGTGAAATTGCGCCATTACAATAAAACTCCACCCGGATTTACCTTGTACGTTCATGCATTTTCTCCACTGGAATCCTAACTAATCAAGGCTTTACCGTCACTAACAGCAACGAACTCTGCGATGCGTCTAATTTATGTCAGTACAAATTATCATACTTTTGCGGGGGAAATTTTCCTTTCCACCTCTTTTTTTTTTGCATATACTCATACTCAACCGATTACTCTCCGACAGAAGTCGTCGGTCGGGAAAAAGTTTCGCGTGACTTCTCCTCCAGCCTTATGTCACTAATCCCATCCGCCATTGTACCGAAACACAAGCGCCTGAACTCGCTCGTGTTTCGGTCAGAATCATTCAAGAAAAGCAGATCCCGCCGGGTTTTTTTTATGATTACAGCTTTTGGTTTGGATTTTAACCGCAAGAATACCGCCGGATTTGCTTCGCCACGGGCGGGTAACGTGCGGCGCGTGTATTCCGGATTAAATTTTATCTTGCAACCATTTTCTTCTTTCGCAACCGGAAGAGATGCCGTTTATCCGATGGCAGCGTCTGCGGGTGAAGTCTCGCGTTCCGTCATGGCAGCTCGCGTGTATCCGGTTTTTTTTTTCCTAGGGGGGCTCCGTTTCGCCTTCACCTCGCATTGTATGTTCGTTGCCTCGTGATGGTGGTGGTGAGTTTACTTCTTGATTGTTGCCCTCTGCGGCTTCTCCAGCATCTTTTGTGTTGCGTTGATGTTCCACGAAGAGGAAAGTGCGATGATATTTAATTTAATATTATGATTATGATGGCATCTTTTGTGAATTAAACGAGCGTGATGATGATGTATGGTCCAAACAATGGGAAGAATACGGTCGGCATTCGTACTTGACTTCATGTGTGCTATCTGAGGCCAGGAAATACGTATGCAGAGAGAGAATAAGCGTGGCTTTGATCAATGAGCGCCACTGGATCCTCAGAGACCACGACTGCGAGTGATGAGGGCGGTATACGATGGAATAAAGTTCATTAAAATTCTAGTGGAAAAATGTTACATTTGATCAGAAACATTTGCCCTTATGTGCAATAATTACTTTATCTTGAGTTTGAGACACTTAATGCTATTCACTTTCAACGTCGATTTTTCTTTCAAATGATTAGCTTACAACCAAAACTAAAATTAATAGTTTAGTGTAGAGATAAAGGTTTTCTTCTTCTTCAATAACTCTAACATTTATAAAAAAAATCCACCTTGGTGTATTCTACGTGGCAATCTCTAGAATACGAGTAACTTGCACTTCGTTGCAGTCATCCATGCGACATCGTCGACGTTCTTTCTTAATTCCCCAAAACCTGGATGAGCTATTCTAAATTACTCCGATCTTCAAAGTCCCACAACAACCTTACAGTTGAAAATTACAGAGATGTTTCGATTTTATGCTCTCTGTCGAAAGTGTTTGAACAACTAGTTCACGATGCTCTATATGCCGCATCCTGACCATTTATAACGGGAGTCCACCATGGATTGAATGATTTTCACTCGAGCGTTTCCTGAATCATGTCAGGAGTTCCATGTAGCGTTCTTGGACGGTTGATATTTATATTATTCGACTGAAATCGTGTTTGCTGATGTACGCTGACGATCTGAGTGATGTCATCTCACCTAGACTGCTGCGCCCTTCAAATCGACCGACGTGACCGAACTTTTTCTGCGGTGCGCTGAAAACGGGATGGAAAAGCCTTCGTGACCCCTAGATTTATTCAACGCAATACAAATGAGTTCACCTATGTATATGCAATTAAGGGGAGACCCCGGTCTGACAGGTCGGAGAAAAATCGATTTTTTGCATTTTTGGAAAGCTTATCTGCCGTCCTACGCTTAGTTGTCCCATGTTACTTTTTGACTTTTGTTCATAAAACGTTGTTTTTATGCATAATCTTACAGAAAACACAAAAAAACACATATAGTTTATTCCCAACTTTAAAAAAAAAACAATATCAAGTTCAATTGTCCCATGTTGATATTCTAATCATAACTGTCTCACCATGTATTTTTTGTAGATCCATATCGAATAAGTCGGTTCAAGTACATGAATTGCAGGCCTAATGGTTTGGAAGAACGAACTAATTCTCTAACAAATAAGAAAAAGTTTAACAGAACACGTGTACACCTTGTTAGCGAATGCAACAATAAGATTTATATTCTGCGAAGGTGTTGCAGATTACTCATTTCTTCATAAAACGATGTTTCTATGCGTAATCTTTCGAAAAAACACCTAAAAAATATTGTTTGTACCCAGTATATCAAAAAACAACATCAAGTTCAATTGTCCCATGTTGATATTCTACACCCAAACTAGCGTTGGCAGAAAAGATGCCATTTCCTGGTCATGAGAGTAAAATGCGCAAAAAATGAGCTAATTTGAAGCCTAAAAATGGTTTGTATGTATGCGTGCAGACATCTCTTTCTGTTTAATTTTCTCTTTTCATTTGGGATTGTGCAAAAAAGAAAGTCCATACGACGTCAATGGGGATCGAACCAAGGCCGGCTGGAATGCGAAGTTACTTTACACGACCACGCTTTCCATATAGCTGCCAGCGCTATTATAAAGGAGCGTGATAATATTACACCTCATCATAAAATGAAGGAAGGAAGGTATTGAATTAGAGAGACTTTAAACTCTGAGAGTTCATTCGTCTCTTAACATAAAATGAAGTTGGAAGGTGTTTTCTAAACCGATAAAGGAGAACATGAACGAGAATATATCTTTCTCTGTCTGGGCCGTGTATTTGGCAAACTATACGAAAAGCTTTCATTTAAATGTGTCTCCTGTTTCGCTCCCTCATATTGACTCTAGCATATATATTATACTAATGATCTACATGTATTGGGGACTAGAACATTTTATGTCATCTTTCAGCTCATTTAATCCTTTAAGGATCCACTCGGCCAATTTGGCTGAATTTGTTTTCAGCATGTAAAAAAGAATTATCTAGAGCAGGGTTTCTCAAAGAGGTCGACATCGACCCTATGGGTCGATTTCGTTTTCCAAGGGGTCGACACAAACGAAAATTGATTTTGGGGGTCAACGAGGTCTAAAAATCGACCCTCATTAATTAACACAAGTTCTTATTTGAAACTTTCATGATACTGTATAAGGATTACGTGAAGCAACTTGTTAAAATAATGACTAATATTTTAGTATATCTAATGAAGTCATGATCAAATTTAAGTCCAAACAAACATAACAAGCTTGCAAGGTCGCAAGTTTATTAGCGTTCTGAAATTCGTTGGAGCTTGAATGATAATACACTACTCGACTAATTTAATTCAAGAGATTACAAAGTGATTACACATAATCAGTTCATTAATGTGAACTTAAATGAAGTGATTGAAAAATAATTAAAGAGATATTTAGTTACTTACGCGCGTAGCGTTTACTTTTATTACTTCAGGGTACTTGGTAGGTGTTAAGTCAGACTGGTTCATGTGACATTTCCATGATTCCGAGAAAAACGAGCTTAAAGTTTAGTGATGTAAGGGATTTTCATTTATTATTCACACTAATATCGATCCGTTATTCTTGCTGTACGCTTGATTTTTAAATCTGATAAATGTGGTATGTAGCTTACAACATGCCTAACCTGATGCAATCAATAACTCGAAATTTTTAATTTTGCGACTTGGTCCCCTCTGACTTAACACCGACCACTTGTCACCGAAAATTATGAATGTTATGGTTTTTTTTTGTTTTCGTTTTTTTATGCTGATTGTTGGCTTATGTAAATTTTCTATATAATAGCCAATATATCCAAGTTTATGAATGAGTAGACTCGTAAGAATATCAGAAGCATCTAGTACTTACACTCACAAAAATGCGTAGTAAAATAAGCTACAAAATCTTTGGTACTTCTAACCTTTTGGTACGTACGAGGTCGGTTCAAAAAGTATCGCGACTTTCGAATTTACGCGGGTTACGTTCGGAGGGTATGTTCGATATATTCAAGATCAACAAAGAAACCGTTCGAACGCGGAGATTTACAGCCTTATTCTGTATTCCGACGGATTTTCATTTCGTTCGAAACCGTTATTTCGTTCGAGTTAAAATTTCCCAATCGCTATTTCGAACGTTTCACCCATTCAATGTTCGAAGGTAAGCAGATCGAACGAAATGCAAAAACAACTCGAACGTAATACAGAATGGAATTTTATTAAGTCGTTCGAAATATTTCGAATCGATCGAAATACAGAATAGGGGTGTTAATGCTTCAACTCACCAAAATTGAACTGTATTTAGATAGATTGGAAGAAAGTCACCACATCAATTTGATGCAAGGTGCGGGTACTTTTGTACTTGCATACATTTCTGCAGATCGGAACGTGTTTCCCCAACACAGATTTCAAAACCAATTAGCCTGGGAAAACGGCATTGCGAAATAGATGCAAGATGCGGGTACTTTTGTACCCGCATGCACCTTTACAGTCGGGAACATGTGCAGACTTCAAATGCGGTATGAACACATTGCTTTGGCTCGGTTATTCGAAGATATCCCTTGATGTCTTCAGCTTACTGAACTTCTACGTATACCGTTCGGCAAAATGTTGATAACAATTAATAACGTTCGAGAAGTACGTACACTTGGGAGATGCAATAAATTCAGAGGGAAATGTAAAATATATTGATCATTTAATCATTCTGGCGTTCACATATTTTGAAAGTCCACGAGAAAAAATGAAATGAACAAGGCGACATGCCATACGACTTGCAACGAAGAAAGTAATCTATCACAATGCATGAATTGACCTAAATTGGGATTTGTTCGCGTTCGAATCCGGGATTGTTTCATTCAATCACTGATTCAATCAATAATTACACTCAAATTCACTCAAATGACTACTAAGCCAACGTTAATCCTACGTCAACCTTGTGATTGTATTTTAGGTAAAACCCACCCATAGTTTTTGACGTAGGACTATTTCTTTCGGGAACATATTTTCAAAAATTAGTAACCTACTTTATTTGTAAGTAACTTGTATTAAACATTATTAATCACACTTGTAATTAACTGAAGTTCATGTATATATTTATTTTGTTGAATTTTAATGAGAAAATAATGAAAATAATGGCTATAGTGCTCTATGGTATCACTTCATTCTGGGAAAGGGGTCTATTGCCCAGAACAGTTTGAGAACCCCTGATTTGACGCGTTACACACACGTTTTTTGATATCTTATTTTTTGGATTTTTTATTAACTTCTAAACAGCGATTTTTCATGAAAAATAACTCATTTTTTACAAAAATGGCCACCATTTTGGTAATTTTCCGAGTTTTCAAAAATCTCTATGTAACGTTTTGGATATTGTCCTTAGTTTTGAAATACTCATTGGAATTTGTTCTGCGTTGCTTCAAAACAAGCAAGGTACCGATTTTCAGACAACATCTACACATCCAGCTGTTAACAGAGTAATAATCATTAATCGTGCACTCAAAAAATGGAAAATACATATTCAAATATACCTTAAACAATACCCAAAATACCCGAACACTACACTTTATTCCTAAAATCCGAAAAAAAATCATCAATATTCATTATCCTTCGACCTTCCAGGCAGGTGTCCCCCCTAAAGGCATCACACTGTTGAATTTTCCGCAGTAACACGGAGTAAAGGGTGTGTCACATCAAATTGCATCACGGAAAAAACGCTGTAGAAATTTAATTTTTAGGAATTATATCTTCAGCTTTCGCTTATAATCAGATAAGAGTGTATAGATCACGTTGGCCATGCTTCACTGTCAATTTTTCGTAAATTTGGAAAAATGTCGTCGAACGAAAAAGAGCGTCGTGAATTAATCCTGCGCACTCATTTCGAGAATCCGGAGTTGTCACATCGGGACATCGGTAAGATGCTGGGAATCGTCCAATCCACGGTCAGCAGAGTACTAACACGATACTTCGAGAACCTAACCATCGACCGGAAGGTGAAGAACGGCAAAAATGGATGCTCCGTCAGTGAAAAAGATCACAAGCGTGTAGTTAAGCAGTTTAGACGTGATCCGAGAAGTTCGGTCCGGGATGTCGCCAATAAGCTGAATTTGTCAAGTTCATTCGTCCAGCGGACCAAGCAGCGGGAGGGCCTGGGTAGATACAAGGTTCAGAAGGCTCCTAACCGCGACGAAAGGCAAAACATGGTGGGGAAGACGCGAGCCCGGAAGCTGTACACCGAAATGCTGACGAAGCCGCATTGCCTGGTAATGGACGACGAAACCTACGTCAAAGCGGACTTTCGTCAGCTGCCGGGCCTGTTGTTCTTCTCCGCAGAGGACAAATTCAGCGTTCCGGAGGAGATTCGCAAGCAGAAACTATCCAAGTTTGCCAAAAAGTACATGGTGTGGCAAGCGATCTGCTCTTGCGGAAAGCGGAGCGCCCCCTTCGTGATGACCGGCACGGTAAACGGGCAGGTTTACCTTAAGGAGTTCCTACGCTTACTACCACTATTGAAGCAGCACGAGGGCCCGACCATCTTCTGGCCGGATCTCGCTTCGTGCCACTATTCAAAGGACGTGTTGGAGTGGTACGAAGCCAACGGGGTCACCTTCGTGCCAAAGGAAATGAACCCGCCCAACGCGCCGGAGCTTCGCCCAATAGAGAAATATTGGGCAATTATGAAGCAGGCCCTCCGGAAGAACCGAAAAGTTGTCAAATCGGAGGCGGACTTCAAGAGAAAATGGATTTCTGTTCAAAAAAAAACTACAACCTGACGTTGTACAGAACCTTATGGACGGGGTAAAGAGGAAGGTGCGAGCATACGGGCTTGGGCTCGAAGTATGAATAAAAAGAAAATGCCAAAAGTTGTTTAATAGTTTTTATTTTACTGTCTAAAATTTTCAAAAGGATCGGTCTACTGGGCGAATTTCTACAGCGTTTTTTCCGTGATGCAATTTGATGTGACACACCCTTTATACAACCACTGCTTGGTCGTCTTAACATACAGTTCAGAAGATGTAACGTAGCTTCATTTTGTACGCTCTTCAACAACTTATGTGGAACGACTCATAAAATTTGCCGGACTATCGAAGACTTTGCAAGCTCAATGGCTCTAAGACTGTAGCTCAGCCATACTTAACCTACGGCCCGGCGATCTCATCTGGTTGGCTAATCTGATGTTATTCTATTTTGCACTATTATGTGCATACAACAATAACGAAATATAAGAATAATTTCCTTCTTCGGGGCTAGAAGCGAATGAATTGATGGCTAGAGGCTAGAGGCGAATGAATTGAGAATCCAAACCATGATCATCATTATTCAAGTCCCAGTTTCCCTCCAGCTAGCATTCAGCTGTTTTTCTTAATGCTGATGTCAGACACAGCTATTTGCACGATATGAAGGAAGCATGATGATGATGATGATATTGAATTAGAGAGACTTCAAACTTTTCAGTTAATTCGTCTCTAGTCTTGAGAAAGGCCCTTGGAAACACTTTACTCTACTCCTGCATTACACCTCCACCCTCGCTGCCTTGAGAAAAAGGAAGAATGGATCCTACACAATGACGTATTCTTGTTCGGTGGAGGCACCGCGTCGATTCTCATGCAAACACAAACACTTCCAAAATAGGTGTATGAGTAACGTTTGTGAATTGTGTGTTGGCCCTTCTTTTCGATAGTTCCAAACTGCTTTGAAATCAAACTATTGAAATCACAAAAATCTATGAATTTAGTAGAGTGTTCGGATTTCTTGGTGTAATAATGATGATGATATTTTGAATTAGAGGGGACCCTCAGGTTTTTTTTAGTTCATTTGCCTCTAGCTTTAAAAAAGGCCAATTTGGAAAACTTAATACTCGCCCTTGCGAAAGGCTATTCGGAGAGCTGCCACTGCCATCCAGTCGCTACCAGGATGACTGATAAATCATAAATGACTTATAGGTGACTGTATGCGGTCAATCAATTAACACGTTGAGACCCGCTGACACTGAACTTTCCGCGTGGTCCGCGTCGGTCTCTGTGGACTTACAATTGACTTTTTGTTAGGAGAACGTTGGTCACTGTGACCGACTGTTACAAAATTAGAAAATGAATCAATTATGTTTTTTTTCGGATGTGATACAGAATGCAGATAGTGTTAGTCGAATTTTTGACTATTTTCTTTTTATCAAATAAATTTCTTTGGGAGCTGGGACTGACACTGGTATTGTGCAAGCACTCCCCCTTAAGTACTTTCTCGCTCCTTTGATGTGGACTAAATGGAAAGCACAAATTTCGTGAATTCATTGTTTCCAGGTTAGAAGCGATGTAAAAATGCAGCACATTTCAAACCGAATGTGAAGAAAATATTTTTTGGCGGCGAGAGCTGCGTTCGTTGGTGCAAAACTGGAGGTGAAATTTTGTTCCACACACCCGATTCAGCTCAGATTTTCTGTTACCAGTCTGAATGTTCTTTGGAGTATTATTTTTGAAAGCGTTGGAAATGTAACTTTATTTAGAGATACTTAAACACTACGACTTGTCGTGTCGCTAGCAACTTATCGCCCATAATTTGGCTAGTTTAACTCATCAAGCAAATTGTTTGCATAATGTCAGGTGTTTTTATTGCTTTGGTATGCGAAGTACAACAAAATATGTTGCCTGTTGCATATTGCGTATTGCTGCTTGTTAGTTGCTTATTGCTCCGGTGTACGAGCGGCCTAAGATTTTCATTATTGAAATTCTCTAATGTTTGTTTCTCGCCATTTATAACTTTGTGGTCCTATGTTAATAATGTCTTGGACACCACTCTTTTTTATTTAATTTTTTTTCGGGCCGCAACACCATGATTCGCATGTGTTTGTGGCCCCTCTGAAATGTACACTGATATACACTTAAAGAAACTAGCCGGAACGCTTTCGGCTACTCTTGATATCTGATTCCCATACCGGGAATCGAAACGGGGCCCACCGGGCGTGAGCCGGATATTCTAACCACTAAACAACATGGGATATTAGTCATCATTTCTTCTGATTTGAGTCGAACAGAATGCGAAATTCAAGTTCGATCGGATCGGAAATTCTGTCGAATTCCGAATCCAATCGGTATATGTCTCATTTTTTTTCGAATTTTCGATTGAGGATTATGATGGAAGTTCACTGTACTAAAAAAATGAACATTTTTTACCTGTTAAATCACTAAAAATATGTCTCCATTTGTTATCCTATGACATGAACTAATCTTAACGGGTGAGTCGTGTTTTCGTTTGTTCGCGAAATAAAGTTGGCAACTTCAGGTTCATATTGAGGTGTCCATCGATGGAGTTACAAAAATACAATAAAACATTTAATAAATTTTTTTTTTTTACCAAGCGTGATTTCATTTAGTCCGCTACTTATGACTCATTTGTTATAACGATTCGTGAGCAGGGTTGCCAACTATAATTTGAAAAAATAAAAAAAAAAAAGAAAATAAAAATCAGGATAAATCAGGATAGCTTATATTGGGTTGTCCAAAAAGTTCATGTCGATTTTTGGAAAACAAGAACATCATGTTCAATCAAAACATTATAATTGAATTTTATATCCATAGTTCTGTTTCACAATCTTTCGCCATCTTAAATAGCTTAAATATTCTATCCTCCCACAACTTGTTTGCTTCCTCGTCAAGCCATACATGTGAGAAACAGGTTGCTTGGTAGTAGTTCATAATACAGAATCCATTCCAAATCTCACCAGAAACAGAGTATATCTTCATTCGGGCGGAGACCGGATGTGTAAAAAAATTAATAAGCATGGTATAAATCCTCGCATAAGCGGAAATGCAAGTATTTCGTCTGACTTTTTAATCGTTTATATTTTTTACGAAAAATTTTACAGCATCACCACAGTGAATTGTATAGAAATCAATATTCAAACTTTCACTGAATTCATCACCCATGCTTTGGAATGAATCTTTCCTTAACAAATGAGAAAAGCATATCAGCAGTGGAAGACTTGTTGAATTTTTCCTAATTTTTATGATATTTAGTACGGTTATAGATAACAGTTCGGCTGAAAAGTTTATAAGGTAACACAGTAAAACTATTGCGTAATCCTTTTCAGGTCTGCGAACAGAAAATAGTCTCTGGGGGCCATATCTGGAGAATACGGTGGATGCCGAAGCAATTCGAAGCTCAATTAATGCAATTTGGCCATCGTTTTCATAGATTTAGTCAAGTCAAGTATATTTTTGCAAGAGGCGCCATCTTGACGTCAACCTTATGAACTTTTCAACCGAACAGTTATATTTACCATAGTCCCATCATTGAAGTTTATTCTACTTTGAATCAGACGAACAAATTACAAATAAAATCTTATTATATTGACTGTGGATTCAAAAATTTTCTCTTGAGTAATTTTACACTATGAAACGTATTTCTATATTAATAACTCTGGGGATACATCTACATACACATTATTCTCAATTAATCAATGTTGTTCTCAAACTTAATCTCGTTGTAATTCCATAAATTCGTCAGATAATCTGGTTTGATGAAATTTTCTAGCACAATTTTGAGAGGCCACGAAACAATTGAGGGGAGAAATAAAAAAAAGTTAAGTACAAAGTTTAACTTAATGTAAGATATATACAATTGCGAACCGGAGAACTATCATGACAGAAAAAATTGGCATGGAAACTAGTATATTTATTACGAATAATGTAAAGAGTACAAAAATCAGGAAAAATCAGGATCAGTCCAGAAAAATCAGGATGAATTGCGTGTTAGTCAGGATATCAGGGAGCGTGCTAAAAAGTCTGGGAAATCCTGAAAAATCAGGAAGGTTGGCATCTCTGTTTGTGAGTGTTCATACTTATTACTTGCATAATTATACAAAATCTGTCTACTGTCCAAATTCCCTCCAATCAGATTCCAAACCATGTGCCCGGCTAGCTCAGTCGGTAGAGCATGAGACTCTTAATCTCAGGGTCGTGGGTTCGAGCCCCACGTTGGGCGGTTATTTTTAGCCATTTTCAATTATTATACAATTACCTAGCTGACCCAGCGAACTTCGTCCCGCCCAAAATTATTGTTTTGATATAAATTCTTCAGAACAAATTTCTAAACTTTTTCTCATCATAACACTATGCTATGGGCCGAATACAACAAATACAACCAAATAAAGACGGCTCAAAAGGGACCTTTCCTTTTTCGGATTTTGCGATTAGTAACACTTTGGCCTTCCTTTTTTATTTATTTATATTTATAGATAGTAATGCGTTATTCCGCCTGAAAATCCATTTCCTCCTTTAAACAAAGATCAATTACGTTAGTGCAAACATCAAATGGAATAACAACACTTATCATGATGTAATTTTCAAACATATGGGTATTCAATTTACCGAATTTTCCGAACTTCCTTCAGAGTTTTCCGAAACTTTTCCGACTTTTCTATCCGCTATATTGATCTATGGGCCAAGACAAATACAACAAAATAAAGACGACTCAAATCGGGCCATTCCTTCTTCGGGTTTCGCGCTTAGCAAAACATTTGGCCTTACATTTTTATTTTTTTTTTAATATATATTTTATTAAGGCACATATGACGTTAGCCTGACGGGGCCGGGAGTTCAATATTTTGACAATTTTTGTCTTACGACTACGCTACACTATATTAATAACATGCGAATATATGTCTTTTTTACATAGAAATATTTACTTTTAGCGTCAAAGCCATATACACAGAGAAAAATAGAAATGTCTGTTATGACTATGATCCATATCAATGGAAGCAGATTGATTTTTCAAAAAGTTTCACAGAAACAATGCAAATTGCACATTGCGATTGTTTAGCCGGATTAGGTGGGAGCATGCTGAAAATCCTCTCCTGTTATTTTTTCGATTCAAATCTAGTGGAAAAGTCGCTCAATGAACATCGCGAAATAGGTGCTAGTAAGTTAAGCAATATGCGTCACACAAAATCTCTCGTTCGGTAAATAGCTTGCCTAACTGTTTCACAAAGTTCATGTTAGCTCTATGAAATATTTCGCGCGAATAGAAAGATCGCAACTAAATTTAAATCATCTACAAGAACGTCGATTGATAATGAATTCGCTTCTGCTGCATGGAAGCTACGAATGTAAACAAATGATGTTTGCCCAACATATGCTCTGCATGTATGTGTAGCAAGAGCCCTATAGAGAAAAATCTGAATTTGATTTCTTCAATTAACACGTTCACGCCGGCCCTGTAATTCATGCTCCTCTCCCACCAGCGGCTGCGCTTAATGCTTTCCGCTCTATCATGGTTTGTCCGAAAAATGATAATGGTTTGTTCGGTTTTGAAAATCACTATTTTCCAATGACGAAATTTGAATTTTCAAGCAGATGCTGCATTTCTCCTTGCTTTAGTTTATTGTCATCATATTGGAGCATTCATAATTTAGGCTTTCTTCAGAATATTGTCTATTCTTGAGCATTTTCAAGAACAGCCATTAACACAGAAACTTTATTTCAACTACGCGCGAAGGACACCATAAACAAACTGCAGCGCGCCAACATCAGTGCATCGAACAAACCATGATCAAAATTGAGATCATCGAGATGCATCAATTACATGATTTCGATACATAAACCTGATACAAATGGTGTGCAAGCATGATGTTTACAATAATCCAGAAAAGGTTGGTTAAAAGTTAACTCAAATAAGGGGCGCATTGTCATGAATAGAAGGTAGACTTTATAAACCTTTAAAACATGTGAATCCGTGTATATATCCTTTAAAACTACTGTAAATCATGATAAAGACAATTTTATTTATATGTTTGGAAACATTTGAATACCTGATTTCACTTGTTGTTATATGCTACGAATCATGACACAATAACACAATAACGATGAGACAGTTTAGTGCGGGCAACTGGTGACACGCGCCGGCGTGAACGTGTTAATTAGAGAAATGGAGTGTGTATAACACGGATTTATTATAATGCTTTTTAAAAATTTATTTCAACATCTATAAATTGAAAACCTGCTACATTCTACAAAAACATTTAATATTACTTATACGACATATTGGCTACCTACGTACTGGAAAGAAATAGTTATTGTCGGGGATCGAACTTGGACCTCCCAAGCGAGGGCGTGAGATTTCCAAATTATAGGAATATATTAAAGTTTTAGGCAAATTATAGGAATAGCTTCACATCAGTTATGTTTCTTATTTTCCCATTGTTCGGTAAGATATATAAACAGATATTCATATACAGTGACTTAAACTCGTAATCGTACTCCACCATGCAGATCTCTTTTCCCTTCTTTTGAAAGCCGAAAACAACCTTTGGGAACATTCTATTTAGATAAGGTCATAGTGTCATATGAGAGTAAAATGGTTTGCTATCTGTTTTGAAAATAATGGTTTTTATTTCTCTTAGAATGCTCAATGGTCCAGGAGATGCAATTAAGTGGATATTAGCATTTAGAGCTCGACAGTTATTCTCTAGACAAAAGCTGTCTTAGACAAAGTTGTTACTCATGATAGAGCGCTCGCTTTTATGTTGTCAAAAATAGGGTGACCAACATTTTCGATGAAATAAAAAATCTCGCTTTCTTATCTTTATAGATAGAGGTAAACATAGTTCGACAAGATTGTAGCTCCAGTTATTTGAGCGATCTTTGTAGAACAAAGTTTTACTCTATCTCTTGAAAGAACCGATATAGCGCCTTTTTTCTAAGTTACGTTAGGGTCACCATGAAAAACCTGTTTTTTTGCTCTAACTTTTATGTTTCAAATTTTACATGCAAACTGTCTTCAAAAGACTTTTAGAGCTTACTAATACAAACATTTTTCGATGCAGAACTTGTCAATATCTCAACTTTACTCAAAGTTATTGATATGTCTCCTCAAAAAATATGCTCTTTTCATTTGTTTGTCATTCTTTCTGGGGCAAACGTAAACAAAGTTTATTGGCGGCATTTGAAAGAGCATATTTCACTCTACATGATTTGTGATTTGCAAAACTATGTTATTTTTTATGTTTGAGTAAATTAAAATTGGAATCAATACCAACATTTTGCGATGCAGAACATGTCAATATCTTAATTCTGCTCAAAGTTATTGATGGGGTTTCATCCAAAAACTCATGATTACAATTTGAATTTACAAAAACACAAATAATAACATTGTTTTAAAAATCACATATTATATATAGTGAAATCTATTCTTTCAAATTCCGTCAACAAACATATTTTATGTTTGCCCCAGAAAGAATGACAAACAAATGAAAAGAGCATGTTTTTTGGGAAGAAATATCAATAACTTTGAGTAAAGTTGATATATTGACAAGTTCTGCATCGAAAAATGTTTGTATTAGTAGGCTCTAAAAGTCTTTCGAAGACAGTTTGCATGCAAAATTTGAAACATAATAGTTAGAGCAAAAAACAGTTTTTTTTATGGTGACCCTATCGTAACTTAGAAAAAAGGTGCTATATCGGTTATTTCAAGAGATTGAGAAAAACTTTGTTCTACAAAGATATCTCAAATAATTGAAGCTACAACCTTGTCGAACTATGTTTACCTCTATCTATTAAAATAAGAAAGTTAGATTTTTTATTTCATCGACAATTTTGGTCACCCTATTTTTGATAACATAAAAACGAGCGTTCTCCACTTTCAGAGACTTTAATTGTGGATGCCAATCGATTTCCGGATTTTGTTTTGTTGACATTGTAAAGCAAATATATTCACTCAACATACGCTGCTGAATGTTATCGAAAAGGGTCTTACAACCGAATTTTTGCCCCATGGGATTTTTTTTTGAGTAGCCTGAATTCGTAACCCAAGCCCATGATTTGTACATTACCTGCTACAACGAATTGAGGAAATTGGCGCATCAAATCATTAAGGTTTTTGTATCTTGACGACATTTTAAGGGTATCTGAAATAAAATCGCATTGAAATCTGTTTAACGAGTTCAATATAGAAGTCACGACACATCGATTTGAAGCTTCCTAGCTGCATCCAATCGTTTTTCCGCTTCTGCTTCATCAATACCAACGTAAACATCTTCAGGCTTCTTCAGAAAGACTTCAAAATCTTTCACATCTAGGTCAGCATCAGCGAATCGTTGCACGTAGCTTTGCATACATAAGTTACCCGTGTTATATTTATATTCTGATTGATAAGTGCGTTATTGACATTATTGATGAGCAGTAGAACAATGTTCAGAACAGCATAATCGGTTTAGTCATAGGATCGTTTGAATGAGCCAATATACGATTGGCGGATTGATTAGGGTCATACTTATCTTGGATCGAAAATAATAGTCTTCAAATCGCTCGAGATTTCACTAAACAATTGTCTCCAACGAAAGCCGTCTCGTTACGTTGCGTTAAACAATTATATAAATCAAGGTATCTATGCATGCACTGTAATAAATTCAATATTTAAAATTGTATTCGAAAAAAAATCTGTAAATTCTGTATCTTTGCTGAAAATCTGTAATTCTGTATATACAGATTTTGTATCTGAAATTTGGCGAAAAATCTGTAAAATACACAATATTCTGTATATGTGGCAACCCTGCTCAAACTCATATTCGTACGGTGGTTGAAATTTCAACTCGATTTCGAAGACGTTGATAAATTTCAGAATTCAATCATTAGTATGGTATCCCTTGTTCATTGCAACTACCTTTAGCCGTTATCTACGAGCTTTTTGGTGTTATATTCATCCATTTCGTCATCAAGCGGCTTTTCAAATCAAATGGTTTCTGAATTTCCTACACAGATAACTTCCTCAGTTTTTTCCTGGGATTGATGACGGGAGATTGTGGAAGAATATCAATAACTTTTGAACAATTTTAATGTGACCATGTGCGAACTTCATGTGCCTCGTGCTCTAGGTCATTGCTTGGTAAAATTTGACTCCTCGATTCTATTCCATTTTGTTGACACTTTGCTTCATATTTTTCTTCAGGATGTTCAGGTAAACATTCTGATCCATTACACCATCGATGAGACCAACTCACCCATACATGCACCCTCATACCATCCATCCACCACCATAATGTTTAAACGTTGCTTTCAGATTTTTAACGTTTAACTCATCGTTTGGCTTCCTCCATACCAAACGACAACTATGGGAGCCAAAAATATTAAATGTGTGTTCCGTGCTGTTAGGAAAAATCAAATTGAAGTTACTGATTTATTTTGCTGGGAACGGTTTTTCCCCTCTGTGCTCCGGTATTCAAGTTGTTCTTCCTAGGAACATTACCAACTTTTATTTTGCTCAATTTGATTTTTATAATATGATATGATTGATTTTTTGTATTCTGGAGTGGCAAGCTCTAGAATACGCGTAACCACAATGCAAGCCGGAAGAATTTTATTGATGAATTTTCATTTAAATTCAAATAATTAATAGCAGTTAATTATCAGTAATAGACTGCCGTTCTACGCATAGTTGTCCCATGTTCCAAAATCAGTAACTGAGAAAAACGCAATCAAAGTTTTCTCGCATATTTGTCTACCAAAAGCTTTAAGCATTTCAATTTAGCAATACATCGGGTTTTTTATAAGCACTTTACTATTGTTTAATGAAATGTGATGAGATTCCATCACTGAATCAATCAAGCTTGATAACGTGTTTAAAAATTTATGATGGGACTGTTATGCCTCGAATATGAACATGGGACAATTGAACTTGATGTTGTTTTTTGATATACTGGGAACAAACAATATTTTTTTTGTGTTTATTCGAAAGATTATACATAGAAACATCGTTTTATGAAGAAATGGGTGATCTGCAACACCTTCGCAGAATATAAATCTCATTTTTATTAGGCATTCCCTAACAAGGTGTACACGTGTTCTGTTAAACTTTTGACGTAGAACTACGTCTTTCATTAAGGGTGTCAAATCAGAAAACAGGTCACGTTTTTATGAAATAAAGTTAACGTTAATAACTATTTTTGCCGCGAACGGATTTTAGCGATTTACATACCAAACGAATCGGAAATTCCCTAAGATTTGTTTAATATGATATACATTAGAATCCCCTGGTTTGTTCATGGTTAAAATTCATGAAAACTTTAGGCGTTTCCATTTTTCCATACATTTGTTCTGTCCATTTGTGTGCTTTCCCGAACAGAGCTGTCAATAACGAGCAATTTATCGACGACCAACGAAGGGGAAATCGTAGGATTTGAAGTCGCCGTGAACAAAGGAAAAGTAGAAGAATGAAGGGGAATACTTGCCTTGAGTATAAACAGTGGATCTCGCTGAGGCAAACTTTCATTCGGCATCGGACTGTTGAGCAAACCAGTTCACTTTGCTTTCGCTGCCCTTCGATCTAAGATTGGACCCCACCAGTGGTAATCCAACTTGGATATCGTCGTTTGATTTTTCTGTTCGTTATTCGTTATTCGTATCGTGTGTTTTTCTTCCCGCGTCATAAATTGGACGTTTCGCGTAGTGTGTGTGAAAAAACGAACGCATTACCAGAGGCAGTGAAATTTCGAGGCAAGCGTCATCTAATGATGCACGCGATGTTGGTGTAGTGAAAAGCGCTCACACTGAGCCGAGCCTTCGCGAGCGTGACACCGCATCGAACAACAGCAAAATAGGCGATTGCGGCACGTTGGTCGAAAAGGTAAACGGCTTCTTTGGTGCTTTTGAGAATGCATCAATACATTAAACTGACGTTATGGCGAAGCAGGCTTTAAGGTTATGCTCCAAAAAAATATTTGGGGAATACCAAGCATCTTGCATGTCTTACTGGAATGTTATAAGTTATTTAGGTTCGCGTGCCAGTCGCAAAACTGCCGTCAACTAGGATTGCATTTGCGCTAATATTGATCATTATGAAGCATTGCTACTGTTTTCGAGGTTATTGATACTAACAAAAAGGGTTTATTTCGCTTGTTTAGTCACCAAGAAAGTAAATGTCGTTCTGGAGTTTTGTATGTGATTAGGTTTCGCTTACCAGTAGCAAAAATTCCTCCACTAAGGGTGACAGCTGCGCTTCTCTCGAGCATGAGAAAGTAATGCTATAAACTTTTTTTGAGGCCAGTAATATTAACAAAAGTGTTTCTTTTGAGAATAGCGCAAAATGATGAGAAGTATTTGTTTTCCTAGTAGCTTCAAGCCACCATTGTATGGTTCTGTATGCATGCTATGGTGAACGCTTGTTTGGCGCTTGGTTTACGTTGTACGAACGATGCCTAGAGGTGCGATTGCATTTAGGCAATACTAAATAACATGTAGCATGATATTTGATACTTGCAAGTGTTGTCATTGTTATTGTTTCCAAGCGGTGCCAATGATATATTGATGTAGTTATGAGATGTGGAATAATGGTGCTGGTGTAACATGTATATAATCGACTGTAGCCGAGTATATGTCAATTGCGAAAAAGGCCACCGGAATAGCGTTCGAGGTAAATTATCAATTCTTCCAAAACAGAAAAGAGTGCATTAGGCCTGCTGAAAGTGTGACATGAAATTTTTGTACTTGAACCGACTTATTCGATATGGATCTACAAAAAATACACGGTGGGACAGTTATGAAGAGAATATCAACATGGAACAATTGTACTTGATGTTGTTTTTTTAAAAGTTGAGAATAAACTATATGTTTTTTTGTGTTTTTCCGTAAGATTATGCATAAAAAAAGTTTATGGGTCTGAGCCTAGGGGCACGGACGGAATCTTGACATAGGACTGTGATTGTGTGTAGTAATTGCCCTTAAATTGAAAAACTCAATTGTTCAAAATCTATATTTTTCTCTTTTGATACATCAAATGGATGCCCTGGAAAAACCGTTTCCTGTATGTACTTGAATCCTTCAACGTTATATGACATTATATGGGTTATATGACATAACGTGGTAGAATTCGGTACCGCATTCTGTTCAAAAATGTACACAAAAATACCATTAAAGCCATTACTACCCTTTTCTTCTGTTTATTCAATCATGCAGAAGAAGACAAAGAGTCATCATGTATCATTTTTAAACACAAGTCTAAATAGTTAAGACCTACATAAATATAAGCCTGAGTCAAATCAATCTATGACTACAAAAATATATTATAGATAAAAATAGCATTATTCCCTTCGTTACCACGTTGTCCGGAACATTGTTTGTAATAACTTTATAGCCCTGTAAGATCGCGACTACTCAAGCTATCATAATCTGATTTACGTGGGTATACCCTTTCGATCTTCTAAATCAGTAGCCATAGATAACACGATCATTTATTGCATTTTTACATAACCAAACAACATACTCGATATTATGACATCCTGGACCACAATTACACAAATTGTTAGTAGTGAGACCTACCCAATAAAAACATGAATTGAGCACAAATTGATTGGACTACATACAATATAATATAAAATTAATGCCTATTATCGGTAAATGGAGAATAATTCATGTTACGCATCAACTCACATTATGAGCTAACACCCGAATTTAGGCAAAAAGTTTTCTCGTTGCGTCGGGGAGGAAGCGAGTGGATATTACAATCGAAAGAAAACATACCCAATTAAATCGTCAAATTGTTAACTTTTTTTTTACTATATTCACTGTTCATGTTTCAAGCAAAACTAATCTGGATAAATTTCCTGTCTAATGATTATAACACAAAATATGTCGCAATAACCATTTTGAGTAACGTTTGAAGACTCTTAAAAAATCGTAACATTTTTCGTAGAGTGACCCCCCTATATATAAATCAAAGACATAGTCCTATGTCAAAACAACGTTTTATGAAGAAAAGTGAAAATCGTCAAAAAGTAACATGGGACAACTATGCGTAGAACGGCAGTAGACGTCATACTCAATTTGAAGTTTTGCTGTCAACAGATGTGAGGGACATTATTTTCGTATGACAAAAACATTGCCGGAAATTTAAATGAAAACCTTTTGTATATCAGATTTTACGATGTTTGACGCTGAGAAAATGTAATTAGAAACGTTACACTACCTTTATGACCAAAAAGGAACGTTCACAAGCGCACGGTTTTTTTTCAGTGCCGAACAAACAACTCATTAATGTTCCTCTCGGTTTTATTTAACCTTTGACATGTCAGCCCAGTTAGCGAGTGGAATTCGATAACTGGGTTGCTACTGTACAAGTTTGCACAATTTTACCGACATAACAGAAAATTGAAATGGACACGTCTGGTGTATGCCATCCTCAGTAGCCGCTATTTGTCAGGGGCACTGGATTGTATAGTAAATGCGTAGTATAAGATACAACGAATCGAATATGTCGCACTTCAAAGCTAGCGAAGTGCTTTCTCATCCTAAATAAAGCGTAATAACGGGGCTCTTCGTCTCCCGCAGCAGGGGAACTAAGGTCACGAAGCTAAGGTCTTGACTGATCATATAATGGTGACTTCCATGCACACATACATTCGCAGATGATGAATGTTGATAGCTAGATCGACTTCTGTTCTCACGTGGGACTTGGAAGCCACTTTTCTCTATTTCAGACACTAATCAGACGACGATTTGTGATGAATGATGGGATTTGAATACGCGACAAAGTCTTCAGATGATTCAAGTGAAATAATAATGCTCCACCATATCTCGAGCTGCAGCAACCTCCCCATCTGTTTTAAACTTGTTATTTACTTATCTGTTCGTACCTGACAAGATACACGGGTTAATTATCTTCCACTTTCGCAATCATGAATTAAATTGAAACACAATAGACGGGCAACTTCCACAGTTTCTTCCCCACAATTCATTGATTGTGATAGCAATTCCATTTCCAATCATGCCCTCTGCGGGAGAAGAAAATTCATCGATTTTCTTTTGTTGCATTTGTGCCCGGGGATGGTGGCCGACGGTTTGCCGGAATCATGAACTGCAACGTGCGCAAGGATGCTGTTGTTGCGAAATCAAACCAACAACGTTTCCTTAGCATCTGCCAGAAACACATTTTGCTTCGGGAGATAAAAGATAATGTACCTATAGGTAGGTACCGTTTTCGCAACCGCACCGCACAAACATTTATGGGCCACGTGCACACACCACGGACCAGCAGGAACTACAGGAACAATAATAGATAAATATTGCACAGTATTTTGTTGCGCTCAGTGGTTCATCTCCTGGTCGGGAGATGGCATAAACTTACTTCTGGCGTGGAGTATCCGTTTGGCGCTGTCTTCAACTCGAGTGTATATCTGAACTCGCTCTTTCGGAATTTAATGCACTTTCAATGATGATTTGTTTTGTTCCTCTCGTAGCAGCGAGTTGCAAGATATGGTTGGAGATGGTTTCATCGTTTATCTTGCTGCGCTTTTGCAATGACACGGAAAGGCATTTGTGTCTCTAGTTACGCTGTTGTATGTCGAGAGAATGTTTCGGATGAGAAGTAGTTTTTGAATAGTATTCGCTTCAAGAGCGAGTTGGGTGGGTTGATCGGAATATGAGTACACATTATTACATCATTGCGGTTGTACATTTTTTTGTGTTACGGGAAATATCACGTGTTACATTGAGATTTGCCTAAATGTTTCGATGCATAGTTATATGTCATTTTTCCTGGGACTAAATTGTTGGATTCTTTTATCAGCTCCACAAATGACAACTGTATCAATTTAATCGTGTCAACTACAGCATCGAGCCTCACTCGTGGCGCACTTGAATAATATAGCGGGTTAGACGTGCGAAGCGTATATATTTGACCCGCTCTTTTGGAAATTAAATCATAGACTAAGGGGTTAAAAAAGTTCTTAATTTAATATCAGAATAATCTCTATCTGAGTGGAATTTCCTGAAAAAATTAGTGGCATTTTACACAAAAATCAACAATGTTGTGATTCAGTGGATGGGGGCTGTCCACATACCACGTAGACAGAAGAGCACGATGTGAGACTCCTCCCTCTCCTTCCGAGGACAAATGTGGACATTGACTTTACCCCTCCCCCTGTTTTCCACATGGTCATTCTGTTAAAAAAATGTTTTTTGTTAAAAAAATATAGGTTGGTAAACGACTGCACTAAGCGTACCATCGATACTTCGCGTATCTGCAGGCATAAGTACAGTAACTCCTATTTCTACCTCCCCGTGGTGCCAGCTGAGGTACGAGTAACCATAGTGAAGATCGGGTAACCAACCCCGGTGGAATCTTGGTCGTATGCAGACAGGGAAGGGGGCCCATCCGAGCGTCTGTACTAGAGATGGGCGAGCGCTCACGAGCCGCTCATTTGAGCCGGTACGTCAGAAAGGGCGTACGATCCACGGTTCTTTAAAAATGAGCCGCGGCTCTCAAATGAACGGCTCTTATACGTACGGCTCTTGAATGAACCACGGTACAAAAAGACCCACGGTTCTTTTATGAGCCGTGGCACTTTTTGAACCGCGGTTCATTTAAGAGCCGTTCATTTGAGAACCACGGTTCAAAAAAGAACTGCGGTTCATACAAGAACCGTGTTTCTTTTAAGAGCCGGCTTATTGATAAAGAACAGTGAATCGTACGCTCGTTCTGACGAACCGGCAGTGTGGCTTGCGGCAGTGTGGAAGAAATATATGTTTCCCATGCTGCTTTTTAAGCGGTTTCATTTAACTGCTTGTATGTTTGTAAATTTTGGCGGATTACATATTTTCTCGAAACCCCATAAATATGGGTATCTAATGAAAGGACTTGACTAGTAGGACACAGTTATTTATGTAAAATGGAAATCCACGATGGCGGCCGTCATAAAATGACAGACTACTAATTTCGTCAAAACCCCATCAATATTGGTATCAAATGAAAGGCTTGCCTAGTAGATCACAGTTATTTATGAAAAACGAGCTGACCCGGCAAACTTAGTCCCGCTCAAAATTTGTTAGTTGTTATCAATACTTTCAAACATTCACGTTTTCTTCTTCTTCTTCTTCTTCAATGGCACTATCGTTCCTAGAGGAACTTCGCCGTCTCAACGAAGTATTACTTGCGTCATTTTTATTAGCACTTAGTTGAGATTTCTATGCCAAATAACACGCCTTGAATGCATTCTGAGTGGCAAGCTCTAGAATACGCGTGATCACAGTGCAAGTCGGAGGAAATTTCTTTGACGAAAAATTCCCCCGACCAGAACGGGAATCGAACCCGAACACCCGGCATGTTAGTTATGACGCTAACCACTCGGCCAAGGGAGCACACGTTTTCTTACTATGAGCAAATTCATGGGTCCAATCGCAGAACTGTTCATTGATTGATCTTCTAATCGACACCGTTGAATATCAGATTATTTTCAGACACAATTCTCGTTCAAGATTTTTCAACCACTTGCAAATAACATGTTTCTCCGTGACATAGAATAAATGTTTATGCAGATGTTTTATACAGAAAATATGATAGAATAAAGACAGCCCTAAATCGGACAATTCTCGCGTAACTTTTGAAAAAGTCCTATGTAACAAATGTAAACAAATCGAGTTAATGGATGCACGCTATTAGTTTTCAATCATTGAATGTATTACAAAAACAATCGTTCACGTATCTATCTTCTTCATCTTTTTATCGCCGATACAATATCCAATATCCAATGTACAGATTCGGATTTTAAGCGCCCGGTTGTTACTTCGGACGCTTCTTTCCTCCGACGCCCGAAACGTCCGAAGTAACAAAGCAGTCAAAACAATACGAAGTCGTACTTCGGTCGTTTCGAGTTTTTGTTTCATACAGGTGTTGTTACGGATTTCAGTGCAATTCGACGAGTGATAACAATAATAATCTGCCTTTAGAATGAAATGCTGTTATTTGGATTGTTGTTTAGTAGTTAGTTTCAAATTCTTATCGTGCAAGGTAATATGTACAATTTGCAAATGCGGGTAGTCAAAACGTCCAATGTAACATTTTTTGCTCCTAGTCTTCAACTTTAATCTCAAATCACGGAACAACAGTTACGATTGGTTTTTCAGAGTTATTCTTGACTGCTAGCGGTGAAAGGAGCAATAAAGATCGAAAGCTTTTAAGACAATTCGCGGAATAATGTTTGGGTTTTCAACTTCGTTTTTCTCGAGTTGACGAAAATGTAACATTGGACCTTTTCAAAAGTTACGCGAGAATTCCTTTTTCGAGTTCTGATCTTATCAACACATCCGGCAATCCTTTTTTTTGTATAGATAGAAGAAGATATAGGAGTGCGTTTCATCACATTAAAATCCGTTTCCAGTTTCGAACAAATATCAATTTCGCTAGCGCATACATGAAATGGACTAAGAACACTTGTCACTATGTAATTGTAGAACATATGGGAATTTAATTTTCAGAATTTTCACTTTTTCCTTCAGAGTTTTCCGAAAATTTTCAATTGTCATGTTTGAATGAAAAATTGATGGTTGAAATATTTGTAATATTTTTATGGGACCCCTCTCCATTCCAGAGGAGAGAGAGTGTCACACCATTATAGAAACATTTCTCATACTCAAAAACCCTCACATCCCAAATTGTGCTTGATTAGTTTTAGAGTTATGCAGAAATTTGTGTTTCATTTGTATGGCAGCCCCTCCTTAGAAAAGGGGTGGAGAGTCTAACTATCATAGAAACATTTATTGCACCCTAAAACCTCAATATGCCCAATTTGGTTTCATTTGCTTGATTAATTCTTGAGTAATGCAGAAGTTTGTGTTATGTGATATGTATTTTTTTTTCAGAACCCCTCAATATGGGCATCTAATGAAAAGACTTGACTAGTAGAACATAGTTATTTATGTGAAATGGAAATCCAAGATGGCGGCCGTTACAAAATGGCAGACAACTAATTTCGTCAAAACCCCATCAATATGGGTATCAAATGGAAGGGCTTGACTAGTAGACCACAGTTATTTATGAAAAATGTAAATCCAAAATGGCCGCCACCTCAACATGGCGAAATATGTATTTTTTTTTCAAAACCCTCTCGATATGGGTATCTAATGAAAGTACTTGTCTAGTAGGACACAGTTATTTATGTAAAATAGAAATCCAATATGGCGGCCGTTATAAAATGACAGACTACATATTTTGCCAAAACCTCATCAATATGGGTATCAAATGAAAGGACTTGACCAGTAGAACACTGTTATTCGTGAAAAATGTAAATCCAAAATGGCGACCGTTACGGGGAGAAAACTGTGTCGTTATCGAAAACTGCTATATTCTCCCGACTGATAATTCGACATGATCAACATTATATGAATCAAGTGAAATCAGTTCTAGTGATTGTAAAAAAGCTCTGTATGAATTGATTTCGGAGCTGGTAAAGCGATCTACAAATCTTGAGTCAGACGAATTAGTAGCCTAATAAATACTGCTAGATCCTCGCTTCAAGCAGCAAGGTTTTGGGGATAACAGAAAGTACAACTATGCACACCAGTCGTTGATAAGGATGCTAAAAATGACATCCATGGAATACACACCTACGAAACTACCACAAATCGTTGGTGATGAAGCGCTGTCATCTGAATGGGAGGAGTTTGATGCAATGGTTGGCAATCTACGATCCTCACATGATCCAAAAGCTGCTGCAACATCTATTGTGGATCCACATTTGCTGAGACTAAGCGACCCCTCGTTTTGGTGGAATGAAAGGAAATCTATCTCTCCGCGGCTCTATCTTTTTTTTTTTTTTGAAAATATTATGTATTCCGGCGACTTCAGTACCATGTGAGCGAGTTGTTCCGAAAGCAAGACAAGTTTGCAGTGAAAGATGTAGTCGACTTTCATCAGATAACATTGAAAAGATAATGTTTATAAATAAAGAAAATAAAAAGATCATTGTGATGGAAATATATCAAAGAAAACCTTCAGTAAAGAAATATTTTTACTTTCTCTGCACTGATTATTGTTTTAAACCTTATTTTTTACGTCTTCCATTCTTTACATATCCGAATAAACCAATTCTTGAAAAGAGCCGTCGAGCCGCCTAAATGAACCGGCTCTTTACATTGAGCGCACGGCTCTGAGCCGCTCACTGAAATGAACCGTTTTGCCCATCTCTAGTCTGTACACCATGGAGGTGCGGCTTAAAACAGCGTCTGATCCCCATGTCAGGGGCGACTTATCACTGTCTTCGTGCCAGCGGGGACTCTAAAAAGAGGTGTGCACGACGGTCCTCCGGCGAGACAGTGGATTGGTGCAGGCCCTGCAAGCCATCCATAAAAATAAAACGCTCAGGAAAATTCACAAAGAAATTCGAGACAGGACAATCGAACTAGACCCACGCTAAGAACACGGACTAGAGATTGGAAACTCGGAACATGGAACTGCAAGTCTCTCAATATTCTCGCGAGTACCAGAATTCTTTCGGAAATATTGAAAGCCCGCAATTCAACATCGTAGCGCTGCAGGAGATATGCTGGAAAGGTTGGATGGTGCGATGGTTCCATGGTGGGTATACCATCTACCAGAGCTGCGGCAACATATAGAACGATATAGACTGGAGCGAAGGCAGCAAACACATCCCTTTCGGGAAATAAGCGTCGCCTGGAAGAGAAAAAGTGTGAGGAGATGGAACTGCTTTATCGTTCTCGAGAATCGCGGAAGTTCTTCAAGAAACTAAACGCCTCGCACAAAGGCTTTGTGCAGTGAACAACGATGACGTACCACCCACGACGATGGGTGAAGTTACGAAGGCTAATACTCAGCTCAAGAACCACAAAGCAACTGGTAAGGATGGCCTCGTAGCGGAGCTCTTCAAGGGAGGTCCGGGAAAACTTGTAGAGTGTATGCACCGGTTGATAGTCAGGATCTGGGACACAGAACACCTACCGGAGGAGTGAATGGGCGGAGTAATCTGCCCCATCTATAAAAAAGGCGACAAGCTGGATTGTGAGAATTATCGTGCCATTACAATCCTGAATGGTGCCTGCAAAATTTTGTCTCAGATCCTCCTCTCCCACCGTCTATCGCCAATAGTAGGGGAAAAGGGGGGAATTTGGACAACCTAAGCAAATCGCCTAATAGTATTATATATTAAATTTTCATTACAAAAACAAAATCCATTTTATGTGTGATATTTTTTTCAAAGAAGCCTATCTTATTGGCTTCAATTTAACATATCGATCATCTGAATCGGTACACTAGTTCAAAAGTCAGGAATTAAAAAAAAATCATTTTTGGAAAAAGGGGAGAAATAGATTTTCCGAGCTACCGGTTAATTTTGAAAAATCATGACTTAGAAAAGAAAAAGAACACATCTCTGATTTTTGGATATTTTATGTAAAAAATTCTCAACTTTCAAGAAAAAATATTTAAAAAATATATAGTTGTCTGCGAGATCATGTGAACTATAAAAAACAAATACTATCAATAATTACGATATCAAAAAGCTTTCAAAAAAGCTAATTGGCTTTAAATTCATATATCGGTCATCTAAATCGGTTCAGTAGTTCAAAAGTTATGAATTTTTGAAAGTTTTAGAGAAAATGGGGAAAAGTTGATATTTTTGGACCAGCCTAAAATGGAAATGAGCCCCTCAATGAAAAAAGAAAAAAAAATACGGGTCTAATTAATGTTTTGCGATAAAAAATCCAAGCTACCACTTTTCATGAAAATCTGAGAACCACTATATCGGTTTGACATGGAATGGCTACATACACACATCTATTACCATTTTGCACTGTCCTCCAAACAAAGTCTTCTGTTAATGTTATTGGCCTCGAAAAGGGACGATTGCTTGGTGAGGTGCAGTTGCAGTTGTGTTGCGTGGATGCCATCTTTTGTGGAGATATGTTCGCGACTGGAACACGCATTCGAGCAGAAGAATAATTTTCCTTGTGAGACGGCGATGATGGCCCAAACATACACACACATGCGCAAATACATGCTTAAACACGCTCACGCTGCCGGCGGCGAAGGGGAGTTAATCAAAGCTGTATAATAGTACAATCAAATGCGTTCTCCCGGTAGGGAGCGCCGCCTGATGATCTAGGCTTGTGCGAGTTATAGATGATAAGCGCCTGAGTGAACGTGTTAAATAACTACGAAGTCAAAACAGAGGGTCTGTTTGGGATCACCTTTTTGAGGTCGGTCCAGGACCACACCGGCTTTTTTACGCCGTGTACTACAGGTAACAAGAAATTCCATTTGTATAGCTTGTTTTCATGATCAGATCAGAAACAATCTAAATTTCTTAGTTGTGTCATTTTTTGATATTTAAAATGAACATTTAAATCATTTTCCGTACAGGTCGAAAATCTATCGTTCCTTTTTTAGGCTTTGAAAACACGCTTCAAAACGGTAGAAAGAATAGAGCAGGAAAAAAGGTCACCATAGAACCAAATTGTGACATCCTCTATTTGACACAACTAAAATTCGGTAGCTAGCGTCATTCTCGAGATCCAAAATCGGTTTAGGACAACCGGTTGGATTAGGGCTATCTTCACCTAGTTTTCTGTCATTTTCATGAGATTCAATCGTTGGATTCTTTTATCAATCCCACAAACGACAGCTGCATCAATTTAGAACAAAAAGTTCTGGAAACAATGGTGGCATGTAGAAAAGTAGCGATAAATGAGGTACAGTACCAAACATGTGAAGTAAACCTTATGGGAACTAAATCACGTGATTTTGTGACGTCTGATCGGTTGAAAAGTTGAGCCCTGCAGTAATTGTTTCCAAAGCATATTACCTAGGTGCGTTAAACTCGTTACTTCTCATACTCCTCATTTTTATCAAAACAAGAACAGAGTCTCATTCACCCAATCAAAATAGTTTTCTCTACGCAACACTTGGTTATGTTTCTCGTTGTATTATAGTATAATTTTCATTGCAAGCAGTTTCGTCATTCGTGCCTTTACTCTAATTGAATTTCGTTTTGTAATCAAATGAAACCAGTCCAAATTGTGATAATATCTTAATTCTCGGGCAAAATTAATTAGTTTTCCATTTCCAGCATCGTCTCGTTCGTGCTGTAAATTAAATTGAATATTGTTACTTCCCCCCAGGAAATCGTTTGATTGAAAGCAAAAGTGAGGCAGACTTTTTTTTGCAACCTCAAATGAAGTGAAAAGCTCTTCTTATGGGCGTTTACGGTGGAAAGATATAATTCTTTAAAAAATACTCTTAAAGTCGATTTTGTTAAAGGCTTCAAAAAGCTCGGATCGAGTTGATTCACACCATGAATTAGCTACTTATCAGATTTTATCAAATTAGTTTCTCCGCTTCGTTTTCCACCATCCAGATTCCATTGCTTCCTAAGAATTTGCCAGGAGATTCCTACAATGTACAATGTTTGGGGATCTTCGAGCGGCGAAACACGGTAACAACAACAAAAAACATGAACAATTTAGCTCAAATTTCGTTTTCGTGGAACGGAACAGAAAACAATCGAAAGCTCTGTAGCGAAAAGGCCACAAAGTTCACGAGAATACGATAAATTTTGCCCAACAAAGCACGAAAGATGCGTAGGCGTATCTCACCTGCACACATCAACAAACAAAAAAAAATAAATGAAAGGAAGAAATATAAACGGAGAACATTTGATACAGTATGTGCGTGGCGATGTCTGCAAACTTCCATTCACACAGGCGGAGAAGAAAAATTATACACCTGATTAGAGAGAGTAAAGCGGGTGGAAAAACGACCGTTGTGTCTTCACATTACCAGCACTTGTTTGATTAATGCTTTGTAGGTGGGATGTTTTCCCTGGCATTATTTATCAGGCAATGGTCCGTGTGTGTCTGCAAACTAGATGAATGGGAAACTAGGAAGAAGATAATCTAACACATAAACACTGAGTAGCAGTTAATTATAAGTCTGCTGTCTACCGGCACAATACTGAAATCCTTCCTGATCGATCGATTGGGATCGTCCCTCCCAACGCAATTTTAACTCGCTTGCCTGAGGCTAGCGAAAATCAACTTAATCCGAGTATTTGAAGCACGAAATTGGATCTACACGATGCGGATCGGGGAAAAAAATATGAACTGGTGATGTGGATATAACGCGGCACGACAACTACTGCCTGATTTCAGGGATGTAGAAGCGTGAGGGGTGTTTATTTAAAATCAACTTGTTACGCATCCCACATTAGAGAAGTAATATGATTAGGATGGCTATACGCTTCACATAGATTAGGAAATCCGTAATTAAGACGGGTATCAAAAGTAGGAATACCACTTCTTATGAATCAGAGACTTTTATGCAGGATAAATCAGAAATATTATCAATTTTCTCAAAAGCGGCAGCAGTGTCTGATTTCAACAAAATACACTACGCCCACTCATGGAATGAAAACTTCCAGATTTACACAGTTTTGACACATCTAACCACTCTATAGTCGCGCACTGGTCTCACGGACCGAAAAATCAATAATCCGTTGATATCAACATTATGGGCCCTATTATATAAATCGAATCGAGAAGCCGATACAATCACTACCACTATCACACCGAGCAAAATTTCGTATTTTGTAAATCGAGATAATCTCTTACCGAGCTTGAACTTCACGTGTTGCAAATTACAAATATATAAGCGTTTTTGAAACATTTCTCAAAGAAAAATATCAGGAGTCTCTCGGGGGCAGTCATCGAGTGAAGACCTGTTTCTCGATCGCTCTGCGCTCTTTGGCTCCCATACAAATGAAACACAAATTTTTGCATTACTCGAGAATTTATCAAGAAAATGAAACCAAATTTGGCAAGTGGAGGTTTTAGGGTGCATTAAATGTTTCTATGGTGGTTAGACACTCCTCTCCCCTCTGTAAAGGGAGGGGGTGGTGGGTGACGGTGAAAAAGTATTTCTCCTTTGTGTGCACAGTTTGAATGTGTTGGTTTTGTTCATTGTGCTGGATGAGATTTAATTTATGTGTATAAACTATAGGTTTGCGAGAAAGGACATGCTAAATTTCAAAATCCGACCATGTCCATTCTGTTTCTTGGCCTAAAAAAATGACCTGTGCCAAGTTTCAGCTCAATCGGACATGATTTAGAGGTGCCTCAAAGCGCTCAAAGTTTCGATTTTTTGATCATCGAAAATTTTGCAAGAGCACATGAAATTTGGAAAATCGAATTTTTTTTTCGATGCCAAATGACTTAAAAATACATAAAACGTCTAGATCTGGTGTTATCTCGAAAAAAAAAATTTGGCCAAAAATCGGCTTATTGAGATTTAGCCTGAGTGACCAAAAAATCAAAACTTTGAGTGCTTTGAGGCACCCCTAAATCATGTCCGATTTAGCTAAAATTTAGCACAGGTCATTTTTTGGGCCAATAAACAAAATGTGTATGAAGAATAAACAAAATATGGTCGGATTTTGACATTCGATTATGAATTTTTTTTCCATACATCCATTGCCACTCTAATGTCTATATTACCCGCATCGAAAAAATGTCTACTTTTGGTGCGTTTTATTTTCAGTAAATAAATGAAAAACCACATTTTTGAAAAACATTAGTCCGATTATTTCGAAAAACAGTACAGGGAAACCTTTTTTGTGCGGTATTTTTTGTGCGATTTTTTTGTGATTTGTTTTGTGCGATTCTCTGTTCTTGTGCGGTTTTCTTGTGCCATTTTTTGTCCGGTATATGAAAAGAAGCATATTTGACGAAGTTATTCCATTTAGTTTTTTTCGATGTGCGATATGCATTTCATTGCGAAAAAAGCATATCTGCGTCTGAATTTTCCACTTCTTAAACCATTCCCGTTCTTCCATCAAATGCTCTTAGTTGCGCATGACATGATTTCTAATAGCAACAAGTTTCAACATGCAACTAAAAGCACAACACAGCCACGCGCAACCAAAAAGGCAAACTGTCCCATCGCAAAGCAGGAAAACAAAAGAAAATCGAACGGTAAACGGCGTGGATTCAGGTTATTTCCTTAGGGAAACTTTTTTTATGCCGCACAAAAACAGCTTTTTTTCAAATTGTGTACCGAACACGATTTTTTGAAGCTACTGGTGAAGTTTTAAACGATCTTTTTATGCGATTTTTTTGTACAGTCCCTATCCCCCGCACAAAAATGGTTTGCCTATATATGGAATTGTAAGAAACTGCATTCATGTTTTGGGAAACATGACTTTTCAAAGATACAATTTATTGGGTTAGATTGCACCAAGTCAGGAAAGAAAACACGATATGGTTGTGGTTGACTTTTTGCTGCAAAACATTTTATTAGAATTTGGTGGGATTTCATCTCATGTGACTCACAATTTTGGTGAAGCTATTACAAAGAAAAGATCCTATCAGGACGACCAGTTAGCTTTAGTTTTTTACCCACTCTAGAATTGATTATATGTATATATTATATTATTTCAACTTAAATATGGAATTCAATTTGACTCACGTAATTCAGAATATTTTTAAATTTATGATTTCACTTTGAATTATTTAGATAATAGAAAACTTTTGATACGATTCTTCTTTTGATCGACAATTTTTATCCTTTTCAATTCTTTTCTGTTTTGTATCTTCAGTTTGACGTTTTGTTTTCTAATTTTTCTTTGGTTTTTGTGGCCTGTCGAAGAGTGCGTTGCGGAATCGAATCTTCACTGGATAGAGCGGCTGTAGTGTTATCGGTATCGGGTTTTTGCCGTCACACAATTGAAGTTCTTCTTAACATGTCCGTCTGTCCCTCACTTCCCCTAAGCATTTTCAACACACAAGAGTGGTTCAAGACTTACAAATGTTAATGTAGGTAAATGTAAATATGAAGTTAAAAGTAAGTTAATATAATATTATGTAGAAAATATATGAGTATTTTTTATGCTAAGATAATTGATTTGTTCTGCAAATATATTTTCGATAGTAGGGTAACACGGGGTGAGTTGGACATACGGGGTGATTTTGACCACCCCTTTATCTCAAAAAGTACGGCTCAACTTGGATTTTTTTAAATGCAATCTCCTTTTATTGTTGAACCGTGTGTAACTAACGTTAAAAAAAACTTTGGTAAAATTCGATAGGTGGAAGCATGGTAGCATGAAGCACTTTGAATGTTAAAAAATTGTGAATTTTCCGATCAGGGGTTTAAGATTTTTCCCGCTGAACAAACTTTTCGTGTATTGTGCAGTAAAGCTCTGTTCGCCTTCAGAAGAGGAACAATTTGATGCAACGAAACTGTAAGTTTGATAATAATCAATTAAATTAATTGAATCTTAATTTTTGCATGTTGTGTGGGGTGACATGGACACGTTTTTGTGGGGTGAATTGGTCCTGCAGGTTTGAGGCTTTTCTTTGGTCTAATTGATTCCAGATGCCGCTGAAATACAAAAAGAGGATGGACAGACAACGTTGGAAGAAGAAGTAGCTTGAAAGAGCGACGCAGGCCATCGAGAACGGATTTTCTTTGACCAAGCATCGAAAGTATTTGAAAATGCTCGAACAACAGTGAAAAGATCCATGCAAAATTCGAGATGGTCTCAATCCAATTTTTCTGGTCTGGAATCTGGTCAAGACACCTGATATCGATCCCAGAACACTGTTACTGATTCTAACATTATCTCAAAATACTTTACATAAACAAAAGTATGTTTTTTTCGATGAAATACACACTGTTTCTATTCTTCGTGCCGGAATTTTGGAGGAACGGAACGTTAATTTTCATGTTTTTAGTGAAAATTGTGAATGTTTCGCTGCCGTTGAGGAACGGTTTATGATAATCATATTCGGTAAGGCCATAGGATTTCATCACAGACAATAGTTTCAACTGCTTCGAGTATCTCCAATTATTCATGATATTTTAATTAGTTCTTTAGTGTTTAACCATGATATATTTATATTATTGTTGTTCACTAGAAGTGCTTGATGTTCAAGTGCAACTAATCGCCAACGAGGAGTCACAGAGGTTTCATTTTACGTATTTGTATTTGCGAAGTGTTTTCCGATGCCGCAGATTTTGTGCCTCCTCGCGCTCAAATTGAGTGCCTTGCGATGGAAAAAATGTTGCCACATCCTGCTTGAAGAAAATAGTTTTTCTGAATGAAGAATCAGCTGTGTTTTTGTAGTGGGCCCAAAAAACCTGCAGCCTTATATTTTCTTACTAAAATTCAAACCAGCGGATCAACATGATTTTTATTTAATTTGATTTATTTTTTGATTTTTAATCTTATTTTTAATTACTTAGTCTGAATTAAATTTTATATCTTCTTCTTCTTCTTCTTCAATTGCACTAACGTTCCTAGAGGAACTTCGCCGTCTCAACGTAGTATTACTTGCGTCATTTTTATTAGTACTTAGTTGAGATTTCTATGCCAAATAACACGCCTTGAATGCATTCTGAGTGGCAAGCTCTAGAATACGCGTGATCACAGTGCAAGTCGGAGGAAATTTCTTTGACGAAAAATTCCCCCAGACCAGAACGGGAATCGAACCCGAACACCCGGCATGTTAGTTATTACGCTAACCACTCGGCCAAGGGTGCACCAAATTTTATATATAACATATTAATAAAAATCAAATTTAATTGAAATTTGCTGTAGAATTGTTATAAGAATTATTAAATCCAATATTTATTAATCCATTATTTGTCCATAATGCAATATTAAAAGGATCATCTAATATAATACTTTTTATTTTTGTATAAAGTGCAAAAAAATATTCAATATAAAATTGTATGTTTTATTAAATGAATGTTTTCCACATACTCGAGTTGATATCAGTCTGAACTTAGGGTCATGTGAGAGAGCCGCTCACATGGGTCAAGCTCTTTCTTTCTGTGTTTCTCTGTGTACTTTACATAATAGTAATAGTAATAGTAATAGTAATAGTAATAGTAATAGTAATAGTAATAGTAATAGTAATAGTAATAGTAATAGTAATAGTAATAGTAATAGTAATAGTAATAGTAATAGTAATAGTAATAGTAATAGTAATAGTAATAGTAATAGTAATAGTAATAGTAATAGTAATAGTAATAGTAATAGTAATAGTAATAGTAATAGTAATAGTAATCGTAATAGTAATAGTAAAAGTGATAGTAATAGTAACAGTAACAGTAACAGTAACAGTAACAGTAACAGTAATAGTAATAGTAATAGTAATAGTAATAGTAATAGTAATAGTAATAGTTATAGTTATAGTAATATTAATAGTAATAGTAATGGAGTAATCCCTTGGTTTAACTATCATTTCATATGAGAACTACATTTGAATTATAACATAATCGGCAAAAATCTGACAACACTACTCACTATCGGTTGTGTTTAACGTTTGCTTAGCATGAGCACGTAGAATTTACCCCTTTATCAATATTTAAATTTCTCCCGTGTTTCATCACTTCTCATCATCGTTAACAGTTCACTGTGATTGCTTGGTAGGTGTTTCGCAGTTGACTATAAATTTAATCAGGCGTAATGTAATTTTCGCTCAAAAAATTACAAAATAAAGTGGCCGAAATTTGAATCCAACTTGTTCCCTACGATTCATATTTCGGACAGTTGAAATTGATGATAATACAATGTGAGTTTTCAGGCTTATTATGGATGTAAAGCGTAGATTCATATAACGCAACATATTTTAAAACCTTGTATAAATAATACACATGTTTTTCAGCTTCAGACCATCAGATAGATATGAGGGAAGTTGGAATTAGTGGACAATGTGCAACTGGATGAACTTCTAACAGAAGAAACCTTGAATCCTCCCTATGTTGCCGTGTATCCTGGTAATTCATCAACTCATGGTAAGGGTAAGCCTTACGTTACTCCTGTAGTGACCACAAGCGAGTCCTGGGGCATGTTGTATAAAGAAGTGGAACCTGCGGAAAAGTTGATTGAAATGACGAAGCGCCAAAAAAACATGAGGAAAAGAAAAGGAAAACTGAGTTGAAACGGGAAGAAAAAGAGATCCAAACATCAGCTAAGCTGAGAAAACAGGAAGAATGGATGGAGCCGGAAGAAAAACTTGAAGAATTGAAAAAGACAAAAACAAGCTGCAAGTTTAATTCAGTTTAAGAAAGAGAAATTGGTACAAATAGATAATGGCAAAATAGATGTGATATGTAACAAAAATTAAGAATCAAGATTCATACTCCGATGCCTTCAAATATTTTATTACTTTGGACAACAAATAACATGAATTCAAATATATAATTATCATTGAAGCAATATAAGCCTTACGGTATTTTAAACCATGAAGCAACAATGAAACATGAATAAACGGCAAGCATTATGGGGAAAATAGAAAATATCATAAAAGAGGTTGTTGAAAACTATTTCAAGCCAATTAAAAAATCAAATGGTTAAAGTTCTATTACAATTTAACCAGCCATCAATGGTTGTAGTCATTTTTTATGGGGAAATGAAAATGCTTCCATTATTTATCAATTAAAACCACTTACGGGTTAAGGATCCTAATGTATCATCCTAAACAAATCATAGAGAATTTCCGATTCAATTTATATGCAAATTATTAAAACTCGTTCGTAGCAAAAATAGTTATTTCATAAATTTCATAAAAACGTGCCCTGTTTTCTGAATTGCCATCATTACTGAATGATGATGTCCTACGTCAAAAAGCGCCGACGGATCCCTCTTCACCAGGGATGCCAGATGTAAAAATATGTTTTCATTCTGAAAGCTTTTGACTTTCTGCAAAGACATTCAATTTCGAGGAGATATTTTGAAGACAATTTAAGGGATGTGAAAACTTGTATGTGTTTTCGTTTCGAAAATAAAGTTAATCAATCCTGGAGATGGAGAAGAGTATCGGTTCACGATAGACGTACGCGTTGAAGCTTCTCTTTAATCTCTGAATTTCAGTCGTGAACAGTGAATTTGGTTATCGAAAAGTGTGCACAGTTTCGAAGAACTGGTTTTCCTGTCGCAGTGAAGCCGAAATCAACGATATTCGTTGAATTTCGGCAATATTTACGGAAACATATTGTTGCCGGCTTCGTTTGTGCTGATAGCTATTACAAATGTGTTAGTGGCAGTATGATTATTTCTGCCTTCTGTATAAGTATCTCAATTTTGTTTTCATGAGTGCGATGTACTAGTGTGTGTGTTTGCCTAGTTGAAAAAGCGCAAAAGTGATAGTGAAAATGAATTTTGTGTTACTTTGGGCAACATGATGCCCGCGCAGTTTGCTAGTGAAATATAAGTTGATTTAGTTTGGGAAAATAGAGGTGTCACCAATTGATATTTTGAGTTTTGGTGAACAAATTATAATTTTCAATAGAATTTCTGTCCTTGATTTTTAAACTGATCCACAATTTTCGTTTTAATTTTTTAATATTAATTTTTGGTTTTTAATGGTTTTCAGAGGTGTTGGAATGTTTAATTCAGAAATATAGAATTTGTCCGTTTATTGTGAAGGGGTTCTCCAAGTTACCTTCTATGGTCACCCTTTGATATCTTTGATATTCTTCTACCCCACCGTGTTCATACATTTGATTTGGGGCATTTCTTACCGACAAATGATTAAGAGTTCGCGATTATAGAATCACATCACTTACCGCAGTGAATCCCGATTCTCGACCTTTCCCTCTAACAATCATCCCTCCCGTGTGAATCGCTAGGGAACCACGTTATAGAGGCGACCCTTCTGGCCCTTGGACGGCGATTATCATACTAACATTCCTTCCCTCCCCCTGGTGACTGTAAGAACGTGGCCGGCGTCGTTGTTGACCATTTAAAGCTCGAATCACCGAAAATTGCACAACGAGAATGATTTGCTAGTCCCAAGCGTCATTCTGTGTGTTCTTTGTGCAATTTGGTTGGTTCAGGTCAATCACGGAGAGCAACTACGATGTGTACAGTCTACCCAAGCTCAAGCTCAAGCTCAAAATAAAGTTAATCAATCCAGACATCTTCTCAGTGCCACGACAATTTTCATATCCATTTGTAACATTGGGCTCTGAACTCAGTCTCAGTCAGACCAACATTTCAAAAAACAAAATTCCTATTTCACAAATATCCTTGCCAAATGGTTTAGAGGTTTATCATTTAGAACATAACGCTCTCGAAAACCTCGGAGACACAGGACACATTTGGCAACCAATGTAATTAAAGTAGAATAACAATTCTAGCTAAATATTGTTACGACAAAACATTTCCTCGTGCCGGTCTCGAATAAGGTCGCAGTAAATGTAATTGAAAGTCGTTCTTATGTCCCTTGAGTTGATTTCTTTTTTCCGCCAACCGGCTTCTAAAGTTTTCGCTTTGTAATGTTGGCTAACTTTAACTTCGGTGCGAAATGAGTCTACGGGGGGAAGGACAAGAGAGGAGCAAATTGCAATTTAAATAATTCCAATTCGCTTTAGCTGGTCCTGCTGTTGATGCAGCACCAATAACGGACACTATTCGTTACAGTCACTGATTACTGTTTAACTGATTGGACCCGGTTGGGCCATATCATGGAAGCAATTGAAAATATTCACACAACCAGATAGGGTAAAAATTGTAACCTCTCCACGCGTGATATCCCTCCAGGGAGGGCAGATAGAGGTTGTGGCAAAAGTGATTATTTGGGTGGAGTTTTTAAACTTTGCGCACTGAATATTTAATCAGTGGCTGCTGACGGGCAATAAAAGCGGTTCAATTGCTGCTGGCACGTGTGATTATCGCAGCAGGTGTATCCAACGGATTTTCATAACTAATTTGGTATGTTTCGGTTGTCCAACCTGACAACTGTTTATTTTCCTGTACCTCGTTGGCCATATTCGTGTATACCGGACCAATCGGACAGTCACTTTTTTGCATGTTTGTTTATTTTTCTTTCAACCATTTAATCAAATATAAAATCACCAATATTCAGTTATGTCGATAGGGGGTGATGTACTATTTATCAGTTTGAACAACACCCTAGATGCAAAAAAAAACACTACTGATGCGCGACATGCTTGTACATCGATAAATACATGAAAACACTAATTATTATCATCATCCAATTTACATACGATAAAATTTCGTGTGTTGGTATGATGATTCCTCATCTATCTTTCCCGTAGGAGAGTCGTACCGATAGCGTATTGCGATAATGAAATAAACCTAGAACAAAACAAAATCAAATTATATTTAGACATGGTTTATTGAATAACTTTGAATCGATACTTCAAAGAAATTTTACTTGATCTTGCCAAACTATTACATCCTATCTGTGAGTAATTAATTTCAGCCAAACTATTTGGAACGTCACAATGCATCGGAAATATCTTCGTCATCCCATATGGTCAGTTCAGGGGGATTATCCAGTCCATCGAAGGCTATAAACACCTCTTTCTGTTATTCATGGAGAAAATAATTCACCCGTCAGTTCACATATGAGTAGATGCTTGCGGCATACCCTTTTGGACAGGTCGCTGATTTATTCCATCGGGAAAAATATTGTTTACCTTGCCAAACATGTCAACGCGGTCGCGCTATCCGCTGGAGAATATAAATGACAATAATAAAATGACTTTTTTGAGATGAGAGCGCAATGATGGATCCATTTTGATGGTTGCAGTTTCTGCATCGTTATTATTTTATCAATCTTTTTTTTTTTTGACATTAACACAAATTTGTGCGTTTAGTTTGTAGATTAATAAACAAAGTTAAACGTGCTCAAAACTAAATGTTAACAGCTAATATTGCAGATGTGATGCGACTCTTTCCGTCGGCTCAATGGTCTAGGGGTATGATTTTCGCTTTGGGTGCGAGAGGTCCCGGGTTCAAATCCCGGTTGAGCCCGGATTTTCCTTTTTAATTGTCTCTCACTTGTCAATTCGACAAAACAAGTCACAGGTACATGTGCCTTTAAAAGGGCATTTAAAAGGACACCTAAAAGGCATTTAAAGTCAGGTTGGGAATCAAGACTGATTCTTACACAGCTAATTGTTCGTAAATTCTATTTTTTGTGACAATTTGTGAAACAAAACTAAAATATACTAAACTCAAATATGCTATTGAATATAGAAAGTTTGACAATTTTGGTGACATTCACACAGAGTTACGCTACAAATTAAAATTTTTCCAATTGAAAGCTGCTTTGGGGCCTGCTGATTTGGTGGAGATTGATTTTCTTCCCTAAATCACCATATCACCACTAGACGTCAAAACTGTTCATAAGACATCGCGGATCTTGATTTGTCAACTTTTTAATATGATATAATATCGCCTCAATTACGATCTAATATGATTTACCGTTTTACGATTTTCCACATAATGTAAAGGGTGTGTCACATCAAATTGCATCACGGAAAAAACGCTGTAGAAATTCGCCCAGTAGACCGATCCTTTTGAAAATTTTAGACAGTAAAATAAAAACTATTAAACAACTTTTGGCATTTTCTTTTTATTCATACTTCGAGCCCAAGCCCGTATGCTCGCACCTTCCTCTTTACCCCGTCCATAAGGTTCTGTACAACGTCAGGTTGTAGTTTTTTTTTTGAACAGAAATCCATTTTCTCTTGAAGTCCGCCTCCGATTTGACAACTTTTGGGTTCTTCCGGAGGGCCTGCTTTATAATCGCCCAATATTTCTCTATTGTGCGAAGCTCCGGCGCGTTGGGCGGGTTCATTTCCTTTGGCACGAAGGTGACCCCGTTGGCTTCGTACCACTCCAACACGTTCTTTGAATAGTTGCACGAAGCGAGATCCGGCCAGAAGATGGTCGGGCCCTCGTGCTGCTTCAATAGTGGTAGTAAGCGCTTCTGTAGGCACTCCTTAAGGTAAACCTGTCCGTTTACCGTGCCGGTCATCACGAAGGGGGCGCTCCGCTTTCCGCAAGAGCAGATCGCTTGCCACACCATGTACTTTTTGGCAAACTTGGATAGTTTCTGCTTGCGAATCTCCTCCGGAACGCTGAATTTGTCCTCTGCGGAGAAGAACAACAGGCCCGGCAGCTGACGAAAGTCCGCTTTGACGTAGGTTTCGTCGTCCATTACCAGGCAATGCGGCTTCGTCAGCATTTCTGTGTAAAGCTTCCGGGCTCGCGTCTTCACCACCATATTTTGCCTTTCGTCGCGGTTAGGAGCCTTCTGAACCTTGTATGTACGCAGGCCCTCCCGCTGCTTGGTCCGCTGGACGAATGAACTTGACAAATTCAGCTTATTGGCGACATCCCGGACCGAACTTCTCGGATCACGTCTAAACTGCTTAACTACGCGCTTGTGATCTTTTTCATTGACGGAGCATCCATTTTTGCCGTTCTTCACCTTCCGGTCGATGGTTAGGTTCTAGTATCGTTTTAGTTGTCTGCTGACCGTGGATTGGACGATTCCCAGCATCTTACCGATGTCCCGATGTGACAACTCCGGATTCTCGAAATGAGTGCGCAGGATTAATTCACGACGCTCTTTTTCGTTCGACGACATTTTTCCAAATTTACGAAAAATTGACAGTGAAGCATGGCCAACGTGATCTATACACTCTTATCTGATTATAAGCGAAAGCTGAAGATATAATTCCTAAAAATTAAATTTCTACAGCGTTTTTTCCGTGATGCAATTTGATCCCTTTAGTACAATTTTTAGCAGTAAGTACTACATTGATTCAATTTATATGTTCATGAGACCAGAGCTGCAATCCATCACCGTCAATGTCACAAAAAAGCTGACCATAGTCACTCAATTCCTCTCACGGCACGTGAGATCCAAATATTCAGTAGTGATACTCACTATTTTGTTTCTGACACCTAACCAAATGACGGTTGGTTCCAATGCCTCTCACTGCCGATCGCTCTGTTTACAACTTTACGTTACGAGAGCGGTGGTTGTGGCGTATGATGGTAGTAGAAATGTGAGTGATCAGACAGTTCCAATCATTCTTGACAATCGCGACGGTTGTTTAGATTCGTTTGTTGAAGTAGAAGTTGTTGTTGTTGTTAGAGATGTCTAAATTTTTCGTTTATTCGATTATCGATTAATCGTGGGGCCAATATTCGATTCATGCGAACAATTGTCTTTCAGTATTCGATTAATCGAGCGAATATTTGTTTCTTGTAGTTGAAATGAACAGACATATATAATAAAAAATATTATGGTGTCATGATTTTAAAAGGTACATTAAATATAATTTTCAAATGAACATGGTGCAGCATAATGGTTTTTGAATGAAATGGTATTTAAGTATATTGATAAATTTACCATTTCATAATTATTTTGCGGATCATGAAAACGATCCGATTGAAAACCGACAATGCGTGTTTTTTTTTTATTTTGTGTTAATCATTACCAGAACTATTGAAGTTTAGTTAATAAACGTGTGATGAACACAAAAATTTAATTTTTTCATAAAACGAAAGAAAATTGCGATCTCAAAGAATCGCTTAAAAATCATCCACTTGCATTGAGGTTTTATTGAGAAACTTCTTATACCGTGCCATTAACTGCGCCACGAACAATTCCAGATGGAATATATGTTTGCTTCCTTGCTGCATCCGGTGTTCATAGTACCCGGCAAAATTCAACGTTTGCGTCTTCAGACTCGTCGCAATTTTTAACCAGATTAGGTACCAATCCATAGATTATAACATTCGATAGAACGCCTTGGGATAGCAGTTCATATAGCTGTTTCGTCACCACTTCCAGCTTCTGTGGACTTTGTTCGAGGACAATCTGATTGGCGGTTTCTCGAAGGAATATTTGCCTGTCGATTTACGGCACCTTATAGTTGACCGTGAACGGTTACAGTTGTACCTTGCAAGCTTCCAGCATGAGGATAGCGTAATTCTTTTCGTTAGCTCCGAAGGAATGTGCTGAAATGCAAATAGTGTTGTTACATTGAAGAAACAAACAAATGACAATCTTACATAGAAAATTTTATGAATATCCTCCTAAGATAGAGCCGGCACTCTTACTCAAGTAACGACTCCTAACCGCGGTGATAACCCGCGAAGTAGAATTGGCGCACAAAATCAATCTGCACGTAGACAAATACTTTTCAATGGTTCTTCTCAGCGCATCCTGGGTATCTTTGATCAGCTAATCCACTTCGGACAAGACGAGTCTCATATTCCCTCTACCCACTGGGATCAATTTGCTTGATCAAATTCGACACGACCACCCTGTTATATATCACGGCAACCGATGTATTCAACTCGATGTGGTAATTACTGCTGATGCTCCTGATTTCCACCTTCCGGTTCGAGGGCGTTGTGAAATTCATTATCTCATTGCGTAGCCGTTCCGCGCCCGGTTGGTAAAGTTTCCGTAGCAGACACATGATGCGAGTTTTGTTACTGGCCTGGAAGGGCCGTAGAACATGCGGGAAGTCTCCCTGGGAGCAAAGATTGATCAGATGCGTAACTTGCGTTTTGTGGTAGTCCAGTTTGGATAGCTGGCGCGGTCGGTAGCGGTCAACCCAGAGAGCCATTGTACACAAAAATATTTGATGTATAATGTATACAAAAATACTTGGTGACTTGTTGTTTTCGTGTTGGCCTTTGTCAAAGTAAATGTCATCACCTCCAGAGTAAAAAAAGAGTAGAAATGCCATATCCCTGCAGCTTGCAACTGAAAATATAAGTCTGCAACAGGATAGGCAGGACATCAAACATCAGTAAAATTGCGAATATGTCTACAAATTTAGCATCGTTGCAACAATGAGAAACAAATTTGGTAAAAAAAAATCGAAGTCGAACGTGTTTCAAAATGCATCATTTTGCTAATTTCAAACCCGATCGGGATCCGCAATAGAGGGGATAATCAAGGCATGTCATTCCACAAACTAAGTACTAATACAAATGACACGTGTAATACTACGTAGAGTCGGCAAGTGCCACTAAAAACATTAAGGCCATCTGAAAAGATGAAAAGAAAATACATGCCTGAAAATACAATATTCTTCAAATTGTATTTAAAATGAAACTGTACATTCACATCTGGCATCCCTGGCCGTAAAGAACGAACACAAAGAGGCGAATGTTGTGAATATCGCCAAACACCAAACCATCAGCTAGACTTTTGAGTGTCGCACTATTTTGACATTTCAGCAACAGGACACTCACCAAAGAGCTCGGATTTCTACTGTCAAGTAGAAGCTCACCATGTGTTAGTGTTGTGATAATACTCTTCTCACACTATTGAACTGGCTTTGAGATGGTCACCAAAGATAATCGTCGTACAAAATTTGTTGATTATCTTTGTGTGCCATCACTTGATTCTCACGACAAATCGCAGCTCTACATGAGACTCGCAAACTGCATCATTTTTTTTTTTTTTTTTTTATTTTTTATCTGTATTATAGTGACTTTCAACTCATTTGGCTGGTTCGTCACTTTTACTTCCATTTTTGGAAGAATGTCGGGAGTGAGAATTGAACTCGTGACCTTTAGCGTGAGAGGCATGGATGTTACCACTACGCCGGATCGCCTCCTCAAACTGCATCAGCCTGATATGCGTATATAAGATTTTATTCGATATTCCACGCGGGAAGTGACGTGAGATAGCAAAGTTTCTCGCCTCATTGTGGAAGCTACTTTACTTTTCAACTTCTTTTTGATACACGAGTCGATAACATATGAGGACACGACTTCAAATCTCATCTAGTGACAAACTATAGTCACACCATTCGCCTACGGGAAATGCAGTGACTTGAGCCATCTCACCTCATTCGCCACGCGGAATAAAGTATTCTTCGATCGACATTATGTATGATTTTGATTCCATCTCACTACTTTATATGCGACTCAGAATCTGTCAAGTTATGCGATTTAATGTTTACTGGGTTGGGGTAGTGTCATTCCATATTGTTTAGTGGTTGGATATAAGGCTCTCACTCGAAAGGCCTTGGTTCTATATTCGGTATGGAAACAGTTTTCGTCCTCAATACCTACCTAAGTACCAAAAGTGCATGTCGATTACGCAGACCTAATATTTTGGGACATTGACATAAATTTTAAAAATCCATTCAAGATTTTAAAGAAAAGTCGGTATATCGTTTCCTATTTTTGAAATTCAAAACATTATTTTTATTGGAGATGCGGGGCATCGATCCCCGTACCTCTCACATGCTAAGCGAGCGCTCTACCATCTGAGCTACATCCCCATGTCTATTGATCTGAGTATGTTTAACAAGATGTCATGGCGCGAGATGTTTATTCGTACAATAATTGTATATGGCTAAAAAAGACAATCGCCCAACGTGGGGCTCGAACCCACGACCCTGAGATTAAGAGTCTCATGCTCTACCGACTGAGCTAGCCGGGCGCTTGTAGAGTTCGTGTTTTTATATCAATTTGTGCACTCTATAGATGGTTATTGACAGACAAAAACCAATTCAAAATATGTTTATGTTCCGCATTATACCCTGAACAATTACAATGTGGAAAAACACTACATTGTATTCTATATTATTTGAAAATAGTCTGTATCATGACAATCAAATTATTTATTATTACAATAAAAAAATCAATGGTGGAAGTTGTTTGAAGACAAAAAAAAACGAGTTCTGTTTGAGATTAACTGCAAACAGTACTAAATTTATCATTAAAACATCTCAGCTACAATTTTGTTAATTTTTTTTTGTTATTTCGAATTTGTTAAACTTGAGTTACCGTTCTGAATCATATTTCGGACAATATCATATTTCGGACACTTTGTTCTAATATCTTGAAATGCTTAATGCACTGATGATATAACTATCAAATTAATATCCTAATTGCCTCTTTAGAGTAATCCCTTGGTTTCACTATCATTTCACATGAGAACTACATTTGAATTATAACATAATCGGTAGAAATCATACAACACTACTCATTATCGTTTGTGTTTGACGTTCCCTTAGCGTGAGCACGTAGAATTTACCCGTTCATAAATATTTAAAGGGCCAGGCCGGGTAAGGGAGTAAAAAGAGCTTCCAAACCAAATCACTAGTCACTAGCTGTATGACAAATATTGTAAAGGATATAAAATAAGAAATTTTGGCGGTTTATTTGAACCCCTATGTGGTTTGACGTAGGATATATAGTGAAAAACGTACCTTTTTCGTTTATTTCTCGCCATCCTCAAAAGATTCGAGATAAAAATTTGAAAAAAATACTAAATTTGCATCTTACTACGGTGTATCAAGAAAAATTATCAAAAAAAAATTTCATCAAACATTTTAGTACTAAAAAAAAATTGAAATTCTGAAAAAAAAATTATTGGGATTTAGAGAATCAGTACCACTCTAATTCATATTTAGTGTTTCTATGGCTTTTCTAGATATGTGTGATTTTTTTAAGATTTTTTCCAGTGTTGCGCGGTACAAATTTTTTTTTATATTTTCAAAGCGTCTGGCTAGGTAAGGGAGTAAAAAGTCCCCCAAACCAAATCACCATCTGTATGGCAAATATTGTATAGGATATTAAATAAGAAATTTTGGCGGTTTATTTAAACCCCTATATGGTTTAACATAGGATCTATAGTGAAAAACGTACTTTTTCGTTTATTTCACGCCATCCTCAACAGATCCGAGATAAAAATTTGAAAAAAATACTGAATGTGCATCTTACTACGGTGTATCAAGAAAAAACATTAAAAAAAATTCATCAAAAATTTTAGTACTAAAAAATATTGAAATTCTGAAATTTTTTTTTGGGATTTAGAGATTCAGTACTACTCTAATTCATATTTAAATGTGCTCCTACGGATTTTCTAGATTGATAAATATCTTCAAACTATTTTTTCAAATATCTTCAAAATATTTTTTCATTTAATAATAAAAAATATAAATACACAGTACAAAAAAAATGTTATAGATTTTCTGGCATTTCGAAATTTTGAAAAAAAAAATTAACTTTGAGACCCACATCTGCTCAAATTTTTCGTAAATTTTTCCTGAATTTTTAAGAGCATTGCGACGCACAAAAGTAATTTTCTTCATCGTCTGCATTATTTTTTTTTTCTTGAAATCGATTATTTTATTGTACTCGTGGTTTTCAATTGTAAGATTAAAATAAAAGAAATAAATCGAATTTTTTTAAGTGTTCTTCTCATTAATCCGAATGATCTTTCCACAAGGACTTAATTTTTCCTCTATCGTACTGCTGACTCCTATGAATTTGGTAAACCATCTAAATCCAATGTAAAGATAATCTCATATATATTAAGATACGAGAAAAAAAGTTGTACAGCGCAATGCTCTGAATATACCGACAAAATTTAGACATATGAAAAACAAAATTTAAAAAATATTAGAGCAGTTTTGGGTCTCTAAATTCAAAATTAATTAAAAATGCCCAAAGGCCAAAAAAACAATTTTTTTCGCACAATCCTCTTAAAAATTCAAGAAAAAAATACGCTACATGCGGAAAAAACAACACATACGAACACATTTAAATAAAAATTAGAGTAAAATTAGGTCTCAGAGTAATATTTTTTTTTCAAAATTTCGAAATGCCTGAAAATACAGTAAACTTCGATATAACATACATTTCACTTTCAAAATTGTACGTTGTTTCGAATTGTACGTTATATCGAAGCATAATAAAGTACTCACAAACGTAGTCTATAATACATTATTGTGTTGCTGTTTTAGTCAAGTTAATGGATAACTTCAATCAGAAGACGAAGCCAGCGTTTCTCGTGATGTTTCCCTTCGTACTGTTGATTAAAGCTTTGTTCATTTAGAATCTGGAATCACAAAACCAGCTGTATTTCGGGATTTATTGAAAGTACAAAACTTGTTTTAGCATCACAATACAGATAATTCATTGTTCTATCAGATAAAAAATATTGAAAAAAAATTCCTTTACACTATGGAAATGTGTACGTTATATCGAGGTAAAATGTACGTTATATCGAGTGACGTTATATCGAGGGTACGTTATAACGAGGGTACGTTATATCGAAGTTTCCCTGTATATATATTTTTTTGTACCGCGAAAAACACTCTAAAAATTCTGAAAAAAATCACATATACCTAAAATAGACATAGGAAGAAATTTGAATACAAACTAGAGTAGTACTGAATGTCAAAATAAAAAAAATTAATTTAATTTAAAATAAAAATAAAAATTAATTTAAAATTTTTTTTAGTGTTTGATTTTCTGATGAAAAAATGGTTTGAAAATATTGATCGATACACCTAAGTAAGATGTACTTTCAGTTTTTTTTTCATATTTTTGTCTCAAAGCTATTGAGAATGTCGTGAAAAACAACGAAAAGGTGCCTTTTTCACCATAGATCATATGGTGTACCATATAAGGACTCAAATATATGGTACTACTGCCAAAATGTTTTATTTAGTATACAATATTTTCTATACAGATGGTGATTTGGTTGGGGGATTTTGACGTAGAACTACGTCTTTCATTAAGGGTGCCAAATCAGAAAACAGGTCACGTTTTTATGAAATAAAGTTAAAGTTAATAACTATTTTTGCCGCGAACGGATTTTGGCGATTAACATACTAAACGAATCGGAAATTCCGTAAGATTTGTTTTATATGCCTTTATATGTTTTATATGACTCTATTGTACCCTGGTTAGTAAATGGTTAAAATTCATGAAAACTTTATGTGTTTCTATTTTCCCATACATTTGTTCTGTCCATTTGAGTGCTTTCCCGAACAGAGATATCAATAACGAGCAACTTATCGACGACCAACGGAGGGGAAATCGTAGGATTTAAAGTCTCCGTGAACAAAGGAAAAGAAGAAGAATGAAGGGGAATACTTGCGTAGAGTATAAACAGTGGATCTCGCTGAGGCAAACTTTCATTCGGCATAGGACTGTTGAGTAATCCAGTTCACTTTGCTTTCGCTGCGCTTCGATCTAAGATTCTAAGACCTCACCAGTGGTAATCCAACTTGGAAATCGTCGTTTGATTTTTCGGTTCGTTTTTCGCGTTATTCAGTTGGTGCAGTGAAAAGCGCTCGCACTGAACCGAGCCTTCGCAAATGTGACACCGCACCGAACAACAGCGAAGTAGGCGATTTCGGCGCGTCGGTCGAAAATGTAAACGCCCAGGCAGCAACCAAAATCAAGCTCCCCCCGCTGGTGGTGAAGGCGGTCGCTCTTGACAAACTCATCAGCGAATTCGCATCGATGGGTGTTACAGCAGAGTACAAGCTGTGTGACTTAATTCAGTCTTTTTCCAAGCAGTTAACATTGTTTATTTTCCGTCTTCATAAGGGCTTCGTTGGTGCCTTTGAGAATGCATCAATGCATTAAACTGACGTTATGGCGAAGCAGACGTTAAGGTTGTGCACCAAAAAATTATTTGGGAATACCAAGCATCTTGAATGTCTTACTGGAATGTTATAAGTTATTTGGGATCGCGTGCCAGTCGCAAAACTGCCTTCAACTAGGACTGCATTTGCGCTAATATTGATCATAATGAAGCATTGCTACTGTTTTCGAGGTTGTTATTAACAAAAAGAGTTTATTTCTCTTGTTTAGTCATCAAGAAAGTAAATGTTCTGGAATTTTGTAAAGGGTGTGTCACATCAAATTGCATCACGGAAAAAACGCTGTAGAAATTCGCCCAGTAGACCGATCCTTTTGAAAATTTTAGACAGTAAAATAAAAACTATTAAACAACTTTTGGCATTTTCTTTTTATTCATACTTCGAGCCCAAGCCCGTATGCTCGCACCTTCCTCTTTACCCCGTCCATAAGGTTCTGTACAACGTCAGGTTGTAGTTTTTTTTTGAACAGAAATCCATTTTCTCTTGAAGTCCGCCTCCGATTTGACAACTTTTGGGTTCTTCCGGAGGGCCTGCTTCATAATTGCCCAATATTTCTCTATTGGGCGAAGCTCCGGCGCGTTGGGCGGGTTAATTTCCTTTGGCACGAAGGTGACCCCGTTGGCTTCTAACCACTCCAACACGTCCTTTGAATAGTGGGACGAAGCGAGATCCGGCCAGAAGATGGTCGGGCCCTTGTGCTGCTTCAATAGTGGTAGTAAGCGCTTCTGTAGGCACTCCTTAAGGTAAACCTGCCCGTTTACCGTGCCGGTCATCACGAAGGGGGCGCTCCGCTTTCCGCAAGAGCAGATCGCTTGCCACACCATGTACTTTTTGGCAAACTTGGATAGTTTCTGTCGCGAATCTCCTCCGGAACGCTGAATTTGTCCTCTGCGGAGAAGAACAACAGGCCCGGCAGCTGACGAATGTACGCTTTGACGTAGGTTTCGTCGTCCATCACCAGGCAATGCGGCTTCGTCAGCATTTCGGTGTACAGTTTCCGGGCTCGCGTCTTCCCCACCATGTTTTGCCTTTCGTCGCGATTAGGAGCGTTCTGAACCTTGTATGTACGCAGGCCCTCCCGCTGCTTGGTCCGCTGGATGAATGAACTTGACAAATTCAGCTTATTGGCGACATCCCGGACCGAACTTCTCGGATCACGTCTAAACTGCTTAACTACGCGCTTGTGATCTTTTTCACTGACGGAGCATCCATTTTTGCCGTTCTTCACCTTCCGGTCGATGGTTAGGTTCTCGAAGTATCGTTTTAGTACTCTGCTGACCGTGGATTGGACGATACCCAGCATCTTACCGATGTCCCGATGTGACAACTCCGGATTCTCGAAATGAGTGCACAGGATTAATTCACGACGCTCTTTTTCGTTCGACGACATTTTTCCAAATTTACGAAAAATTGACAGTGAAGCATGGCCAACGTGATCTATACACGCTTATCTGATTATAAGCGAATGCTGAAGATATAATTCCTAAAAATTAAATTTCTACAGCGTTTTTTCCGTGATGCAATTTGATGTGACACATCCTTTATGTGATAAGGTTTCGCTTACCAGTACCAAAACTTCCTCCACTAAGGGTGACAGCTGCGCTTCTCTCGAGCATGAGAAAGTAATGCAACTCTTTTCGAGGCCTGTAATATTAACAGAAGCGTTTCTTTCGAGAATAGCGCAAAATGATGAGAAATGTTTATATTGCTAGTAGTTTCAAGCCACCAATGTATGGCTCTGTATGCATGCTATGGTGAACGCTTGTTTGGCGCTTGGTTTATGCTTAGTTTGTACGAACGATATCTAGAGGTGCGATTCCTTTGAGGCAATACTAAATAACATGTAACATGATATTTGATACTTGCAAGTGTTGTCATTGTTGTTGTTTACATGCGGTGCCAAAGATATATTGATGTAGTTATGAGATATGAAATAATGGTGCTGGTGCAACATGTATATAATCGACTGTAGTCGAGTCTATGTCAATTTCGAAAAAGGCCACCGGAATAACCTTCGAGGTAAATTTTCAATGCATTGACATGAAATAAATTGCGACATACGATTGTTTTGCGAGGGCAAGAATGAATCATCAATCAATTATCGTCAACTGATTCTACAATGAAAAAATCATTTCAGAGATGATTCTACTAAGCAGTTGTTTCTAAACTTTCACAGCATTATAGAATAATATCCGAAGGTATAAAAAAGCGACTTATATAAAATAACAGCGTAGTTCTACGTTAACGATGCGGTCGTATCTTGGACACAACCTCCTATAATTTTTTTACTCCCTTACCCAGCCAGACTATTTGGAAATATGAAAAAAAAAACTTTTTGGTACCGCGCAACACTGAAAAAACCTGAAAAAAAACACGCATATCTAGAAAAGCCGTAGAAAACACATTTAAATATGAATTAGAGTAGTACTGAATCTCTAAATCCCAAATTTTTTATTTTTTCTAAATTTCAATTTTTTTTTTGGAACTAAAATTTTTGATGATTTTTTTTTAGATCCTACGTCAAACCACATAGGGGTTCAAATAAACCGCCAAAATTTCTTATTTAATATCCTATACAATATTTGCCATACAGCTAGTGATTTGGTTTGGGGGCACTTTTTACTCCCTTACCCGGCCAGGCCCTTTCTCCCGTGTTTCATCAGTTCTCATTTTTTTATCCCAACAGTTCATTTTATTAGGCTCATTTAGCACAATTCAGCTGTAACAGAGCCGAATTCATTCGTGTACATTTTTTATCTTAAGATAACTTTTGTTGTGTATTACACTGTTACCATTATGAGGCGTAAGAGTATCGCTATCTATCGATAAACATTTGTTTTTATCTATAACACAGTAGCCGTTTAGGCGAATGAGCATTCCTATTCTATCGATGTACAACACATGTCACCTTTTTCGGCGTAAGAATATTGCTATTGTTCGAATGTTCACAGTTGGGCTGTTCACAGCGGGACTGTTGATATGAGGCTTCCTTTGTTGCGTTATTAATAGTGGCAATTACCCATACAGCAGACCGAAAATGTGAGCGGTAAGGGACTGGGATTACCGACACATGATGATTTTTGCGTGGACATAGTAGCTAGAATAACACACTAAGATGGTCAGTTGAGGGGCGCCCTGAGTTATGAGCTCATGATCGTTCGCTTAGTAGCGAACACGCAACCAATTAGGCTACGAAGACCCCTCAGTTCTCATTATTGTTAACAGTTTACTATGATTGCTTGGTAAGTGTTTCGCAGTTGACTATTACATATAATCAAGTGTAATGTAATTTTCGTCCAAAAAATTATAAAATAAGTGTCCGAAATTTGAATTCAATTTGTCCGAAATTTGATTTAGTGTCCGAAGTTTGATTCTTATTGAAAAGCATTTTATTCGATGATTTTTTTATGTTTTCAATGAAATAGGTACCAAAAGTAGAAAGCTCAAAAGCATATTGAAAAAAAAATATTGAAAATATCAACCAAATAATACTTGTGCATAAAGTTTAGATCTGTTTTCTGCATCATATGCCTTAACACGTTTGTCGCCCAAAGCGCCGTTTTTGAGTTTCTCACGAAGCCCAAATTTCGGATGAAGTATTAAATGAAGATCAAACATAGTTTGTATACTACTTTTACATGATCTAGTGAATTTTTTTTCTCTATTTGAAGACGAATTGACAACAATAGCACATGCCAAAGTCATATTATACGAGTTTCGCAAAAAACTCCAGTACAAACCTTCCGTGCTATAAATTGATAAAGAGTATAGTATAAAAATTGTATTAATATAAATATGATTTTATTGATTTTCTTCATATACTATAGTTACATTTAGGTACCACTGAAAAGGCGACCATTAAAGGACAAGCATCGAAAATGATTTCCGCTTGAGGCATTGGAGCAGCCGCCACACACACAAACATGCGCGCAACTCTTTTCGTTTGGTGGTTATCGAGTTAGCATTAACCACTGGTGGGCGTCAAGGGTCGTGAAGAGATGTTATCGTTGTTGACAAATAATCTGCCAGTTCTCCTTGGAACTATAAATTACGTTAAAGTGAAAGAGTTTATTTTTTTGTTTTCTATTCATATAATACTGCGATCAAATACATTTTGTTTTGTGACAATCAAGTGCAATTAACACTTTCGTCGCCCAGAGCGATTCGGTCGACTGCTAGAAAAATAAGAAAGCAACGACAATAATGAATTCGGGTTCGATTCAAGACTACTTTTCCGTTGAATCGGAATGAAATCTAATCAACGACTGCTGATTAGAAAACTTACAAAAATAATTTTTCAGCCAATTGTACAGTTTTGCCAATGATAATAAAAAATTAAATTCAACCGAACGTACTATATTCGATGACGACAAAAAACTACAATTTTATAATAGGAATATTATGTTCGATCGATTGCGAAGATTTTGTGAATATATCATACCAAGAACATATGTCACTTTTCTGGGAAAATAATCGTCATAAACTATATCACATTCGGCAACTCCGACTTTCCACGTTTCCATTTTTCTTTGCGCTTGATAGATAAAAAGCTAAAAGAAGAGGCAAGTTGCAAGTTTTTAAACGGTTTTATTTAGCTTGCCCTGTAACATGTTTGTATGTTTGTAACATGTTTGTCTGTAGTCAATATGGGTATCAAACGAAACGGCTTGACTAGTAGAACACAATTATTAATGAGGGATGCAAATCCAAAATAGCCGCCACAACAAAATGGCGATATATATTTTTTCGAAACCCCATCAATATGAATATTAAATGAATGGTTTTGCCCAGTAGAAATCAGATATTTATGAAAATACAAATCCAAAATGGCGGATTACATATTTTTCAAAAAGAACCCAATCAAAATGGGTATCAAATGAAGGGGCTTCACCAGCAGATCACAGATATATATATTTTTTGCAATCTCTTCATTATCGGTATGAGATCAAATGATTTGACTAATAGAATACCATGGAAACATTCCGAAAACAATTAGACAAAAATCAAACATTTAAAAAAAATTGTGGAATGTTTTTATTGTAGAGAAATATACTAATGATTCAGATAATGTACTAAAAACTAGAAAATAAAAAAGTAAAAAAAAAACATTTTATCTTAGTCTCATCAATGCCTTAGATTAAAGGAAAGGGTGTGATAACTACTCGCTGCTACTTGCCTAATTATTTTCTAGCTTTTCGTACATTATCTGTATTATTATCATGTTTTATTACAATGAAACCGTTAAATCCAATTTTTTTTTATTTTTTATTTTTCCTTTGAATGAGAATAATAATTGCGCAACTCGGATAGGCCCCTGTTTATTCCAAAAAGTTTTTTCTTAGACGCCATGTGTTTTTTTTCATCCTCAAAATGTTCACCGGACGGCCTAATTTTTGTTTTGTCAATGTTCAAAAAGTTTATTGCCAAAAGTTTTAAAAAAATAATTACTCGAATGTCCTTTCCAGTTAAAATTCTAAACGACCTATATCAATTACGTTATTACATTGCATAATAATAATTACATATTGACGTAGGAATACGTCTTTCATTTCTATACCGGGGTGTAAAATCAAAGTTTCGAAAACGAAAGCGTTAGGCCGGAGACCGAGATTTTGAGCGTTAATAGCTCCTAAACAACTGAACGAAATGGTATGATAAACACTTCATACGAAAGATAAAATGTCTACGCGTTATATTCTTGTTACTTTTTGATCCAAAAACTTGTTTCAATAGTCTTAAAATTGCCTTCAAAACAGGCTATTGAAATCACCAATCGGTATATAAGCGAGCGTCGCTCGGAAATCCACTCAGTTCTAATTGAACAGCGATGGGAGCATGTTGTCGCTGTTGTGGTGAAGCTCTTCGTTTATCATGAAAGCGCGGATGAACGGTGTCACCAAGAGCCTGTTTGTGCACCTTAGGCCATCAGGAGGAGAGTGATGCCATAAACGGTTCCCAGGGAAGAGATCGGAGCAGCTGCCACACACACACATACACGCGCGGAACTCTCCGTTTGGATGCCATTCAGCATCGAGGAAAATCCGGAAAGATTCAATTGTTGCTGAAAAATAATCTGCCAGTTCCTCAGGAAATTAAAAAATACATTCATGTGAAAGAGTTTATTTTAATGTTTTCTATCCATGTAACACTGCGACCAAATATTTTTCAATTAGGTAACAGGTGGTTATCAAGTTAGCATTAACCACTGGTGGGCTTCGAGTATCGAGGAAAATCTGGAAAGAACTAATCGTTGCTGAAAAATACTCTGCCAGTTCCCCTGGGAATTGAAAAATACATTGATGCGAAATGTTGTCTAATGTTTTCTATACATATAACACTGCAACCAAATACATTTGGTTTTGTGATTTTTCAATCAATCGCAATTAACAGGAATGCTTCTGAAAATTATTCTTCCCCATCAGTAGAAAATTTTCGTATCCAATATTGTATGCGCGCGCAACGGAAAATGTTTCGCATCGCGAAAAACATATAATTTTCAATCGATTATTGCTCAGTCGCCGAAAGTTTCAAACTCAGAGAGTTCATTCCCCTTTAGTTTGCCTTCCAAATTGCCATCGTAAACCACACCTTCTCTCGATTCAATCACGCACAAAAAGCATACTTAAGCGATTTTCTGGTGGTGAAACGTAATCATTTTTCGTGAGGACATCGACAAGACAACATCGTTATTGAACGAGCTGAACTAGCGGAACGAACTGGACGAGCTGGACAGCAAGGGATCGAGGGATTCATCACCTGGCCTGACCTGACCTGCACGCATTCAATTTGTTTGGAACTGTGAGGGAGCGCAGAAAATCCGATTTATCAGAAGAAGAGAAGACGACCGAGAGAGTATCAGCACCGAGAAACGATTCCATTTGAGATATCGAAGCAGCCGCCACACACACACATTATATATATATATACGTGCGGAACTTCTTTCGTTTAAATTCCATCCAGCATCGAGAAGATTACGGAAAGATATTATCGTTGCTGAAAAATAATCTGCCAGTTCCCCTGGGAATTGAAAAATACATTCACGCGAAAGAGTTTTTTTAAAATGTTTTTCAACTGCGACCAAATACATTTGGTTTTGTGATTTTTCAATCAAGTGCAATTAATAGATGCTTACATATGACATATAACACTGCGACCAAATACATTTGGTTCTGTGATTTTTCAATGAAGTGCAATTAACACGTGCTTATTGAGTTAGCATTAATCACTGGTGGGCTTCGAGTATCGGAGAGAGTCTGGGAAGATGTTATTGTCGCTGAAAAATAATCTGCCAGTTCCCCTGGGAATTGAAAAATACATTCATGCGAAAGAGTTTATTTTAATGATTCCTAACATATAACGCTGCGACCAAATACATTTGGTTTTGTGATTTTTCAATCAAGTGTAATTAGCAGGAAAGCTTCTGAAGATTATTCTTCCCCATCAGTAGGATATTTTCGTATCCAATATTGGATGCATAAAACATTGTACCTCCAACGTAAAGCTCTCGTTTTCGAAGTCACCCAAATATTCATTTATTCATTCATTCAGAATGGATTCAGATTAGACTTCAAACAAATGATCACTAAATCAACGATAGTCCTACGTCACCGTTGCGGTTATACCATAGATATAATCCACTTCCTGTTTTTTACAAACATTTTGAGAATTACATTTTTTTTTATTTTTGTACGCTTCTCCTTGAATAGTAAATCTGAAAGCGAGGGGAGTAGTGACGACGAAATAGTGCGAAGCCATTTTGAATTTGCATTTTCATAAATAGCTGTGCTCTACTAGTCAAGCCCTTCCATTTGATACCCATATGGATGGGGTTTTGATAAAGTTAGTTTGCTAGTTTGTCTCCGAATTTCCATAGTCAACCACACCTCCTCTCGATTCATTAGCCAGCAAAAAGCATATTTAAGTGATGTTCTAGTGGCGAAAACCTATAGAGTTGAATGAACTGGAAAGTTTGAAGCCTCTTGAAAACAAAGAACGGAACGATGACGAAAACCATTCAGTATGTTTCGAACTGTGAGGGAGCTCAGCAGGGCCGAAGAAAACCTAAGAATTCCTAATCGTTTTCTGTTTTATTACAATTTCATTACACAATGAGAGTGAATTCCTTATTTTTTTCTATTTCCGGAAAAAGTTTCTCTAGCTGAGTCACGCTGAGCGTATCAAGAAATTTTCATTAACATAAAAAAATATCAAATTCTGAATTTATTTTGTTAGAGATTTAAGCGGATTTTATTATTTGTTTTTACGGAGAGGATTTTCCTGTATCAGATACAAGTTCTCTAAAGAGTGATTGTAGTGAATCACAGAAACGTCGCACATAGGAAATAATATTTGGGAAAGTAGTTAAATTCAAACATGGTGGAAAGTAGCTAGGAGGTTTAGTGTTTTGAAATTTCAAAGAAACTGAAAACTCATCTATTACGGAAATCAGAAGCAAATAACAGGCTGACCAAACATAATTTCAGAAACTATTAATGACGAAGGTCTCCGATTCGAACAGATCAATAGAGTTACTTCCACGAATAAAGCATCAATCAGTGTAGCTGCAATCGTTTTCATCGTTCTGAGCAGTCTCGAGTACGATCTGAATGATTCAAAAATAACTCACCAGGAAGCTAATGGTCGTACGTTTCAATTCGTCCGCATCGTTCGACCTGCATATGAGTTTTAGTTTCTAGTAAACACGCCAGCCTCCACGCCGATCTCCCCTCACTCTCTTCGCCTGCCTGGAAGTCGAAAGTATTGGCTATATCTTATTTATGTTTCGGTCATACACCGGTTTATTTTCAAACTTTATAAATATTAGTATATTGGCATCGATCCACCGCCCGATCGGGAGCTCGAATTTCGAAGGCAACCCAAAAATATACAAAACACCACTCTCCGCCGGAATAAATAAACCAGAGCACAATTTCATTCTGGCCCGCTCGAGCAAGACGGAAAGCCGGGACCGGGAGCAGATAAATGATAAATTAGTATCAACGATTCATAGCAATGATTCGTGGGTTTTCCGTGGTAAGCCAACCACAAGCGCGCCAATTTTGTCAACTCGGCTCGTTATATTTTCTGCTGTTGTGCGACTTTCGATATGGCGGATTTTTTTTTTTTTGCATTCGTCTCGTCTCGTTCAAGTTTCCATTGCAATTTTCCGACATGTATTGCATACTCAATCAGACCCGCAGTCGCTTTCTGTTTATGTTTTGGCGAATTAGCCGAGTTTCCTGGTTCGATTCTGGCGGGATTGGCGATTGTTTCGGTGGTGGTATATTTTTGGATCGGCGCAGAAGACGCCAGGCCTTGAATCATACCAATCGAGATTTTTGAACGATGACGATGCAGGTGTTAAATTGATGCGAATTATTTCAAACAATAATAACGATAATTGCACGCCGCGCTGCCAAAATCGAACGGCTCCCCACGACGGGGTGAGGGCTTTTTGTGATTGCGATGCTATTAAAATTAATTTAATCTTGATTGTTTGCATATTTCTGATCGGGCGGTGAATTGCAGTTGCAGACACATTCCGAGATGGAAATTCAAACATCGCTTTCCCAGAAGGTACACAATGCAGAATGTATGTATCTTCAAACAGTGCATGTATATTAACATACTAACAGTGAACTAAGAAAATTGTAATAAAAGACGGGTGGGTAATGTCGGGGACATAACCGGAGTGACGTAGGACTATACAAAGGGGACAGCTTTTGTGAAATATATATTTTAAATATATTGTTTTATTTTCTTCTCCTACGTTAATACCTACCTATCCACCTGAAAAATGGATTAGTTTACTGTTTACTCTTTATGAACATGTTGGTGGTTCTGAAAAGAACCTTTGGTGTTGTGTTTTTGTTATCACTCGATATCCCCGGTTAAATCTTCCTGTTTAGCTATTGCGTTTTCCACTCGCCACAGCTTTCACAGTTGGAAAATTTCTTCCCATCCAGCTTGTAACATGTTGTACAGTAAGTTACATTCAATGCGACGTGCCGAAGCACCAATCAGTGTCGCATTGGAGGCAATTTTAAACTGTAATTGAACATTTCCGATGACAGTGGTACAGTGTCGACTTTCAATGTGGGGTCATAATTTGGACCCCGAACTCTACTAAATATGTCGCATTACATGTCCGTCCAATTAGCTAAATGTCGAACTAATTGTAAATTACTGTACTTTCAAACTAGAAACAATTTAAGAATTGGTGAAAATTGAATAATCAGTAAAGTCCCCAACTATCAATAAGCTCAGAACAACTGCCAAATTCACATACTCATCAGATCCTGGCAAACAAATTATGAAAAAATCAATTTATGTTTTATTATTATTTTGGATATTATTTTAGAAAGCATTGAACTGTACTTCGTAAACTCTTTTTTGAAAGGTTTAATGGCCCTGATAAGCGCCGTGTTCTATGGAATGGCTCCAATTTAGAAAATTTAGTACTCGTGGTTTTGAAAAAAACCATTCCGAATGCCCTCGATGCCTCCTTGTTCTGGATTTGCCACCAGAGCAGATTGTATAAAGAACAAACTTTTTTCTTCTGCTACCATCTGCCGTTCTGCGATTGCGTTTGCCACTCGCCACTCACTGCAAGTGCCTGTTGTCTTGATGTCCACCGAACCGAATGTGTTCTGTTTCGAATGCGGGTTTTCTTATCGTCGCGAGCAGCTTTGCCAGCTAACTCGATCACTTTGGCGGCCGAAACTATATAACGCCGGCTAGGTGGACTGGTGCACTGGTACTAACGCGCTCGGCCTAGCTACCCTTGCGGGGAACTCCAGACCAACACGGTTCGAGCGGGATTTTGCCTTTCCCTTCACTTTTCCTCCTTTGCCATGTCCAGACATGGCTGCTTGGGTTGGATTGTTGATGTGTTGTGATGCAAACCGATGTGGTGTACGGTTTGAATGAGAATGATCGTTACGGTAGCTGAGCGGGGATTTTAAGCTGACTGGCTGGCTCGAGAATTACGCATGTGTGAGACTGCGACCAATGTTTCGTTCATTTTTTTCTTTTTTTCTTTCCAATCGTGCTTCATTCTATTTCGCTGCTGCTCTGGTTGCCCGTTTTGGTCGGTACGATTTGAAGAGCACAAAATGGACCAATCAAAAATGGGCACATAGTGCATTTGGACAATGCTTGATAATTCACAATTATTCAATTATTTATCTCAAGAAAAATGAAATGTTATTAGTTATGATAGATGCGTAGATATATTTCCTATCAATTGATGCAAAAACCTTTGCGATCTATTGAGAAATGCTCGAGTTATAAGCGTCCCAAATCTTGCATTTTTTCCTACTTGTTCAGTGCCTAGATTACCATTTCACCCCCTATATCTTCCGGTTAGACGTAGTCCTACGTCAAAAAAAAAAAGTGACCGTTGATACTAACCCTAGCCTCTATACGTGTTTCATTTAATAATAATATGGTGTTAATTGCAACATTTCCTGAGAGCCACTTTCTCTTGAATTTAAACCAAACCTGGGTAAAACAATTGAGACATGATTGTTAGCATTCATGATCGTGTGACTGTTGGAGATGTTCAGAAAAATCCAGGTTTGGCTCTATGCCATATTATGCGATCAGTTCACCGATTTGTTCGGGAATGAGACTCGATGAGTTTAGAGACATTCTCATCCACCGTCTTTCAGTTCATCAGCAATCATTCAAACAGTGATTCGTTGACCAGGAAATCGCACACGTTCGTATTTCTATCAGCACAAGGACATATTAGACGCAATAAAATCACCCATTTTGCTGTTCGCTTGCTCAGGCCTTGTATGTTTATAATCAGAATGTATCGATAGTTCCCTTCAAACATAATATGTTCATCGAACTAGCGTGAAATATTGAACTTATATCATGTCGTCAAAACTTGTTTCCATATTTCAAGCACTTTATAGATTCTTCGATAAATCGATGAATAAACTAGAAAACTTCCCGAGACGTGTTAGTGTTTTTTTCACAATTTGATAACTTTTCTGAACTACTTGAACATGCTAATAATAATCCGAAACACATTTTTCATATCATAACATAAACATAATTTATGGTAACAACACTGAACAAAATAAACAAGTAAAACCATCGGCTCAATGGTCTAGGGGTATGATTCTCGCTTTGGGTGCGAGAGGTCCCGGGTTCAAATCCCGGTTGAGCCCGGATCGCCTTTTTTTTGGAGAGTAAATTGTAAGTTCGTCAAAAAGTAGGTATGGATTTGAAGTTGAAGTCTGTGTCGGGGAAACACATTTCAGTCGGAACAATAAATACCCCGACTTTCATGTATTTGCAATGTCGATTTCTCCAACACTGCTTGGTTTTGAAGTCTGTGTTCCCACATTGCGGTGAGAACAAAAATCCCCATACTTTCATGTGTTTGATATGCCGATTTCCACAAGGCTGCTTGGTTATGATGGCTGTGTTGGGGAAACCGAAAATCGGGCCAATCAACACGAGGTAGTTAGGGCGTTTAGATAACGCTTAACATTTTACAGTTATTCAATTGTTTATCTAATGAAAAATAACATTTTATTAATTGCGATGAATGCGTAGAAATATTCCCTATCAATTGATGCAAACGTCTTTCCGATCCAGTAAGAAATGTTCGAGTTATAAGCATTCGGAATCTTTCATTTTTTCCTGCATGTTCTGTGTTTAGGTTTTCATTTTACCCCCCTATATATTCCGGTTAGACGTAGTCCCACGTCAAAAAATAAACCCTAATTGGAGCTACAGGCAAAACTGTTTTTGTGCGATTCTTTATTTGTGTGACTCATTTTGTGCGATTTTACTATGAAATCGAGATCAAGTCCCGACAAACCTGATGGCTCAAACAATAAAATCGCACGGAAACAGTCACGCAAATGAGAAACAGCACAAAACGCGATCGCACAAAAACAGGGGTGGCATTGCGAAAATTCGAACTCAAATCGAATTGGTTTTAGTATTATGTATCTTTTTCTAGTTCATATGTTCGGTGTACTAGATTTAGAGCAAAATTTGTCTCGTAGAGAAATGTAAAATTTATGGGTTCGTAAACAAAGCTGGTCAAAGGCATGTCAAAATGGTCGAAACGAACATAAATCACTCGTTTCGGAATGCGCAATGTCACCCCAGGTTTGCCTGTATTTAGTCGTCACCCAAGGAGGGAGTGAAGGAAATCGGGATTTTCGAAAAATGTTTTTTGATGCCAAATGTCTTAAAATTGCATGAAACGTCGAGATCTAGTGGCATCTAGAATTTATTTTGTCAAAAATTGACACTCTGGGACACTTGGTTTGTTGACGTAGAACTACGTCTTTCATTAAGGGTGCCCAAATCAGAAAACAGGTCACGTTTTTATGAAATAAAGTTAACGTTAATAACTATTTTTTTGTCGTTACTAACGGATTCTGGCGATTTACATACCAAACGAATCGTAAATTCCCTAGGATTTGTTTGATATGCTATACATTACAATCCCATAGTCTGTATATGGTTCAAATTGATGAAAATTGAAAGCATTCCCATTTACTCATACATTTGTTCTGTCCGTTTGTGTGCTTTCCCGAACAGAGCTGTCAATAACAAGCAACTTATCGACGAGCAACAAATGGGAAATTGTAAGATGTAAAGTCTCCGTGAACAAAGGAAAAGAAGAAGAAGAACTAAGGGGAATATTTGCTTAGAGTATAAACAGTAGATCTTGCTGAGGCAAACTTCATTCTTTGTGTGGACACCGATTGGACAACATCGTTGCTGGACGAGCTGGACGGCGAGGGATCGAGTGCCTTTCTCAAGGCAATGAGGGTGGAGGTATAGTTCAAGAGTCCAGTAAAGTTTTCCAAGGGCCTTTCTCAAGACTAGAGACGAATGAACTGAAAAGTTTAAAGACTCTATAACACAAAACTTAACCTAACCTAAGGCAAACTTCATTCTTCGTGAGGACATCGACTGGACAACACCGTTGCTGGGCGAGCTGGACGGCGAGGGATCGAATGGTTTTCTCAAGGCAATGAGGGTGGAGGAGTAATATGAGGAAAGAGTAGAGTTTTCCAAGGGTTTTTTTTGAAGGCTAGAGATGAATGAACTGAAGAAGTTTAAAGACCCTTTAATTCAACAAGGAAAGGCAAACTTTCAGTATCGTTCTAGATACGAAACAATGAACATCGCTTGTTCTTCCTTGTTTTGCGCCGTCACATGTCTTCGTTTCGGACTGAGCTGTGGACGCGACCAAATTACTCACTCGTTGATGTCTCTGGCATTGTAATCATTGCATCAAACCGACGCCATTGCATTAATGTTTCGAGCTACACAATTGTGTGGGGAATCATCAAGCTAGGCTATCGTCAGCTCACCAAGAAAATAAATGTTCTGGAATTTTGTCAGTGATTTGGTTTCGCATGACGGTAGGAAAACTCTCTCCACAAATGATGACAGCTAAGCTAAACTGGCAATATTAACAGAAAGGGCTTTTGTTGAGAAGAGCGCAAAACAAAGATTAGTGTGTGTATATTTAGTTTCTTCAAGCCATCGATATATGGATATTTGTGTGCGTACGTGCGTGCTTCATAACCCGTACGTAAAAAAATGTCAAATGATTCTACAATAAAAAAAACATTTCAGGGCGACCAAACTAGTGGAATGGTTATTTCTAAATTTTCGTAGCATTATTAAATAATATCCGCAGTTATAAACAAGCGACTTGAATTAAACTACAGCGTAGTTCTACGTCAACAATGCGGTCGTGTCCTGAACACAACCTTCTATATTTTTTTCAGTTGCAAATATTGTGAACATCATGCTTGCTCGTCATTTGTATTAGATTCATATATCTACATTAGGGTGGCAGCGAAAATGGTCATGTCAAATATCAAAAACCGATCATGTACATTTTTTTTATTGGCCCATAAAAATGACCTGTGTAAAGTTTCAGCTCAATCGGATATCATTTAGGGGTGCCTCCAAGAGCTCAAAATTTTGATTTTTTGATTCTCGAAAATCTTCAAAGGGGGCAGTAAAGGAAATTTTGAAAATCGAATTTATTTTTTAATGCCAAATGAGTTCATGAAACGTCGATCTGGTGTCATTTCTAAAAAAAAATTTTTTTGGCCGAAAAGCGACCTTTTGGGACTTAGCCTGAGAGACAATGAAGGCATGGAAAAAAAATAATTATCGAATTTAAAGAACCGACCATGTACATTACGTTTATTGACCCAAAAAATGACCTGTGCAAAATTTCAGCTTGATCGGATATGATTTAGGGATGCCTCAAAGCTCTTTTGATTTTTGATCCTCCAAAATTTTCCAAGGGGGAAATTTCTATAATAGTAATTTTTTTCGATGCCAAATGTTTTAAAAATGCATAAAACGTCGTGATCTGGTGTTATCTCGAAAACAATTTGTTGGCGAAAATCATGTTCGATAGAGCTGAAACTTTGCACAGGTCATTCTTTTGGACCGGTTTCTGAAATTCGATGATGAATTTGTTTTCCATACATCCCTTGCCACCCTATTCTACATCATGTAATTAATGCATCTCGAGGACCTCAATGCTGATCATGGATTGTCCGATGAACCGATGTTCGTTTGTCCACATGATTATTATGGCAACCGCTTGACGCGCTGCAGTTTGTTTGTTTTGTTTTTGTTGTCCTTCGCGCAAAGCAGAAACAAAGTTTCTCTGTGTTGAATGCTGTGTGTAGTGTGAATTAATCACTTCGGAAAATATTGAACACTTCTATAACTGAATCGAATTAAATATAACCCTTTATCCTTTCTCCTCAAGAAACAAAAAAATCCTCTTGTTTTATGTCAAGTATTCAACTGATCTCATTTGCCTGTGTCAGTTCCCTTATCTAGCCAGCGAATGGCACTGATAACGGCAATGTTTCTAAATGTGCGGCTGAATCATCAACATCCCACTTATCCCCGTAAGGCTGAGTGTTGACTCCAGCGTTACTATTTCCTCAAACATCCAGTACCGCCAATTTCGAAACAGGTCTCCTAAATAACCAATCTGTCGTCTGGACAACCGCTTGTCGAACTCGACCATCTTTCCCTTTCGTCACGTCTAATACACGGCCACGAATTAATCCGTTGCACTTCTTGTCATCGATCAAGATCACCACATCTCCAACACCAACAGGCTTGACATCCTCAAACCATTTGGTACGCCTCGTTAGTGTTGGAAGGTATTCGCGAACCCAGCGTTTCCGAAAATGGTCCAGATCATTTTTTTTAATCGTCCAAGTGTTGCTGATAGTCTTGTCGGAAAGCCCCAATTCACTCGAAGGTTGTTCAACACCCCTCAAGCTCCCCAGAAGGAAATGGTTTGGGGTGAGTGCTTCCAGTTCCGGTGAATCTAGTGGTAAATGTGTTAGTGGGCGGCAACTGACGATTGCTTCTGCATCCACCACCAGCGTCCACAGGGCGAAGTCATCGAGTTTGTTGTTCTGGGGTATACTGGTTATAGCTACTTTAACAGAACGCACCAGTCTCTCCCAAAAACGCCCACCACCCCCCCCCCCCATGGCGGGGATGCTGGTGGTATGAAAAACCACTTAGTCCGTGTGTTGTTAAAGGTTAAATAAGTAGTGATTTCATGTTAATAAAATAGACTTCTCTCTACAACGAATATTTTCGATGGTACAGATTTTTGATACAGATTTTTGGAATGAAAAGTACAGATGAGAAAGAGTTTGAACCCCTCTGGTACAGATTTGAATGTGTCAACGCTGGTTGCAGCTACTTCTTTATCGATTTTTTTATCGGCTCTCGCAACATTCCCACAAAATATCGTCCGTTGTCGGAATAAATCTCTAGCGGTGCTCCTCTTCGATCGACGATTCTGCGGATGCACTCTATGCAGGACGGTCTATCGTACAACGAGCCTACAAATTCGGTACGGCCTTCGAGCCTTATTACTCCTCGAACAAATATTGACTTCCTTTTGAGGTCCTAATAATGAATTTCAATTCAATGAAATTTTGATAGCTGATACAAATAGGCGACTTTCTTTTAGAATGTATTGCATTAGGCTCTTTTAGGTTAATTCAATTGTGCGTGCGTTTACTCCTGGGATTGCTATGGAAATATAGTTTAATCTTTGGGAAAATGTACGCAATAATAATTAGTTTTATCTGCCTACTACAGCTATAGTGTAATGTAAATTAATCACTTCAAAAAATATTGAACACTTCTATAATTGAATCGAATTGAATATAACCCGTTATCCTTCCTCCTCAAGAAACAAAAAAAAATCTTCTTTTTTTATGTCAAGCATTCAACTGAACTCATTTTCCTGTATCAGTTCCCTTATCTAGCCAGTGAGTGGCACTGATAACGGCAAGGTTTCTAAATGTGGGGCTGAACCATCAACATGTCCAAAAAAGGCAATATTCTGGAGAAAGGCTAAATAATGAATGGATCAATATGATGGCAGTAAATACAAGCAACAAGAAATACAAAACCTACTTGAAAATTCGAATATCTTCATTCAAAAATTGTGATTTCTAAAACCGGACAAACCATAATCATTTTTCGGAAAAACCATGATCAGAGATGGACAAATCATGATCATAATCCAACGTCTTGATTATATGTGATATTCATGAAGAAAAATCGATTTGCATTTACTAACTGCGTGAAAACACCCAGAATCGGACAAACCAAAATCATTTACTCTATAAATAATACCATGAAAACTAGTCAGACTCATGTTAACACTAAACCTACCATCATTTTATATATACCGATTCCAACCGCTGGCGGTCAAATGACCGCTTTTCGAATAAACGTTATGTTTTTTTAAATCAATTATGATCAAAACATAATTTTTCATAAACAATGAAACACAATTAATTATCATGTAATAATCATAAAATATTCAACATTTTCCATAAACATATCTTTTTCATGTAGAACATATGTTTATTATTTTCCTTTATTTGCACCATCCAATTTGACAGGTTTTTCGTCTCTCTGAAATTGCACTTGATTCTCCTTAAGTTTTATCCATACTTTTCATTCCTTGTTCCTGAAAATCTTGATATTCAGTGGCAAGTTCCTCCTCCAACTGAAATAGAAATTCTTGTCGCGATATGTTTTCTCCTGTTGTCTGCTTGTACAAAATCCAAGCATTTATACCAGTCAAATCCAAAATGTTGAAAAATACATGAACAGGCCATCTATCAGATATTTATTTTGTGTTATACTTTTTATACTTTTTAGACATTTGGTCTGTTATATTCACACCATATTCAGTGTAGTTATAATATGAAATAGTCTCAGGTATACATTTACCTATTTTTTCCAAATTTTACGAACTTATGTTTCGAACTCAGCGAGAGAACTTTTTTGTTCGGTTTGCTTTTATAAATTGTTAAAGTACAATTTTCTGATTTGTAAAGCTGCGTTGCAAAACGTGCAATCATTCTTTTGTTCTGCAGGTTTGGGCAATTCCATCTTGTTCGCTGAAATAAAGTCTGCTTCATTTAATATTGGAACACAAACAATTGCGTGTAGTTCAGTCATTTATTAACGAATTCATAATTTGTTTTTCATACAAATGTAGCATTTTCTTTACTCTTTCATAAAAAATTATTCATTGCTGTTTCGAAGAAATTCTCGTACTTTTCCCGTAATACGGCACATTAGGCGGCGCACACCCTTTTCGTCCACCGTTTTGGCGATTTGATTCCACCAGTTCTTCATTTGAGTCATGTTCCTAACAAGTTTTCCCTTTGCCTTAAGCCTCCGCTTCGTGATTGCCCAGTATTTCTCTATCGGCCGGAACTGGGGGCAGTTTGGGGGGTTGAGGTCCTTCGGTATTACGCTGACCCCGTTCGTTGCGTACCATTCCATAACCGTTTTGCTGTAATGGCAGCTTGCGAGGTCCGGCCAAAACATTACTGGACGGTCGTGGGCACGAATAAACTTCAGAATCCGTTTCTGTAGGCACTCTTTTTTGTAGACTTCTGATGTCATTGTCTTGTCAGTGAGAAAGACTTTGGTTTTCTGTCCACAACTGCATATCCCCTGCCAAATCATGTACTTGCGGGCGAATTTATCCGCAAACACGAACTTAAATTTTGCAGGTACATCCCCCCGAGCCGTCGCCAAATAAAATTTTTGACCTGGGATTTGCCCAAAGTCCGCTTTCACGTAGGTCTCATCGTCCATCAGAATACATCCGTCGAACTTGGTCAGCACTTGGTCGTACAGCTTTCGAGCACGGATTCTGGCCACATTGTTCTGCTTCAGCGTCCGATTTGGCTGTTTGCTGGCTCGGAATGACCTTATTCCTTCCCGGAGACGAATTCGTCGCATCGTACTGTGAGCGGCCTGGAACTTATTGGCCAAATCGCGGTCTGAAAGATTGGGATTCCTCTTGACGGCCTTGATGACTTTCCCACGCAGTTTCCGGTCGACAGTTCCACTCCGACGCTTCGAATGCGGCTTCCGAGCCGTCGTCAATGTTTCCTTGTACTGCTTGATAACACGCCATACGGTATTTCTGGGCATTTAAAGCTGTTTAGCTAGCTTAGATGCCGACAACAATGGATTTTCAAGAAAACTGTGCACAATTTTATCTCTCCGTTCGGCTTCCATGGCGGTTGTTTACAAAATGCTATCGTTTGGTGTTATGACATAAATACATGGTGAAAGGTAATGAATTTCCCGACACGTGGGTGAAAAAAGTTTCCAAATCCGTCCACTAGGAGCGCCACAATGAGCAAAAGAATTTGTTCCAATATTAAATGAAGCAGACTTTAGCCCCTATCAAAGTAGTTCTTCCTGATAGGAGTTTCGTTACTAAAGATTCACTTGTCTCAGAATTACCATTATCGTTGGTTATATCCCTTTCGCACCCTGTGGTTCAGTGGTTCAGTGTTTCACTTTCCGAAGTGTGAAAATCCCTTTTCAAAATATTTACTCTTAACGTTTGATACCTACCAAAATGTAATTCCAAACTGAACGGGTTTGTGGGCATACATTGAGTAAATTTATAAAATTTATAAAAATTATATTATTTCCACCTTCGTCATAAGAGCGAATTTGTCAGTCTGTAAACGCTTCGTTCGTCTCCTTCACCAAAACGAAAATTCACATGATTTCCGGGAAACAATCTCTGTTCATTGTTCGCGAAAAAAAATCAGGGCCCCATTTTTTATTCCATAAATATAAAATGTTGCAATTTCTCGTTTGATGCGCACCACGTGCATATAGAATTGGGAATTCTGGGAATTCTGCAGAAGTTAAATTCCATTCGGATCCAAACACTCGACGTGCTTCACCTTCTGTACACATTTTTACATGTTTCATAATTCGTTGCTCAAGTAGCAACGAAAATGCACTCCTTACTTCTCCCATCATTATATTGCGTTTCGCAAACCCAGTTGGTCCGGGCGTTTCTCTAAAAATTGTATGAAACGTGAATTTCCCAGGTCCAGAGCTATGAATTTTCAACAAAGATATTCCATAAGGTGAAGTTTCCATACCCTGAATGTTCTGTTCGCAATGATCATCGGAGCTAGAAAACAATTTCATTCTTTTTTGTTCCCTACGTGTGTTCACAATGTTTCCTTCCTCATTCTCGGTGTCGAGTAGATCAAAGATTAGATCCAATAGATCATATATACTTTCCATATTCTCAGAATTTGCTTCGTGTATTTCAGACCATAATTCGTTATGATCGTTTATTTCTTCTAACAACATTCTTTTTTTTTACATGCTGGGAATAAATTTCTGAATTTGTATTTTGATAATCCATCAATAATAAATTAAAAAAATTATCACTTACTATTTTTTCAAAAAAAACTTAAAAAACTTAAAATGCTTGCTTGAGCTTCAATGCAAAAAACTTCATAAAAAATCATATATTCTTCAGCGGTCAAATGACCGCTCATGGTAGGTAAAGGATTATCAGGAAAAACAAAAGAAGAAGAGAAGTAGAGTTTGAAAAATAAAGTAGCTTTATAATATAGAAAAAGTCGTGTAGTAACTTCACATGAAATGAAAACCTGGAATTTAACAATTTTGATTAAAATTTCAAAAGCGGTCAAATCGGACCGCTCTGGTAGCCTTAGTGTTAACTTTACAAGAGAATTTTTTGGAGGAGAAAACTTCACATGGTTTTTTTGAAACCTGAACTGGAGATGGGAATCACCTTGCACGACGGAGCTCCGTAAATGAAGTGTTGCCTCAAGGTCCGTCGATTGAAGGAAGGGGAAAAGGTTAACGGTGTTCCCGACAATCGCCATGATGTGTTGCCAGTATTCATGATAACTCACTTCGTTAAGTGGTGCCAACTTCTTAACTGAGCTAAACTCGTAATCTGTTTGTTATTATGGAATGTTGCATTTTGTTATGTATACCTATTTAAAAGCCTATTTTGACTTATTATTTCATGGTAGCAAAGTTTTTAGAAAAAAATAAAGACAGTTGTGCAATGATTCAGGGTAAAAAATACGCAAAAGGGTTTCCGTCTCTAAATATGAAACTGAATCGAAGATCATGTTTTCATCCAGTAGAATCCACTGCTTCATACGCTTCGCTCGAGCTGCGACAATAACAAACGAAAAATACATCATCACCAATTCGAGTCTCAAGGTTTATGACCTTTGTATCTCTGTTTTGCTTTCACTCCATTTACCGCTTTTTCCCATCTATGCGGCCGCGCATACATTACCCCACATGCATACACTCCGAACGCATGCTCTCCCGTTCCGACCTGGCATCATCGGGTCTATTCCCACACCACTCGAGACTTCTTGCACTCTCGGTGGAATCTTCTTTATGCTACACCATATTATGGATGCTCCGTGTCGCCTTTCCCCAAGTTCTCCTCGAAGCAACTGCCAGCGGCCGTGTGGCAAGCGAAACCAACCGATTCTCAGGCTGGAATTGTTTTATCTTGATAGCAACATACTCTGCGGAAGAGCAAAATTCATCGTGCCTGTGATTTAGAGCCGCTCGAAAACAAAGAGAATCATATTTAGGCCCGAGGTCCCAGGCTGCTGAGGCTGTGCCGCTGTAATTCCACAAGCCCCCAGGAAGACATCCAGGGCATAGATAGGAACCTATTTCACTGCTGGGGTTTCCAGCCCACGCGACTTCTATGCGCCAGGTGAGCAAAGTGCTGTTATGAAATGAAAATACGTACCGAAACACACACACACACACACACACAAACAGGAATACGCGCTCGCTGGAGCCCCCTTCCCGGCTGTTTGGAGGCATTTTGCATATAAATTATTCCGAAACCATCGAGATGTGCCGCCTTCGAAAGCTTCTATCTCCACCCACATCGTACACGCCCTGCTTAATCCAATGAAAATGCTTTAATTTATATGCACGTGAAAAATTTCATTTTAAGGTTCTAATCCTCTGTATGCTTTTCGGGCAAGAGACAAAAGAGAGGTGCATTTCGTTAAATTCCTCGCTGAGAAACTGTGCTGTTCAGTTTTTGTTAGATGTTGCAGTTGCATCTTCTGGGTCTAGAAACTAGAATGTTTCATCTTCTGAGTTACCGCAGGATGCTATAGTAGATCAAATGATAATTAATTTCCAATTTATTCGCGGAATGACTACATCACGTCAAATTCGCTCTTATATAACGTTCTTTGTCCGCAAGCTCCCCGCCCAATTAGTCGGATTCTATCCAGCGAAGAGAAAGTTTAATCAGCCGTAATCACATCCGCAGAGGAAAGCCAACTCCGAATCATTAAACCGAGTGGGAATTCGAACGAATGCAAAACAGAAGGAAAAAAAAGAGAATCCCAATCTCATATTCTATTTAATCATTCAATTAATTAGGCCCATTACACCGGTTTTAATTAGATTCCATTGTGTCGCTGATTTAGGTCTCATTATCGGCAAACGTTCGGTCCCTACTGTTTGGCGAACATTGGTACCGTTTTCCGTTTGGCTTGGCTCAGGTGATGCTGCAAAATTTACCTCTAAATACATACTCACACACACATACGTGAATGTACACATGTTCCAACGGCAACACGCAGATTAGCATCAGCATGAGCGCTTTGCTGCTCACCTACCGCATCGAAAATGCTCTAATCGTTCGGGAGGACTAGGGCAAGGTACTAACCGAAACCAACTAGCTACCGGGATGGTGGAGATTATTGCGAGAGGATGGGGATTTTGATGGGATTGGGTGCTTACCGTTGCCTGTCGGGGTGGATAATTACGATATTGTCTCCATGGCAAGATCGCATAGGTAACCAGGCGAAATGTGACGGTTGTCTGGTAGAAGGGTGTTTTTTGTAAAATCTTATCTACGCAAACATGAGTATTGTGGGATTACGATCTAGAGTTCAACTATCTTAATGTCACGTTTTATCTGAATTATCTAGTGTGTATCTTGTAAGCATATATTCCTTCTTTCCTTCAAACTGTCATTGAACTGGGAAAGCATGGGCGAGCTACGGACATAATGAGCACACCGTGCAAAAAGAACACCCCTCGAAACAACGTATTCTGCAAAAATTGTTTCTCAGATTGGGTTATAATACACTCGACAAAAAAAAATAGTGGATTAGAGTGCGGAGTCGCAATTTTTAGGTGACTTTCGAAATGCTGTAACTTATAGAAAAATTAACGCGGAGTTTCTCGGTTTTCAAAATCTATATAAATAAAAATGTAAGGAAAAATCTGTTGGTAGGCGGAAAACCCGAAGAAGGGCTGGTCCGATTTTAGCCTCCTGTATTTTCACCTCTATTCCGGTACACGATCGGGTTTGAAATTAGCAAAATGATGCATTTTGTAACCCGTTCAACTTCGAGTAAACACATTTATCAATCCGTTCGACTTCGAATTATTTCGAAATTTGTTTTCCATCATTGCAAGGATGCCAAATTTGCAGACATTTTCGCACTTTTACTGATATTTAATGTTTGTCGTAAACTCTATCCTGTTGCAGACTTATATTTTCAGTTGCAGACTCCAGGGATATGGCATTCATTTTCTTTATGGCTTGATCCAGTTCCCTGCACTAACAACCTCTTTTTCCAGACATCACGTCGCGATTCACACGGTTGCAAAGATAGCTGGCAGTGTATAAAACACATCAACATTCAGATTTTCGTCGAAGACCTTAAAAAAATCATCTGGCATCTCTGGAAGTGATGACATTTACTCTTGTAAATTCCTAAAGGGTAATGTTTCTCATCTGTGTATAAAAAGTTCAATTTAAAAGCAATTGCTTAGGACGAAAAAACGCACAAGCGAATCATATACGACCATTCGTCAACGACACACCACTGAAACCACCCGTTGCAGACGCAGAAACTATCTTCGGTTTAATCATTCGAGAAAACAAATACCAGCGGACATAATCTACGACGGTGACAAGTGCCTATCCTTTAACGACGTTTCGCCGCAGGGTCCGGTGCATTTCCTAGTCATTCCCAAGCAGCGAATCACAAAACTTGAAGATGAAACCGCGAAGGATGTGGAAACGTTCAGGCATTTGATGGAAATTGCAGGTCATCTGAGAAAATAGAAAGCCCCAAATGGATTCCGATTGGTAATCAACAATGGAGACCATGGGTATCAGATGATTCACATTCACATTTGTACATTATTGACGGCCGTTAGTTGAGTTGGCCTCCAGGATAATCTATAGTTTTCTGTTTTTGATGATATGTTACCGCTATCTATTTCATCGCTGTCGGAACTGAATGTATTTAAAGTTATCCTTCAAACTGTTATTCCTTTATTGACAATTCATTTGACACCTATCTCGAACTATAAATTTCTCATATTCCCTACTGTAGTAGCTGCCTATCTTTGGCCATTTCTCGATAAGCAACGATAGCCAAATTAAGTTGAACTTTTTTGTGCTCTGTGGAGTGCCGACTCCATCTGAGCAGGATATTCTCGAAATTTCATGTTGGAAGCTTACAAGGTACAACAGCATCCGTTCACGGTGAACCAGTAGGTGCCGGAAATCGACTGGCAAGTATTCCTCCGAGAAACCGCCAATCAGATTGTCCTCGAGCAAAGTCCATAGAAGCTGGAAGCTGTGAGGGAACGGCTATACGAGCTGCTATCCCAAGGCGTCCCATCGGATGTTATATTCCGTCTATTGGTACACAATCTGGACAAAAATTTTAAATTTTAAATCGAAATCTATATCATTTTATCTTGGTTTCACCTTTAATTCCAATGTATTCCAATACGCAATAAATTATTTTCTGCAGAAACTATAACTTTCATAACAATTTGCCGTTTTTGTTTTTGTTTTGGTTTCACAGTTGTCTGAATGCTGCGATGAAAGTTCGATATTCGAAATTCACCGCTCTTGAGGATTTGAGGCGAACGGGTGGGATGCCAAGTATTCGAACTCGATCGGATTGTGAAATCCAATCAATCCAATCGCCGATTGTGAACCGGAATGAGGGTGTTTGTTGTATTCGTCTCTTCCCGTAGATCAATATAGTGGAGAGAAAATTCGGAAAATCCTGAAGGAAGGTTGGAAAATTCGGAAAATTGAATTCCCACATGTTCGAAAATTACATCATAATAGGCGTTGTTAGTCCATTCGATGTTTGCGCTATCGAAATTGATTTTTGTTCGTAAGTGGAAATGAATTTTCAGGCGAAATAACGCATACAAATGAAACACAAATTTCTGCATTAATCGAGAACTAATCGAACAAATGAAATGAAATTTGGTATGTGGAGGTTTTAGGGTGCAATAAATGAATCTATGGTGGTTAGATTCTCCGCCCCCTTCTCTTAAGGGGAAGCGGGACGGGGCTGGTTCTGCCATACAAATGAAACACAAATTTCTGCATTACTCGAGAATTAATCAAGCAAATGAAACCAAATTTGGCATGTAACATAACGGAAAAACTTGTTATTTGCAAGTGGTTGAAAAATCTTGAACGAGAATTGTGTAATCTGATATTATAATTTCGAGTTTTGGTACTAGGTACTAGGTACTAGTACTAGGAATATTATATAAAAAAAGGTTATTTTAAAGGGTAGATTAGAAGATCAATCAATGAACAATTCTGCGATTGGACCCATGAACAGCGCTTAGTAAGAAAACGTGGATGTGATAACGAAAAATAAATTTTGGGCAGGACGAAGTTTGCCGGGTCAGCTAATTTAGATTTTTTTTTCGAACACATTTTTATCTGGCTTTGTGTAAGTTTAATGAATCGATTAGACCAATACATTTTTTTCAAACCAATTTAAAACAAATTAAATTAACCGTTTTAAACAACTTTCATTTGATTCCTAGAACGTTCTTGTAGGACCTTTCCATACAGAGATATATCTGTTAGAATGAAAAATTACCTCTTCGTCTTTGATGGTGAATAATTCAATAAATAATTATCACACCGCAAATCGATGGGTAGTTTTGAACATTCCAATAAATTTTGCATAAGGTTAATTGCTTAAACGAAAAAAAAACATATTAGGAGTACAAATTGAAAAACGAAAATCGACCACATCGTAAAAAACATATACATATTTTATGTATATATATTAGGGTGCCAATGAATGTATGGGAAAAAAAACGACCGTAAAATTTCAAAAAGTTACCCTATACAAAATGATCAACACCTCGAAAAAACACCCATGCAAAATATCAGCTCACTCGGACTTAAGGGAGAGTGGCGCGAAGCGGACATAGTTAAAGTTTTTTGAAAATCGAAAAATCACCCAAGGAGGGAATAAAGGAAATCGAGGTTTTCGAATTTTCTATTGTGATGCCAAATGTCTTCAAATTGCACGAAACGTCGAGATCTAGTGACATCTCAAAAAAAAAAAAATTCTGTCGAAAATTTGCAATCCGAGACTTAGTTTTTTTTTCGAAGTACAAAACGAAAAGTATGGTTTTGGGTGCCAATAAAAATAGTCATCTCGATTTTTCATTCGGAACATGCTACGGAATGTTGATTTGCACGATAATATACCCTATGCAAAATATTAGCTCATTCGGACTTCATTAACTGGTGTCACAAAAGTTTGAGTTTTTTTGAAAAATGAAAAACCACAAAAAATCAAGATTTTAAAAAAAGTGATGCCAAATGTCTCAAATGTGCATGACACGTCAAGGTTTACAGTTATCTCAAAAAAAATTTTGTCAAAAATCGATTTTTTCAGATAAAAAAACGACCAAGCGCCCAAAAAAAATTTTCCCATTAACTGACAGAATGTCCCTCTCGGGATAGTCATGTTTCCTCTCATTAGAAAACTGGACCGATTTTCAATGGGCACCTTACACGATCAAAAAGATTGACAATAAGTGTCTTCAATATCGTTACAGCTAGACTTTCAACATCCGATCTAACCTCAATCAATATTTCGCCACCTTACACGGTCAATATCGCCCTCAACCCGAGACAACGAATCATCAGATCAGAAGGCTAAAAGGCAATTTTCAATTGGTAAAATTTGAATGAAAATAACTACTTGGTATTATTTGATTCGTTGAAGCGCGTAGTCCTAACCCTAACCTATTTCCACTGAATTTTCAGATATTCCTACTAAAATTTATTATTATACTATAACGTCAATTTCAGACATTTATTTTTGGATGGGATTTTCTCACCACTTGCAGAAAAAAAGTGATTTGCATTCACATAGAATACTAATTTGATTCGGACAAGTTAATTTTCATTCATAATTTACACTTTAAAACTCGTTTTTCCTTCTCAAAAACACATCATAATACTCGCTTCACAAATACAGACTGTTCCTTTCAGTTTCAGAGGTTATATTATATGCAAGCAAATGTTTTGATTCCATAAACTAGCTGACTCGGCAAACTTCGTCCCGCCAAAAATTTGTTTTTTGTTATCAATACCTTCAAACATTCACGTTTTCTTACTAAGCGCAAGTTCATGAGTCCAATCGCAGAAATGTTCATTGATTGATCTTCTAATCGTCCCCGTTGAGTTAACATTTTACTAAAAAATTGCTAGTACTTCTACCAAAACTCATCATTATAATATCAGATTATTTTCAGACACAATTCTCGTTCATGATTTTTCAACCACTTGCAAATAACATCTTTCGCCATTACATGGAATAAATGTTCGATACAGAAAATATGATAGAATAAAGACAGACCCCTCCCCTCTTCTCCCCTTAGAGAGGGGAGAGGGGTGTCTATTCACCATAGAAACGTTTCGTGCCCCCTAAAATCTTCACATGTCACATTTGGCTCCATTTGCTTGATTAGTTTTCGAGTTATGTAGAAATTTATTTTTCATTTGTACGACAGCCCACCCTAAGAGAGGGGGGGAGGAGTCTCGAACCACCATAGAAACATTTATTGCACCCTAAAACCTCTATATGCCTAATTTGGTTTCATTTGCTTAATTAAGTCTAGAATAATGCAGAAATTTGTGTTTAATTTTCTATGGTAGATTTCCGACTATTCTGCGGATAATCGGGATTCTACTGTAACTTGAATTAACACGTGATGTTTTCTCACTTGTGATTTCCCCAGATCTTCTCATCCTCCAAATTTTATAGCGAAGTGTGAAGAAACACACAACTTAGATTAAAGTGGCTGCCCCGCTCGCTAGCGCAAAAATGACCGGGTTCAACGTTAAAAAATTCCTAAAACGTTGTTAATTTTCATTTACTCTCTCACCATCACAATGTCAGTTTTCTTTGAGGTTTTGATTTGTATCGTGAAAAGTACCATATTTTACTATTTAAAGTACCGTAACTTACATTTAATGCGACACTTTTAATTGGACATTTTTACCTCTAATTGGACATTTTTGTAAACATCAAGTTCGGGGCCCAAATTTTGGTCCCACATTGAAATTCGCCACCAGACGTCGATACTGTACCACTCTCATCGTCAATGTCCAATTACAGGTCAAAATCGCCTCCAATGCGACACTGAGTGGCGCATTAAATGTAAATAACTGTATCAGTTTTCCACAAATGTTTTGATTTTCCGAGGCATGCGAATCGTTGACCTTTCTAACAGTAGGAACAGTTAAAAATAAACTATTTTGTGTACTAATTGTATAATCTGGATTTGTTTAAGTTTACCTGTTCGTATAAGTTTTCGACGATATAGCGCCGTAAAAAGACCAGTTTCAAAAGGCAGCACAGAAACAACACATCCTGGGTACTAGTTCCGTTATTTTAACTTTAATGGTTCACCATCTCCTCTATCTCACGTATTATTGACTTTTTTTTTAAAAAAAAAAGTAGCAAAACACGTAATATTCGCAACAAAAAAAAACACTTGTTATGAATTGCTTTGCGATCGCTGCTTTCCGTCAAAGCTAAGATGTCATAGTTGAGAGTGTATAATTGGATCGTGTCCTTACACACTTCAAGTACAGATTACCTTGTCATAAACGTACCCAGAGGTGATTGTTTCTATACTTGAAGAATTGTATAGTTTTATATCGCACTAGCTGACCCGGCAAACTTCGTACCGCCCAAAGTTTATTTTTCGTTATCACATCCATGTTAATTATTAAGCGCACGTTCAGCGGTCCAATCGCAGAACTGTTCATTGTTGATCTTCTAATCTATCCTTTAAAATCTTTTTTTACTATAAAATTTCAGTACTTCTGCCAAAACTCGACATTATAATATCAGATTATTTCCAGACACAATTCTCGTGCAAGATTCTTCATCCTCTTGCAAATAACATGTTCGTTCCCCGAGTTTTGCTCTTATCAACACATTCGGCGATCCATTTTTATTTATATAGATAGAAGACGATATAGAAGTGCGTCTATATACCAAGTGTGATTCCATTTGTTTCATTAATTCTCGAGTTGTTCAGCACCCTCCCCCCTCTTTAGAGTGGGGAAAGAAGTTTCAAACCACCATAAAAACATTTATTTCTCCCTAAAGCTTCCATATGGCAAATTTGGTTCCATTAGCTTGAGGAGTATCTAACTACCATAGAATCATTTATTGCACCCTAAAACCACCACATGCCTAATTTCGTTTCATTTGCTTGATTGATTCTCGAGTAATGTAGAAATTTGTGTTTCATTTGTATGGCAGCCCCCCACCCCCTAAGAGACCCCTCTCAAATTATCATTAGAACCTTCCCCTACCCCAAAAACCCCTACATACCAATTTTCATGTCGATCGGTTTAGTAGTTTCCGAGTCCATAAGAATCCGACAGACAGACAGAAATCCATTTATATATATATACTAGCTGACCCGGCAAACTTCGTCCCGCCCAAAATTTGTTTTTTGTTATCAATATCTTCAAACATTCACGTTTTCTTACTAAGCGCAAGTTTATGAGTCCAATCGCAGAACTGTTCATTGATTGATCTTCTAATCGACCCCGTTGAATTTACCTTTTACTATAAAATTCCTAGTACTTCTACCAAAACTCATTATAATAATATCAGATTATTTTCAGACACATTTTTCGTTCAAGACTTTTCAACCACTTGCAAATAACATGTTTCTCCGTTATATGGAATAAATGTTTTATACAAAAATAAGATAGAATCAATACAGCCCTAAATCGGACAATTCATTCCTCGAGTTCTGCTCTTATCAACACATTTGGCGATCCTTTTTTTTTTGTATAGATGGAAGATGATATAGGAGTGCGTTTCATCACATTAAAATCCATTTCCAGTTTCGAACAAAGATCAATTTTGCTAGCGCAAACATCAAATGGACTAACAACACTTATCACTATGTAATTTTCCGAATTTTCCCTTTTTCCTTCAGAGTTTTCCGAAAATTTTCAATTGTCATGTTTGGCTGGAATATTTTTGATTGAAATATGTGTAATATTTTTATGGGACCCCCTCTCCATTCCAGAGGAGGGAAGGGTGTCATACCATTATAGAAACATTTCTCATACCCAAAAACCCTCACATCCCAAATTGTGCTTGATTAGCTTTCGAGTTGTGCAGAAATTTGTGTTTCATTTGTATAACCCCCACCCTTAGAGGGCGGGAGGAGTGTCTGACCACCATAGAAATATTTATTGCATTCTAAAACCTTCACATGCCAAATTTGGTTTTATTTGCTTGATTATTTCTCGAGAACTGTAGAAATTTGTGTTTAGAGTAATGCGGGGCAAAGGTGTTTTCAACAATTTTTTTAACGGAACCCACAAGAAGAAAATTGATTTGAAGAAATGCACTCCAGAAATGCTCAAATGGCCCGACAAAGGCTTCGGGAGGGAGTCTCGAAGTGTCGGATTGCGGCAGACCTCGGTATTTCTGAATCAACTCTGAGGAAGAGGCTCATATCAGAACATGATTTATGATTTGAATCTTCTTTTATTGACATTTCTACTTCTGCTGGAATGTGTCAGCGGGCACCTAGGGCGGTTCAGATAGGTATTTACGAGTGAGCAGTCTTAGGATCTGCTGAGATTTCTATGGTATGACTCTCAAAGATTTACGGCGCATGGCGTTCGATTTTTCGGAAAATTTTCCAGCATGAATTCAACAAAGTTGCGAAGCTATCAGGAATAGATTGGGCTTCTAGCTTCATGTGGAACCACCGTCTGTCTCTTCGAACCCCACAACAGCGCAACGAAGCAACAGCGCTCCAAGGCAAAGCGTCGGAATCCTAAGAACCGAAATCCAAGATGAGGAATAAAAATAAACAATTGCTTAAATATAATTCAAAATGAATTTGAAATGATTTTTTTTTATTTTCACCATGCAATCAATTGAATAACGGTTATGCTTCGTTTATGTTTATGTTTTCACAATGAACTTCATATCAATATTGTTTTTTTTTCAACAATGAGTTTCAAATAAATCAAGTGAAGGTAACTATGTATTTATAAATTTGATCTATATAAATAAAAATGATTTGGTGTCCGTTCCTCACGATTAAACTCAAGAAAGGAGCAACGGATTTGAACAGTCAGTATCAGGATCGATGCGTCTTAGTCTGCATCAGGTTTATATGTCAAAAAAGAAATTATATACCGCGAGTATAGATTACGTACATAAAAATAATTTCTGTGGGAACTTGAGTGTTCGAAATGATTTATATCAACATATCAATTGTGGGTGGGACGAAGTTCGCTGAGTCAGCTAGTTTGTTAATGAAAACGAATTCTGTTTCAATTGTTGGACATTTTCGGATATCTTATATTGTCAGTCTCCTTCCTCCCAAAAATTTCCACGTGGTATGTACAACTATAACACCCACTCTTCTCCACCCATAAAAAAACACAGAACATCCCCCTCCTGCCTACTGGACGGTGCCTACACTCTCTAGTAATGATGCTTCTCCCGCTTCTGATGATAAAGCATTTATTTTTGGTATAAGTTATCTCAGAAGTTCAATTCAATAAGTGCGCATCTTTGCCCCCACACTATGGGGCAAAGGTGCGCTTTTGTCTTTTTGTATTAAAATAGGTATTTGTCCAATTACAAACACAACTCAATAAATGCTTGTACTACGTTTCGAAGGAAATATATAAAGTTACAATTTGGTAAGCAAACGGAATTTTATTTGCTCTTATTCCAAGAGTTATTGGACGACAACAGTTAGGTGTGCACCTTTGTCCCGCATTACTCTAATTTGTATCGCAGCCCCCCTTAGAGAGGGGGAGGGGTCTCAAACTATCACGAAAACCTTCTCCGAGTCCAAAATCCCCTACATACCAATATTCATATTGATCGGTTCAATAGTTTCCGAGTCCATAAGAATCAGACAGAAAAAGACAGACAGAAATCCATTGTTATATATACAGATTGACGGTGGGCCAGATCAGCTAATTGTAAACTATTAGTATATTGTATCACTACACCAAACATGTAGCTTTATACAGGCTCCATTCTATTATTTTCACTAATATCAAAATATCATCTTTTTGGAGATGCGGGGCATCGATCCCCGTACCTCTCACATGCTAAGCGAGCGCTCTACCATCTGAGCTACATACCCATGTCTCTTGATTATGGTGTCAAGGCGAAGATGTAAAGCTCAAATGTACAATAATTTGAAATGACTAAAAATATACGCCCAACGTGGGGCTCGAACCCACGACCCTGAGATTAAGAGTCTCATGCTCTACCGACTGAGCTAGCCGGGCGCTTGTAGAGGAATTTGCGGACGCACCTCGCTATACCAGATTAGGTTTGTTAACTCTACCAATAATTTACTATTTTTTCAAATTCGTTTTTTGACATTGTTTATGGTAAGGAAGCGTCCTTAATCCTCTACAATATACTATGTTTGGAGTGAATGCAACACTGGGAAGCATTTAAAATTCGTTTGAATTAACATTCCGTCAAAAACACTTTATGTGATTAGGGATGTCCCTTTGTACATTATTTCGGACCATTAAGATCCAGAAACATTCAAAATCCGCATATTCTTTTTTTTTCCAAAACTTTCGGAATCCACATTGCCCGTTGATGATTGCGGCAGATTTCCACAGTCCGTTGATATCCACGCTTCTCCTTCGGCACCCGGCATGTTACAAGCACAAGCAGCATTAATAAACCCACCCACAAGGCACGCGTACGACACACCAAAGGAAAGATAAATCTTATTAAAGCAAAAGGTATTCCAGGATTGTTAGCACTTTGGTTCCAGTTTAGACTGTGTCTTTCAGCACGGGACCCGAAAACTAAACAGCCGAAGTGGCAAACGGGTATGGCACATTTTCCTCTTGATTCTTGCTGGGAAGCAGTTCTGAAACCATCTAGATTTGCACTGTGAATCCCATCCCTGTTTCGTGGTCTTATACTAGTCATCATCGTATCATGCATCATTTAGCATTATGGTTGGGTTTTCCTCACCTCGCCGAGGCAGAACCTGACGGTCACACTTTCCACACTTTTGCCAAATGAGCCAAACTACCGCTTCTCCCAGTTGAGAAATTCTTCAGCATCCGGAGGAGGTGATAAGGAAAACACTAGTTTCCCTACCTAACCTCACCATCACATTCCAAAGAATGGACAGCCAGGATTGGGTTAATTATGTTCGTCATCCCATATACTGCTGCTGTCGTCTCATGCTCAGCACTTGTGTTCATGCCTAATTTTATGCTAACTACCGTCACAAATTTTCTCGGCATTCTCGTTGACTGGGAGTGGAATCAATTAAATGACAATTAATGCCCTCGCTCTAGAAAAGGGTCCAGAGGATAGCTCGTGTGGCGTTATTTTAAATTGTTTCGCACAGCCGGGGGTTACTAGTCGTTTGCTAGACGATGGTTTATGGCCAATTGAGGGTGATTTATTGACAGTTAGGGATTAGCCATATGATCCATGCATATTTCAACGTATGGTCAGACATTTTTTGTATTTCAATGGGATGAATTAATAACTTCGGTTGTCTCCTTATCATAATAAGCGTTTCAGTTTGTTTCTTTCCGAAGTTTTATGATGTGTATAGTTTATCAATTTACCGGTTTTTTTTCTTTCTCGTATGTTAGTTAATATGAGGTCAAGTGTTTATTACTTAAAATGGTCTTGTGAATTTAGTTGTATGTAAAGATACCAATCAAGTCGATGACTGCATCACTAGAAGCAAAATTTATTCAGTATTGTTATTCATAAACAACAGGACAATAAAGTTCCACTTAATACCAATAATATCAAAACCACTTCTGGATTTCACTGTGGGTGAAAACAGCTGAGGAAAATTTCGGTAGTCTCAAAGTATGAAGTTATCCCCTTGTACAAAATTTCATTACTCTGTATCTTTGTATCCTTGATTTATGATCAGACAGAAGCCCATGTTGTCAAAAAAAACTATGGGAAGGGCCGAGCTTCACTCTCCAAAACACAACAAGAATTGAAGAAGGGAGAAGGCCAAGCAACAAAGTTTGGGAGTGAACAACACGCCGACACAATAGCTGCATGTTGATCACAAGAATAAAATAGATGGCGTCAATTATCCCTATAGAATACAAATTGAAAAAAAAATACTTTGAGATTAAATCATAGGGAAAAAGAAAATGTTCAAGATGTTTAAAGTAGTATTTTTCTTCGAATTTCATTTGATGTAAAATTCAATACCACCCAAGTAACCATTATGCATTAGCATATACAGTAAAGCAATTTATATTTACATCTCAACTACTTACTGCAATGAATTAGCATTTGCTTGATGTAAATCAGCTTATGCAATACTATTCAATATTTTTTCAAAGCATTGCTTGAATTTCTCGAAAATCGTAACAGAAACTCTTTGAATTCAACAATTAAAGCCCGAACAGAATAAATCAATCCCTTCCTCAAATTTGTGAATAAATGATTATAACCCTCATCAAAGTTCAACTAAAGCACATTTGAAGTTGAACTTTGATTTTCTTCCTTACACAATCGTACCTTGGTCGATGCGGCAAATATCTTAAACGGTATAACGAACTGTTTTACGCCGTGAGATATACTATTTGCGCATCATACGGTGTGACGCCTATATGCAATATGATGTAAACTAGTCGAAAAACACATTTCAATGATTGGTTTCCTAGCAGGGATGCCAGATTTTCTCTCGTCTATATCCGTCCAAAACTCATATTTCATGTAGGGAAATGAAGTTGGTTTGTCCGATTTTGGGTGTTTTTACGCGACTAGTAAATGCAAAACGATTTTTCTTTATGAAAATCACATGTAATCAAGACGAGTTTTGGTTTGTTGAGAAGCCCAAGTCTCTAGTTGTTAATAATACCATAAAGCGTACACATTATCCAATATTTTTAATTATTTTTAACGATTTTCTTTAAAGAGAAATTATGATCCGGTTTGGTGCTGTTTGAAAAATCATCGTGTTTAGAGGAAGATATTCGGATTCTCAAGTAGATGTTGCATTTCTCATTGTTCTGAGTTTACTGCATTTTAAAGAAGAACAGCATTCAACACAGAGAAACTTTATTTATGCTACGCGCCAAGGACCTCATAAACAAACTGTAGCGCGCCAAGCGATAAGACCAGTTACATTTTTCGTTGTTTCAGTTGTTTTGATCAGTAAATCTGGAAAATGCCGAAGGGGAAAGCGTTCACGGAGAGAGAGAAGAAAGACAAATCGATGCATTTCACCAAGAGAATGTTGGTACTACTCTGATACCAACATCATTTGGCGAATTCTTAAGGATACGGTAACAAGAAGAGAGCTCCACGCAAATCGAAGGTCTCTGATCGGGATAAGCGTGAAATAGCTAGAACAGCTTCGAATCGCTTCGAAATAGCTTCAAAAAATCCTCACATAAAGAGGGTTTCAAATGTTAAAGCTCCTCATCTTACACCATCTCACATCGGAAGACGTCTGAGTTTTGTTCGGCTCACATGAACCGACAATGGGATAAGGTATGTTATAACAAAAAATGTTTCCGAAAGAATACATTTTGCTATATACTATAACGAAAAGTTCTTCAACGTATAGGTTATCTTCACTGATGAGAAAAAAAAACAATTTGGATGTTCCTGATGGTTTCAGCGGGTACTGGCGTGATTTATGGAAGGAGGAACAGTATTTTTCAACCAGGAATTTTGGTGGAGGCTCGTGCATGGTTTGAGCGGAATTTTGTGCAACCGGAAAGCTCAAGATAGCTTCCACATGATTCAAGGATTATATACATGTTCTGGAATCCTACCGGTTTTTGCGTAGATAACGTCTCAAAAAATTAACATTCCAGCAAAATAATTCCTCTATTCATACCAACAAGGAACCTAAGCAATGGATTAAGGACCAACAACTTTTTTTTTAATGGCCGGCTCGCTCTCCAGACTCGAATCCCGTTGAAAATCTTAGGGGGATCCTTGTACGCAGAATTTACACTGAGGGAAAGAGGTACACCACTATTGAATAGCTCAAGATCGCAATTTTGGAAAAATGGAAAAATATCGAGAAATCCGCTCAGAAAAAAATTGTAAATAGTATGCCAACACGAATTTTCCATGTTATTAGCCCAAAATGGCAAGGTTGCCAATTATTGACATGTAAATCAGGCAATAGTTTTGAATTTTTCATTGATAATACATATGAATTTAGAAATGGTCTTATAGAAACTGGACAGCTGAAATTATCATATTTAAACATAATAAATAAACAAACAACTTTTTTGAAAGAAATTGATGTAAATATACTTCATTCTAAGCATTCAACAATGTAGGAATGTATCTTGGTGAAACTCTAACTGTAACGAAATAGAATCAGGGTGGTCTTATAGAAGTAGGACAGAGTGTATTTGTAAGTATTATAATGCAGAAGAGGCTTGAATACGTACCGAATAATCATCTGGTGGTTGATTAAAAGTTAGCTCAAATGAGGGTCGTATTGATACCAATAGGAGGTGGACTTGATAATATCTATATACTCGTATATAAAAATGGATTTCTGTCTGTCTTTCTGATTCTTATGGGCTCGGAAATTACTGAACCGATCGACGTTAAAAATTGTATGTAAGGTTTTTTTGGGGGAAAATGAATGGTAAAATTCGAAAAATTCAATTCGCATATGTTCTATAATTACATATTGACAAGCGTTGTTAGTCCATTTGATGTTTGCGCTAACGAAATTGATCTTCGTTCGAAAGTGTAAATGAATTTTAATGTGATAAAACGCACTCCTATATCTTCTATCTATATAAATAAAAATGGATCGCCGAATGTGTTGATAAGAGCAAAACTCGTGAAAGGAATTGTCCGATTTAGGGATGTCTTTATTCTGTCTGAAAATCTATATACAGGTCAGATTCGATTATTCGGAGACTCGATTATCCGGAGAATCGATTATCCGGGATTCGATTATCCGGAATTTTAGACTCGATTATCCGGAGTATGTTGTTTTTTTGATTTTCGGAAATTTTGAATAATTTGTATAATAATTCCATATTGAATAGCTAATATGGGTATCAAATGAAAGGGCTTAACTAGTAGAATGCAGTTATTTATGAAAAATGCAAATCCAAAATGGCAGCCACTACAAAATGGCGGATTTCATATTTTCTCAGAACCTCATCAATATGGGTATCATATGAAAGGGCTTGACTAGTAAAATACAGTTATTTATGAAAAAGGTGAATCCAAGTGTGAATCCCATCAATATTGGTATCAAATGAAATGATTTGACTGATAGAATAAAGTGCATCATCAAAATATTCCGGAGAAAGTTAGGTAAGAAATTATAATAAATAAAAATTTAATGGTTTTAATGTAGAGAAGAATACTGATGATACAGATAATTTACTGAAAACTGGAAAATAAAATAAGTAAAAAAACTTTTTAAGTTAAACGGTTAATGTACTAAAAGCTAGAAAATAATTAAACAAGTAACAGTTAGTAGTTATCACATCCGTTCGTTCATTAATTTAGGACAATGATGAGACTAAAATAAATTTGTGGGGTATATGATGAAAAAACTAACTGTGGATAATGAAAATCCAACGTTTATTTTTTACCTAATTTTCGTCGGAATATTTTCATGATGTACTGTATTTTATTAGTCAAATCATTTCATTTGATACCGATATTGAGGGATTGCAAAAAATACATAGTCGATCATTTAGCGGCGGCGACCTTTTTGAATTTATGTTGTTTATTATATTTTGTGTTCTCCAAGTCAAGTCATTCAGCCATTTTTTAGCGACGACCAAATTGAATTTTTCACGATCATGGAATACGTAATTTTATAATGACAGTAGAATTAAAGGTGTCTTCCAAATTTCAGATCAATTAGTCAACAGGAACGGGTTCAATTTTCTATTAATGGTTGTTCCACAAAAATTTAAATGGTTTACAAACATTAAAACATACATACAAAGAGTTCAAGCTCGATGAAACCATTTAAAAATTTATTAATTGTTTGAAAACTGCGGCCATCTTGGAGTTGGATTTTTCATGATCTGCTATGTTCTACTAGTCGAGAACTTTCTTTTGATACCAATATTGATGAGTTTTTGAAAAAAATATATATGGCGCAATTTTGTGGTGGTGGTCATTTTGGATTTGCATTTTTCACAAATAACTGTGTTCTACTAGTCAAGCCCTTTCATTTGATATCCACATTGAAGCGGTTCTGAGAAAATATGTAATCCGCCATTTTGTAGTGGTCACCATCTTTGATTTACATTTTCCATAAATAATTGTGTTCTACTGGTCAAGCCCTGTCAATCGATACCCATATTGATGGGGTTTTGGGAAAAAATATACATAATCCGCCATTTTGTAGTGGCCGCCTTCTTGGATTTTCAAGATCATGGAAAACGCCGCTTTATAATGACACCAGAGATAAAGATCTGTTCCAAATTTCAGATCAATCGGTCAACAGGAAGGGGGTTTAATATCTATTAATGTGGTACCGCGCTACATACAAAGTTACAAAGTTACAAAGTCACAAACATACAAGCGGGTCAACCTAGATAAACCCGTTTAATAAATAAGTGCAAATCATAATTATATTAAGTTTACCGAGAGTAAATTCGTTTTTTTTTCATGACTCGATTATCCGGAGGATTCGATTATCACTGTGAAATGGACAGTCATATCTATAATCACATCCAATGTATGATGGAAAGTGAAGGGAAGAAGGGATTGAACTCTCTTTTATATTGCTTTCCCTTTTCGTTCTATTTCAGTCCAGTAACTGAAATACAGACACTGAGAGAGAGTGAAATTATTCCTCTCGCGAGCGATAAACTTCTACGCTTCGTATATTATGAACCTGTCCATATCCCCCCCACTACATGTCCATTATACCCGCACCGATAAAAATGTTGTACTTTTCGGCATGTTTTAATTTCAGTGAAAAACATGGAAAAACACATTTTTATAAAACATTTGTCTAGTTATTTCGAAACCCAGTATATTGAACTGTAAGAAACTGCTTTTAAATTTTGAAAACATGAGTTTCCAAAGATACAATTGAAGTTTTCCTTAACATGTCCGTCTCACCCCCATCTCCCCTATATTTAATACCGATTAGTTTGGTCCTATGCCAAAAAATAGTTTTTTTTTGTTTTTTTTTCTCCAATTTAGCTTCAAAAAATACACATAACCAGAAACTTCCACTCTCATCTCATATTGTTAATTGCGATATTAGTACTTTTGTATAAACAATATCAAATAATTGATCCGCCGTTCGATTGTCAAACACAGCGAATTTATTTATGTTGTTAAATGATAGATAGCGCCACGTCCGCTTCATCGATCTTTCACCCACACATGAGCAAGTAACCTCCATTCGCCTAAAGCTAGGCGCACAGCCGGTTAGCTAAAAGTCTTTTCGAATTAGCACAATGAATTATTAAAATTATTCTTATCACACATGCTCGGATTGCAAAATGACAATCACGCTATTGTCGTCAATCCTGATAAAACTTCGGTTGAAGAGCACGTTTGTAGATCCAATGCGCATATTGTTAAAAACATTACTGGAAGCATGGTAGGTGACTGTGCAGCGTCGCGCGAAGAAGTGTGATTCGAAGAAAAAACAATTATCTGGAATGCATCGTTGACACACACACATACGGCGCCCTGCACTGTCTTCTTCAATGGTACTAACGCTCCTAATGTTCCTAACGTCCGCCATCTCAAGGTAGTACAGGGTCTTACAGATTAGAAATAACTCGGATTTTCAACTGCATCGAAGTCGTAATGTTAGGACGCGTCCACATTACGCCAATCGGCCTTGGCCGCCCGGTAAAGCCGACTAAATGTGGACGTACCGCCCGGGCTTGCCGACGTGCCGAAAACCGACTAGAATCAAACCGAACCCAACCCGAAACAAGTGGGTCCGGTTCGAGAAAGTTGAACCAAAAAAAACGAAGTAAATTAGCGTTGACGACATTGTGCTTCGTGTGTTCGTGACGACTTCGTGCATCGGATGGGACTTCGGCTTCGTGCACCCGATGGGGCGTCCACATTACATAACGAACCGAATATGCCGCCTGGTACAGACCGATCGGCATGATTCGGCATGATGTGGACGCGCCTTTAGAGTTGAGCATGAAGAATTTTGTTCACCGTTTGAAATGCGTTATCGAAAAAGGGATGGTCACATAGAAAATGTCCTAAAATAAGTTATATGGTTTTTAAAAAATTAAAATCGGTTCACTTATATAGAAGTTATTAAAATTTATTGCGTGGGCGTTTAATCTGAAAGACCCTGTAAAACTTGCGTCATTTTTGTTGCTACTTAGTTGAAATGTAAAGGGGAAGTGGGGGCATAGTGGTCACCCTAAGGAATATGTCCATTTCCAGCGTCCACATACCGCTACAATTCCCGTTTCTCTTAGAATATCATAGTTCAACTCATTGTTGTTCAACATAGCATAAGGCTTTTACTATAAAAACAGAAAGTGGGTTATATCTATGGTATAACCGCAATGGTGACGTAGGACTATCGTTGATTCAGTGATCCTTTGTTTGAAGTTGAATCTGAATCCATTCTGAATGAATGAATAAGTTAATATTTGGGGGACTTCGAACACGAGAGCGTTACGTTGGAGGTACAAGGTTTTATGCATCCAATATTGGATACGAAAATATTTTACTGAGGGGGAAGAATAATCTTCAGAAGCTATCCTGTTAATTGCGATTGATTGAAAAATCACAAAACCAAATGTATTTGGTCACAGTGTTACATGGATAGAAAACATCAAAATAAACTCTTTCACATGAATGTAATTTTAAATTCCCAGAGGAACTGGCAGATTATTTTCCGGATCTTTCTCGATGCTGAATGGCATCCAAACGGAAAAAAATCCGTGCGTGTATGTGTGTGTGTAGCGGCTACTTCGATGGTCACCTTCTCTTCTCCTGAAGGATCGGCTTCTCTGTGCTCCCTCACAGTTTCAAACAAACTGCTTGCGTTTCAGGGCAGATCTCGATCCTTTGCCGTCCAGCATCCTCAGCAACGATGTTGTCTTGTCGATGTCCTCACGAAAAATGAATGTGTCTCACCACCAGAATATCGCTTAAGTATGCTTTTTGTGCGTGATTGAATCGAGAGAAGGCGTGGTTTACGATGGCAATTTGGAAGCAAACTAGAGGGGAATGAACTCCCTGAGCTCGGAACTTTCGGCTACTGAGCAATAATCGATTGCGGGCGCATACAATATTGGATACGGAAATATCCTACTGATGGGGAAGAATAATCTTCAGAAGCTATCCTGTTAATTGCGATTGATTGAAAAATCACAAAACCAAATGTATTTGGTCACAGTGTTACATGGATAGAAAACATTCAAATAAACTCTTTCACATGAATGTATTTTTAAATTCCCAGAGGAACTGGCAGATTATTTTCAGTAACGATTAGATATTTCCACATTTTCCTCGATACTGGAAGCCCACCAGTGGTTAATGCTAACTCGATAACCATCTGTTAATAGCACTTGATTGAAACATATTTGGTCACAGTGTTACATGGATAGAAAACATTCAAATAAACTCTTTCACATGAATGTATTTTTAAATTCCCAGAGGAACTGGCAGATTATTTTCCGGATCTTTCTCGATGCTGAATGGCATCCAAACGGAAAGAATTCCGCGCGTGTATGTGTGTGTGTGTGTGTAGCGGCTGCTTCGAGATCTTCCCGGTGAACCGTTTGTGGCATCACTCTCCTCCTGATGGATTCATGTCTGGCCTAAGGTGCACAAACAGGCTCTTGGTGACACCGTTCATCCGCGCTTTCATGATAAACGAAGAGCTTCACCACAACAGCGACAACATGCTCCAATCGCTGTTCAATTATAACTGAGTGGATTTCCGAGCGGCGCTCGCTTATATACCGATTGGTGATTTCAATAGCCTGTTTTGAAAGCAATTTTAAGACTATTGAAACAAGTTTTTGGATCAAAAAGTAACAAGTATAGAACGCGTAGACATTTTATCTTTCGAATGAAGTGTTTATCATACCATTTCGTTCAGTTGTTTAGGAGCTATTAACGCTCAAAATCTCGGTCTCCGGCGTAACACTTTCGTTTTCGAAACTTTGATTTTACACCCCGGTATAGAAATGAAAGACGTAGTCCTACGTCAAAATTCAAAATAGTACATTTTTCATTATTAGAAAAAAGGTGAAAAATGGATCTTTTTTTTTCTTGGAGGTAAAGTGGTCACCTAGTGGGGGCGAAGTGGTCACTCGCACATATCAAGCTAAATGTGATAGATTTATGCGTTTTTTTCCATCAAATTTATTCAAATCATATTCGATATAGTAGGTACATGTATGAAATAAGCTTGGTATATTCACCTAGAGTCTAAATTTAAATTTTCTGATGCATACAAAAACGTTGTAAGAAACACATAATGTTCCGCAAAATGAAGCTTGGTTTAATTGGAGTGGCATATTTTTCCAGGGTCAAAGCCACAAAAAGAACCTCTTCAAGAGCAGAATGTAATGAGATATACTAGCTTTAGTGAAACGAACATTGTAAGTCGTTATGTACCTATGACCACTTTGCCCCCAAATATCAAAGTAATTTCTATGTTAATTAATCGCTGAGATTGAACAAAATATGTGTTCACCTCTCCTAGAATATGTGAGCAGTTGTCTAAACTGACAAATCGTCCAATATATCAGATTGAATAAACTGAATTTCACGAGAACTACGCTCGAATGGCTATCGTGAGAGCAACTTCTGTTTTTATTTATATTTTGACATGTGACAGTACTACTGAAGTACAGGGTGACTCAAAAGTTATTAAATTCTTCAAACATAAGGTGAATATCAATACGCTGTCAATAGTCAATAGTTATACTAGCAAACAAGCAGGTGGCCACTTTGCCCCCCATGACCAATTTGCCCCCACTACCCCTATGCCAAGTAACACGCTTTGAGTGTATTCTAAGTGACAAGCTCTACAATACTTGTGACCACAGTATAAGTCAGAAGAAATTTCTTTGACGAAAAATTTCCTGGTCGCTCTGAAGGGACAACACGGATATTGCATGAACATTGGAGAACGAAATCTCGCCATAATTTATTTATTTATTTATTTATTTGTCACTGTCTCGAATTGTTTATAATTCCATAGTCTGAATCCTTATATTAAATTCTTAATTCTATTTTTAAAGACTGCTTTCGACACGTTAAAATCGAACACGGCACAAGCACTATTGAATTCACGGAAACAATTCTCTAAGGGGTTATGGAATCCGTAAGAAGTCCTATGGCGATTGATAAACAACAAATCTCGCTCACATAGTTGTCGAATTGGTACATAGAGTGATACATTATATAATAAGGATGGACAGTCAAAATTTACATTTAACAGATCAAAGATCATCATTCATTAAGAACATCATTACTCATTTTGAATTAATATTTTTGAACATGTGGTTGGAGGGGACGAAACATATAGGAGCGTGCGATCGATCGATTTTATTGGTGTCGTATAATGATTCGACGCGGCCAGCACAACTTTATTCTACGATTTCTTGAGCTGTGCCAACAATCCAAGGTCGACATATACGCGAAAATAGAAAGCGAACGACTGCGATTCCTTCGACACAATCAGCAGAAGTGGTTTGAGATAGAATACATTGACTTGCGAGATGCTATCATGAGCATCACCGACACAGCCTTTGCTGTTGCCAGGCCAAAACGTATAGATTGTCACGTGTGAACAAGAATATAAAGTATGTAATGAGCTCCATTAAAATATTCCTTGTACTCCATCCAACATAGTGCTGGATGTTTTTTAGTTGAACGGCGTAATTTCGTGCGTATTCCATGATTGTGAAGCAAAAAAAAAGTAATGAATGTTCGATGGAAATAAACACGCTTTCGAAGCAACAATCATAAATAGAAATAGGCTCTACCGTATCAAATGTGTGTTCCGTGTAACAGAGTAATACATGTAACAGAGTTACGGTCAAGAAAGTAATATTGAATAAAAATTGTATAAAGGGTGTGTCACATCAAATTGCATCACGGAAAAAACGCTGTAGAAATTTAATTTTTAGGAATTATATCTTCAGCTTTCGCTTATAATCAGATAAGAGTGTATAGATCACGTTGGTCATGCTTCACTGTCAATTTTTCGTAAATTTGTAAAAATGTCGTCGAATGAAAAAGAGCGTCGTGAATTAAACCTGTGCTCATTTCTCATTTCGAGAATCCGGAGTTGTCACATCGGGACATCGGTTAGATGCTGGGAATCGTCCAATCCACGGTCAGCAGAGTACTAAAACGATACTTCGAGAACCTAACCATCGACCGGAAGGTGAAGAACGGCAAAAATGGATGCTCCGTCAGTGAAAAAGATCACAAGCGCGTAGTTAAGCAGTTTAGACGTGATCCGAGAAGTTCGGTCCGGGATGTCGCCAATAAGCTGAATTTGTCAAGTTCATTCGTCCAGCGGACCAAGCAGCGGGAGGGCCTGCGTACATAAAAGGTTCAGAAGGCTCCTAACCGCGACGAAAGGCAAAACATGGTGGGGAAGACGCGAGCCCGGAAGCTGTACACTGAAATGCTGACGAAGCCGCATTGCCTGGTAATGGACGACGAAACCTACGTCAAAGCGGACTTTCGTCAGCTGCCGGGCCTGTTGTTCTTCTCCGCAGAGGACAAATTCAGCGTTCCGGAGGAGATTCGCAAGCAGAAACTATCCAAGTTTGCCAAAAAGTACATGGTGTGGCAAGCGATCTGCTCTTGCGGAAAGCGGAGCGCCCCTTCGTGATGACCGGCACGGGAAACGGGCAGGTTTACCTTAAGGAGTGCCTACAGAAGCGCTTACTACCACTATTGAAGCAGCACGAGGGCCCGACCATCTTCTGGCCGGATCTCGCTTCGTGCCACTATTCAAAGGACGTGTTGGAGTGGTACGAAGCCAACGGAGTCAACTTCATGCCAAAGGAAATGAACCCGCCCAACGCGCCGGAGCTTCGCCCAATAGAAAAATATTGGGCGATTATGAAGCAGGCCCTCCGGAAGAACCCAAAAGTTGTCAAATCGGAGGCGGACTTCAAGAGAAAATGGATTTCTGTTCAAAAAAAACTACAACCTGACGTTGTACAGAACCTTATGGACGGGGTAAAGAGGAAGGTGCGAGCATACGGGCTTGGGCTCGAAGTATGAATGAAAAGAAAATGCCAAAAGTTGTTTAATAGTTTTTATTTTACTGTCTAAAATTTTCAAAAGGATCGGTCTACTGGGCGAATTTCTACAGCGTTTTTTCCGTGATGCAATTTGATGTGACACACCCTTTATGATAATGATTTTATATCATGGATTAAGTTTTGGTGGAAATGCAAGAAGATTCAAAGAAAAATAATTTAGTTAAAGCCGGACTATGTCTTCTAAGTATTCAAACAACATCGAGTGATAATTTTCATTCAAATTTTAACAATCTATAATTACTTTCAGGTCTGTTAATGTGATAGAAAGTAAATTGTTCCACAAAAACGGATGAATTATTTTGACGATCATTTTTCGCCGGGGCAAAACACATTTCATGGCACGATTGAATTTAAGTCGAACGGATTTCATAATGCAACAGCCGATTTTTGGTAGAAGTAGAAGTACTAGGAATTTTATAGTGAATGGCACTTTTAAAGGGTAGATTAGAAGATCAATCAATGAACAGTTCTGCGATTGGACCCATGAACGTGCGCTTAGTTAGAAAACGTGGATGTGATAACGAAAAATAAATTTTGAGTGGGACGAAGTTTGCCGGGTCTGCTAGTAAGAGATAAGGATTGTTCATATTTTATCATTCTGTGAGAGTTGCACAATGTAACAGCAACAGCTGTTCTATTTTTGGGTAAGTGTTCAATAACCAGATAGCACAACTCTGTACCAGCACTGTTATTATCCCCTTTGTCCCAAAATTAACTCAGATTATTCAATACCAACCAGCGTCTATGGAACATGTCACGTCTAGACACATTAAGCGCAATTGTCTTAATGTCATTTTTCGTGCTTTCTTCGTCAAGCTAATTAGACTTTTGCTTTCTTTTAGACTTCGTCTAATTTTTCGTACCTAATGGAGAACATCTTCAGCCAATGGCTTTCGGCGGAATTTCATGCCTCTTTTCCACACGCTAATATTGTATAGCATAGCAACAAAATGCAATTCATATACGAGTCCTCAGAGCAATGGTTTAGACGGGAGTTTCTGCTCTAACTTAATTCCGAATATAGTTGAAAATTCTACACTATGAATAGAAAAATTAGGCGGTTAAATAGATTAACTCTATTAAGAAAATGCACCGCAAAGCGAGCGATTGTACTCTTTAAATCATCCACATCACGTTAGACTCTCCTGATTCAACCAGTCTATACCATATGAATGAAAGAACGACTGTCGGACGCGACTTCGAAACGTGTGTTTCTCCCCAGAACATAGTTGGGGCCGCATTGTTCTCACAACTTTCATTAATTCATTAATCCTCCTTTCCTCCCACTCTTTCGGTTCACCGCAGTTGCATTCATACTTAACACATACACAAGTAACTTCTTGGAGCATAAGCGAGCATTAATCTGACTGCTGCGTTTTCGAGGCTCCCATTCAATAAGCGCTTATCGTACCCGGTGGTGGCCTTATTTCAGCAGTAGTTGTATACCCCGCATGTTGTTATGGTGATGATGTGGTGTTGGTAACATTCGGTTGAGGTATGAAACATACAACGCAAAGGTGCTGTCCAGTCGCGTAGTGTTCCCTCCCCACGTCAATGTGAGTCAAGTCAGTTTATTAACGTATCAACTCGCGCGGCGTCATCACCCCCATTTGTCGCGTTCTTTGCGTTATTGCGGTGTTGTTTTTCCGTTCAGAAGGTGAGTTTTCCAGAATGTTTCGCGATTTGTGAGCGAATTTCATGAAGAAAGTTGCGGTTATCCCCGTTCGTTGATGTGAACATCGAAAAATGAAGGAGTGAACCTTTAATTGGGCAACGTCCGAGAAAGTACCACACCCAAAGTTGAAGTGATCAGATCGTGGAATGTGACCAGTTTTTACATGGATGCGCCGCTGTAAATGTAAACAAACAGGGCGTTTTCGGAGTGTAGAAGAGACGCATCAGTGCCGAAGTCATCATTAGAGATCAATTCGAGAATATGTTAACCAGGTTAATGAATTAAATACATCTGATTAGGCGAAGATCAATTTTTTTATTGGTGCGCTGCATAATCTTTGACAGTTGAGAGCTGATTTGTGTATTTCGTATGGGATCGTTTTGCATCTATGTGTGTGAGTGCACATTTTTCGAATTGGATTAAGTCAACACGTACACACACGCGTACTAAGCACGTTAGGCAGCATAACCGCGGAACACATTTCTCTAGCAGGATTGTTTTCTGATATCGAGTTTTAACTTCAATGCTTTCTCTCTGACTCGCAAGTGGCTCAATGGTCTAGGGGTATGATTCTCGCTTTGGGTGCGAGAGGTCCCGGGTTCAAATCCCGGTTGAGCCCGTACTTTTTTTGGTTGAATACTATCGTTTGTGTGAAATATTTTGGTGATAAGTTATTTTCGGTTTATTAAACAAAGCTTTTTCCTCTCCCAAAAAACATACAAATAGAGACATTTAAGCGTTTTGTATACAAACATATTTAAATGCGCTCGATCAGCTTGAAACAGACATAAGACATGATATTCTATATTTCTAAATTTTGTTGCGACAAAATATAGTTATTAATTCATTATTCAGTGAAGGCTATTAACTAAATTGTATGCGACTAGCTTTGAGTGAATGTTATTTTTCTTAATATTCAAAATTGACACGGTGTGAAATTGAATATTAAAAATAAAATGGGTGGTTTTCTTTGACATTTTGTGAAATTTCCTATCACATGCGCAACTTAATGTTAAAGCGCAAGGCATGCGCCAAACAATCGTTATTACGCATATTCTTCATTTACTTCAGGTTCGAATAGTGATCTGTTTACGTTATCTGTGTTTACCATCTTCACAGTAAAACCGCATGCCCGGCTAGCTCAGTCGGTAGAGCATGAGACTCTTAATCTCAGGGTCGTGGGTTCGAGCCCCACGTTGGGCGGCTATTTTTAGCCATTTTAAATTATTATACAATCAATCTTTGCATGCCGTGAGGTCTTCTTCTACAAATAATACCGAACAGAGATGGGGATGTAGCTCAGATGGTAGAGCGCTCGCTTAGCATGTGAGAGGTACGGGGATCGATGCCCCGCATCTCCAATCCAAATTATATTTTGAAATATGAATATAAAACGGAACTATCTCCACTTTTATTATAATAGCTTTATTAAAAGGATGAATCTACATAATCCACATGTATTTCACTAAATATCAAGAAGAAAAAGTTTATTCCCATACCGGGAATCGAACCCGGGCCTTCCGGGTGAGAGCCGGATATCCTAACCACTAGACAATATGGGATGTTGATCAATTGTAATCATTAACATATCGATAATAGGTTTTCATACAATCATAGGCCCTATCATATAAGTCGAATCGAGAGGTGGTCGATACAATCATAATAACTGGGCCCTATTATAGAAATCGATTCGATAAGAATTTTGCTCGTTAGACCTATTGTACTATTATATACCAAGCAAGTCGATAGCATCAACCGAGTGATAGCTTTTGGTGAAAATGTCAGAATTATTCGTGATGGTTGGTTTGCTTGCTGCATAGCTCAATAAATTTTTTTTGTTCTGGTTTGCGTCCCTGATATTTTCCTTTGGGAGACATTTCGGAGGCGCTTAAATTCATGAAAATGCAACGTATGACAATCGAGCTCGGTAACAAATTATCTCGAATTAAAAAATACGGAATTTTCTCGGTGTGTTAGGGATAGTGATTGTATCGACTTTTCGATTCGATTTTCATAATAGGGTTCCAAATCGTATTTTCTGAAATTCACCCATTGCATCATATTTATGTGATTAGCTGACCCGGCGAACTTCGTCCCGCCCAAAATTATTTTCTTTATATGAATTCTTTCGAACATTCATGTTTGCTTACTAAGCGAACGTTCGTGGGTTTAATCGCAGAACTCGCCATTGATTGATTTTCTAATTGGCCTTACTAGCAAATAACATGTTTCTCTGTTACAGGTTTGATACAAAAAAGTAAACTTCCTCTCATAATTTTTATTTTCAAAGCGTATAATTACACCCGAGAATTTATTGGCATTTTCGCTTCACACCAACGGAAAGCGAAGCTTAATTCCGCAAACGCAAAATTCAACTGGGCTAACAACGGCGTCATTGTAGAACATGTGGGAATTAATGTTTTCGAAGTTTCTCTCAAAGCTTCAAAGATTTCAAAATTTTAACCACAACATAACATTGATCTACGTACATAGACGAATACAACAAAATAAAGACAGCTCAAATCGAACGATTCCTTTCTCGGGTTTACGCTTACCAACACACTTGGCCTTCCATTTTTATTTATATAAATTCTCCACCAAAATTAACAAAATCATTGATAGCACAAAGAAACAATTATTAAGTTGGTTTAAGAAGAAATTATATTCCAATTTTTGAAATTTTCCTTGTTCTCGCATTGAGTACCTGAAAATGTATGTTCTCATAATTTTTGTATTATGAGTTAGATAACTACTATTCATTTTCGAGTATCTCAACATATCTTTGTATGTAAGAATGTATAAAAAAGTTTGTGAACTTTACACACATGCGCCCGGCTAGCTCAGTCGGTAGAGCATGAGACTCTTAATCTCAGGGTCGTGGGTTCGAGCCCCACGTTGGGCGGCTATATTTTTTCTGCCATTCAAAATTATCATCCATCCAAACTGTACGTGTCGTGATATCTTCTGGTACAAACCATAATCAATAACCATGGGGATGTAGCTCAGATGGTAGAGCGCTCGCTTAGCATGTGAGAGGTACGGGGATCGATGCCCCGCATCTCCAAAATAAATTATATTTTGAAATAAAAATGGTAAACAAAACTATCTCGACTTTTATCAGCAACATCATAAAATTGTTGAATCTGCATAACCTACATGCATTTTACTAAGTATCAAGATGAAAAAGTTTATTCCCATACCGGGAATCGAACCCGGGCCTTCCGGGTGAGAGCCGGATATCCTAACCACTAGACAATATGGGACGCGGATCAATCATAACCATTATCCTATCGATAATACTTATTTTGTGATTTCATAAAAAATTAACAAAATCATAGATAACATAAAAAACAATATCATAGATATAGGGTTGGGGAAAACGCTTTGACGCTTTATTTAACATACCTAAAATTATTCAATTAAAGTCAAATATGCGCCGTTTTGTTCGCAAACTTGTTGCCATTTAGAAGGCAACTTCATTATCCCCCCCCTTATTTGCAAAAAACTCAGACAGCCAGTTTTTGCAAGCCTCTTTTGAGGCCAACTTAGTATCACCAAGAGCGTTTTGCATGGACCGAAAGAGATGATAATCACTTGGAGCCAGGTCCGGACTATACGGTGTGTGCAATAGCACATCCCATCCGATAGTTCCCATAGTTGAGCAACTCATAGTGGACGATTCCCTTCCAATCCCACCAAACACACAGCAAAATCTTCCTGGCCGTCAATCCGTGCCTGGCGATGGTTTGGGCCGGCTCACCGCGCTTCGACCACGACTTTTTTCACTTTAGGTTGTCGTACGTGATCCTCTTTTCATCACCAGTCACCATCTTCTTCAAAAATGGGTCGAGTTCGTTCCTTTTCAGCAGTGCATCGCAGGCGTTGATTCGGTCTAAAAGATTTTTTTGCGTCAACTCGTGTGGCACCCATACATCTGGTTTTGTTTTGGAATCCAATCTTCTGCAAATGGTTCCAAACGGTTTTATGGTCTATACCCAGTTCCTGGCCAATCGAGCGAGTGCTCACATGCCGGTCTACTTGTATGATTTCAACGATTTTATCGGTTTCCACGACGATTGGTCTACCAGTAAGGGATGTATTTTCGACAGCCACTACATCAGAACGAAATCGATCAAACCAACGCTGTGCTGTGCGAATCGTTACAGTATCGGGTTCATAAACTACATGAATTTTTTCGGCCGCCTTCGTTGCAGTTTTACCTCGCAGGTAGTAAAAAATGTAAGGAGTTGTATCTAGGACACGACCGCATATTTTCGACGTAGAACTACACAATTATATTATGCAATCCACTTGTTTACCACTTCGAATATTATTTTAGAATGCATCGAATGTTCTTCGTTACAAATTAGTTTGATGAACGTACTTCTACGTTTGATATGATGCCTAGGACTACCAAAATATGTGAACGAAAAATTTTTCAAACGATCATTGTATTTAACATTTCTCTTTGAAATTATTGCACATCTCATGTTTACGTAGCTCTCGAACCGCGAAAGTTCATTCACCTCTAGTGTCTCAAATGACGATTTTCCCAGCCTTCTCAGTTTAAAAGTACGTTTTGTGGAAACATTCCGGTCTACACAACGACAAGCAAGTAGAAAAGTAAAAAATACCCATGACTTGCATGTATTTGCATAGCGGATTCCCCCAGACACATTAATTTTCAAGTCCATGTTAGGGAAACACAGCTCAGTGGGAAAAACCCGACTTGCATGTATTGACAAAGCGAATTTCCCCAGGCACATTGATTTTGAAGTCTGTGTTGGGGAAACCGTAAATCGGGCCAATCAAAACATGGCAGTTAGGGCGTTTATGTAACGCTTGACATTTTACAGTTATTAGTTATTACAGGTATTAGTACGTTTTCTCGTGTTTCCCATCTTCACCATCAGCTTTTGGGATGTTCTTTTCATAATTTTCTTAAAATGCGGTACATCATCTTTCTGTTTTGAATAGTCCATCATGGTCCCCTTTATCTTTTTGAAAAGCTTATTTCTTTTAGAGGCACGCGAACCCAAAATTTTGTTCTGCCACAAGTAAATACCTCTCATTTTAGAGACTCATTCTTTGTGCGAGCAATTATTCTGTGGAACCAGCAACCAGTTGAAATTAAAATCATTCGATCACGCGGACAGTTCAATCGTGAATGCAGAGATTAGCTAGAAGGAAGAAATTACAAATTAGAATTAGAAGTAAGTTATTCATTGAATTCTGATCCAAAATATAAGATGTGGTCGTATTGAATCCGATTGCAGAATTTAAAAAGGAGAAGTCCTTACTCTGCAAGTATTTATGAATGAATAAAATGAAATGAATAAAATGAAAATGAAATGAATCATCCATCTCATGAAAAATAATATTTTATTAATTGTGATAGACGCGTAGAAATATTTCCTATCAATTGATGCAAACATCTTTCCGATCTGTTAAGAAATGTTCGAGTTATAAGCATTCGAAGTACGGGTAGGTTCAGCACACAAATCGGCAGAAGTTCTTTAGATTTAGCGAATTATAATGTATAGCATATCAAACAAATCTTAGAGAATTTCCGATTCAATTGGTATGCAAATCATGAGAATTCGTTCACAGTGATATAATAGTTATTAACGTTAACTTTATTTCATAAAAAGACGGGTGGGTAATGTCGGGGACATAACCGGAGTGACGTAGGACTATACAAAGGGGACAGCTTTTGTTAAATATATATTTTAAATATATTGTTTTATTTTCTTCTCCTACGTGAATACCTACCTATCTACCTGAAAAATGGATTAGTTTACTGTTTACTCTTTATGAATATGTTGATGGTTCTCAAAAGAACCTTTGGTGTTGTGTTTTTGTTATCACTCGATATTCCCATCTTGTTCGGTTAAACCTTCCTGTTTAGCTATTGCGTTTGCCACAGCTTTCACAGTTGGAAAATTTCTTCCCATCCAGCTTGTGACATATTGTTCAGTAAATTACATTTAATGCGACTTTGCCACTCACTGAAACTAATTGTTGCCTTGCCGAACCGAAGCTGCTCTGTTCTTGATGCGTGTTTTCTGATTGTCGTGAGCAGCTTTGCAAGCCAACTCGAGCACTCCGACGGCCGAAACTCTATAATCGCTGTTAGGTATACTGGTGCTTCGGCACCAATCCGTTCGGCCTAGTTACCCTTGCGGAGCAATCAGTGAATGCGGCCAACAGGGAACTGGAGATCTGCACGGTTCGAGTGAGACTTTGCCTTTCCCTTAACTTGTCCTCCTTTGTTACGTCCACGATGCCGATGCCGTACAACCACACGGGTTTACGGTTTGAAAGAAAATAAGATATTTTTTTGGGGTCCGCGTGTTTTATACTCTAGCGCAATTTAAGAATTGGTGAAAATCAATAAGCTCAGAACAACTGCCAAATTCACATACTCATCATATCCTGGCAAACAAATTATGAAAAAATCAATTTGTGTTTTATTATTATTTTGGATAATGTTTTAGAAAGCATTGAACTGTATTTTCTAAACTCTTTTTTGGAAGGTTTAATGGCCCTGAAAAGCGCCTTGTTTTATGGAATGGTTCCAATTTAGAAATCTTAGTACTCGTGGTTTTGAAAAAAAAACCATTTCGAACGCCCTCGATCCCGCCTTGTTCTGGATTTGCCACCAAAGCAGTTTGTATAAAGAACAAACTTTTTTCTTCTGCTACCTGATGCCGTTTTGCGATTGCGTTTGCCACTCGCCACTCGCTGCAACTGCCTGTTGTCTTGATGTCCACCGAACCGAATGTGTTCTGTTCCGAATGCGGGTTTTCTTATCGTCGCGAGCAGCTTTGCCAGCTAACTCGATCACTTCGGCGGCCGAAACTATATAACGCCGGCTAGGTGGACTGGTGCACTGGTACTAACGCGCTCGGCCTAGCTACCCTTGCGGGGAACTCCAGATCAACACGGTTCGAGCGGGATTTTGCCTTTCCCTTCACTTTTCCTCCTTTACCATGTCCAGACATGGCTGCTTGGGTTGGTTTGTTGATGTGTTGTGAAGCGAACCGATGTGGTGTACGGTTTGAATGAGAATGATCGTTACGGAAGGAAGGAAGGTATTGTATTATAGAGACTTTAAACTTTTGCAGTTCATTCGTCTCTAGCCTTGAGAAAGTCCCTTTGAAAACTCTACTCTACTCTACTCCAGCGCTACCACCTCCGCCCTCGATCACTTCGGCGGCCGAAACTATATAACGCCGGCTAGGTGGACTGGTGCACTGGTACTAACGCGCTCGGCCTAGCTACCCTTGCGGGGAACTCCAGATCAACACGGTTCGAGCGGGATTTTGCCTTTCCCTTCACTTTTCCTCCTTTACCATGTCCAGACATGGCTGCTTGGGTTGGTTTGTTGATGTGTTGTGAAGCGAACCGATGTGGTGTACGGTTTGAATGAGAATGATCGTTACGGAAGGAAGGAAGGTATTGTATTATAGAGACTTTAAACTTTTGCAGTTCATTCGTCTCTAGCCTTGAGAAAGTCCCTTTGAAAACTCTACTCTACTCTACTCCAGCGCTACCACCTCCGCCCTCTTTCCTTGAGAAAGGCACTCGATCCCTCGCCGTCCAGCTCGTCCAACAACGATGTTGTCCAGTCGGTGTCCACACAAAGAATGATCGTTACGGCAGCGGAGCGGGGATTTTTAAGCTGACTGGCTGGCTCGAGAATTACGCATTTGTGAGACTGCGACCAATGTTTCGTTCATTTTTTCTTTTTCCTTTCCAATCGTGCTTCATTCTATTTCGCTGCTGCTCTGGTTGCCCGTTTTGGTCGGTACGATATGAGGAGCACAAAATAGACCAATCAAAAATGGGCACATGGTGCATTTTGACAATGCTTGTTATTTCACAATTATTCAATTATTTATCTCAAGAAAAATTAAATGTTATTCGTTATGATAGATGCGTAGATATATTTCCTATCAATTGATGCAAAAACCTTTGCGATCTATTGAGAAATGTTCGAGTTATAAGCGTTCCAAATCTTGCATTTTTTCCTACTTGTTCAGTGCCTAGATTTCCATTTCACCCCCTATATCTTCCGGTTAGACGTAGTCCTACGTCAAAACGTGACCTGTTTACTGATTTGGCACCCTTCCTGAAAGACGTAGTTCTACGTCAAAACTAAAATATGGCGAATTTCTTGCTCAATATTAAAAAAAATTATGAAGTTGGTTTATGAAAAAAAAATCCCAATTTTTTAAATTTTCTTCGTTTTCGCATTGAGTACTTGGAAAAGTATGTTCTCATAAACTTTGTATCTTGAGTTACATAACTACGAGTGGTTTCTGAGCATCTCTACATAGCTTTGTATGTAACTATGCATAAAAAAGTATATAAACTTGGCACACAAGCGCCCGGCTAGCTCAGTCGGTAGAGCATGAGACTCTTAATCTCAGGGTCGTGGGTTCGAGCCCCACGTTGGGCGGCTATATTTTTTCTGCCATTCAAAATTATCATCCATCCAAACTGTACGTGTCGTGATATCTTCTGGTACAAACCATAATCAATAACCATGGGGATGTAGCTCAGATGGTAGAGCGCTCGCTTAGCATGTGAGAGGTACGGGGATCGATGCCCCGCATCTCCAAAATAAATTATATTTTGAAATAAAAATGGTAAACAAAACTATCTCGACTTTTATCAGCAACATCATAAAATTGTTGAATCTGCATAACCTACATGCATTTTACTAAGTATCAAGATGAAAAAGTTTATTCCCATACCGGGAATCGAACCCGGGCCTTCCGGGTGAGAGCCGGATATCCTAACCACTAGACAATATGGGATGTTGATCAAATATAACCATTATCCTATCGATAATACGTTTTTTTATACAAACATGTCGCCTTTTCTGAAATGCATTCATAGCATAATATTTATTTTGTGACATGTAATGCGACTTATTTAGTTGGACATTTTTGTAAACATAGAGATCCAAATTATGACCCCACATTGAAGGTCGACACTGTACCACTGTTATCGCAAATGTTCAATTACAGGTTAAAATCGCCTCCAATGTGACACTGAGTGGTGCTTCGGCACGTCGCGTTAAATGTAATTTACTGTACAACATGTCACAAGCAGGATGGGAAGAAATTTTCCAACTGTGAAAGCTGTGGCGAGTGGCAAACGCAATCGCTAAACAGAAAGGTTTAGCCGAACAAGATGGGGATATCGAGAGATAACAAAACAATAAACTCTTTAGATTGAAGATAATTTTGTGATCCTGAAAAGGACCCTTTTTAGCCTGCATGTGAATCCAACGAGCGAACAAATCGTAATGAATGTATTTTTCTTTCTTTCTTTCTTTGTTTTTAAGAGGCTTTAAACTTTGCAGTTCATTCGCCTCTAATGTATTTTTTTGCCATCGCTCCCTTTTAACGCTCATTCGTTCGTCTCGTTGGACTCGCCCCTCTGGCTGAGTCTGCCGATTTGTCTCTATCCTGTGAGTGTGTACCGCTAGAGTATAAAACACGCGGACCCCAAAAAAAATCTTATTTTCTTTCAAATCGTAAACCCGTGTGGTTGTACGGCATCGGTATCGTGGACGTAACAAAGGAGGACAAGTTAAGGGAAAGGCAAAGTCCCACTCGAACCGTGCAAGTGTGCAGTTCCCCGTAGGTGTATCCGCCAATTACTCAGCAAGGGTAGCTAGGCCGAGCGCGTTAGTACCAGTGCACCAGTCCACCTAGCCGGCGTTATATAGTTTCGGCCGCCGAAATGATCGAGTTGGCTGGTAAAGCTGCTCGCGACGATAAGAAAAACCGCATTCAGAACAGAACACATCAAGACAACAACAGGCAGTTGCAGCGAGTGGCGAGTGGCAAACGCAATCGCAAAACGGCATCAGGTAGCAGAAGAAAAAAGTTTGTTCTTTATACAAACTGCTTTGGTGGCAAATCCAGAACAAGGCGGCATCGAGGGCGTTCGAAAATGGTTTTTTTTCAAAACCACGAGTACTAAGTTTTCTAAATTGGAACCATTCAATAAAACACGGCGCTTTTCAGGGCCATTAAACCTTCCAAAAAAGAGTTTAGGAAATACAGTTCAATGCTTTCTAAAACAAATGGTCGTGATGGACGTACATGGGGATCAAAGACAATGTAAAGATGTATTCCATGTACGGGGCTAGGTGGTGAGCCTTCATAAAAAAACGCAAAAACACAACGCCAAAGGTTCTTTTCAGAACCACCAACATGTTCATAAAGAGTAAACAGTAAACTAATCCATTTTTCAGGTAGATAGGTGCGTAGATTCACGTAGGAGAAGAAAATAAAACAATATTTTTAAAATATATATTTAACAAAAGCTGTCCCCTTTGTATAGTCCTACGTCACTCCGGTTATGTCCCCGACATTACCCACCCGTCTTTTTGTGATTTATGAATGGAAAACGAAAATAAATTGGCTATTCAACATCTCTGGAAAAAGGGTCTCATTGACTTATAACAAGTCTCCAGGATTAATGAAAATTATGTAGAAATATAACAACTGCTTATCCTCAATCCACTTGAAAGTTAATTGCTGTAGGAATTTCGAACAACATATAGGGTTGGGGAAAAATAAATGTCGTATTTCTGATCGCAATTTGACGCTTTATTTGACATACTTAAAATTATCCAAGATAAGTCAAATATGCGCCGTTTTGTTCGAAAACTTGTTGCCATTTAGAAGGCAACTTCATTATCCCCCCCCCCTTATAAAACCCCCCTCCTTATTTGAAAAAAACTCAGACAGCCAGCTTTCGCAAGCCTCTTTTGAGGCCAACTTAGTATCACCAAGAGCGTTTTGCATGGACCGGAAGAGATGATAATCACTTGGAGCCAGGTCCGGACTATACGGTGTGTGCAATAGGACATCCCATCCGATAGTTCCCATAGTTGAGCAGCTCATAGTGGATGATTCCCTTCTAATCACACCAAACACACAGCAAAACCTTCCTGGCCGTCAATCCGGGCTTGGTGATGGTTTGGGCCGGCTCACCGCGCTTCGACCACGACTTTTTTCGCTTTAGGTTGTCGTACGTGATCCACTTTTAATCACCAGTCATCATCTTCTTCAAAAATGGTTCGAGCTCATTCCGTTTCAGCAGTGCATAGCAGGCGTTGATTCGGTCTAAAAGATTTTTTTGCGTCAACTCGTGTGGCACTCATACATCCAACTTTTTTTGGAATCCAATCTTCTGCAAATGGTTCCAAACGGTTTTATGGTCTATACCCAGTTCCTGGCCAATCGAGCGAGTGCATGCCGGTCTACTTGGATGATTTCAACGATTTTATCGGTTTCCACGACGATTGGCCTACCATTTGTAGCACAGATCGTCTTTGAATAACCGTATAGTATGACCCGCTGCGATAAGTACAACACAAGATATGTTTAAGTGTTGCCATATATTGACAATATACGACATTTCTTTTTCCCCAATCCAATATATTTCTACATCAGGAATTGATCTTAGCCCTTCGCTTTTTGAAATTCATTTTTCAATATTCGTTGTCGCTTTAGCTGACGTGACTATAATAACACAAAAACTTATAAAATATCTGTCCATCTTCATATTTCATCGTGTTCTGTCAATAAAATTTTTGAATCCCACAATCCATAATTCACAGATTAAACCTCATCCAACCAAAGCTCAGGAATTAATCCATCAGCCAGTAACCATCACCACAACAGCTAGGCAGTAAACAGACTCATTTCTGTGAGCCTCACCGCAAGGACTTTCGTTGCGGCGAACGTGACAATCCACCGGCCTCTGGGCTTCGAGCGAGGATTGCTCCAAATGGTGTATAATGTCAACGATAGACGAGCGCCTCTCCTATCTCGATAATCCATATTTCAAGGGTCACATCTACGGCAATTTCAATCCGTTCTACGTTACCATCGCGATCTGCACCGTGTTGGGAGTGTTCATTTTCCTGCTCAATATCGTTTGCGGCTGTTGCTCCAAGTACAAATCCTACTGGCAGGATCGACACACAGGTGGGTGACAAAATACCTGAATCAATTTAGCCTCTACAGCAAAAAATTGATTGTGCAAAATTTAACAATTCAACTATATTTGTTCCAGGAAACCGTTGGCTTGTTTCTATTTGGTCAGCAACGCCCCATAAACAACCGCCCCTGGATCTGACCGAGCTGAAGGACGTCCGTTCTTTCCAGCCAATAAATGTGAGTATTTATGACTAAAATATGCACAACATTCTATGCATCGGTCTCTTATCTCCTCTGTGTACATCCAATCCAATCAATTTCGTTGTTTGCTTCGTAACGGTTTATCATTGCCAGTGGTCACTTCCAGACTCATTGCAAAATGCAGCATCAAACCATAACTCACCAGTTCCAAACAGTGAAAGCCAGCGCCAAATACCGACAAAATTCCCTGTAACAATTTCCATCATCGGTTGTTACATAAATTTGATTTCTCCAGGGATAGCAACTGTTGCCTCTGTTGTTGCAAAAATATTGTCATCAACGGAAAAAAAAGTATTAACATTTCCGGCATTTGGCTCCCATCAATAAGTTGCTCGAGTTTTGGTTAGGGGATCATAAACAATTTGGTAGCTATTTCCCGCCCGAAAGCGTCCATCGTGGTGGCTTTTCCAATATCGAGCCAGGCTGCGACCGGTCTGATACATATTAAATAGCTGACGGGCAGTTCAATTCCAGCCTTTCGCATCGTTTGGATATCACTCTCTGTGGTCACCAAAGTTATGCCGTAGCCAACTTTTGCCAAACTAGCTGTTTTGCTGGTGACCACGCGGACATATGTAAAGGGAATATTAGTTTGTATGGGATTGTAGTTCGCACTATCGTCGCTTCTGCGAGGCAGATGATAACGCCCGGAGCCAATCGGAATCGAGGCCAATAACCGCACGGTCACATACGGAATGACGATGCATAGGCAGTATCGTTCACACTTTACAGTGGTGTCCGAAATTTTTTGTTGATTGGTTAAAAGATTAGATGGAGTGATGAACATGTTCATAAGATCATGAAGCAATTTGATGGCTATGTCTATGTTTTCTGAAAATTATAAAATAAGGATGACGTGATATTTTTGACGTAGGACTACGTCTAACCGGAAGATATAGGGGGTGAAATGAAAATCTAGGCACTGAACAAGTAGGAAAAAATGCAAGATTTGGAACGCTTATAACTCGAGCATTCCTCAAAAGATCGCAAAGGTTTTTGCATCAATTGATAGGAAATATATCTACGTCTCTATCATAACGAATAACATTTCATTTTTCTTGAGATAAATAATTGAATAATTGTGAAATATCAAGCATTGTCCAAATGCACTATGTGCCCATTTTTGATTGGTCCATTTTGTGCTCCTCAAATCGTACCGACCAAAACGGGCAACCAGAGCAGCAGCGAAATACAATGAAGCACGATTGTAAAGAAAAAAGAAAAAATATGAACGAAACATTGGTCGCAGTCTCATACATGCGTAATTCTCTAGCCAGCCAGTCAGCTTAAAAATCCCCGCTCCGCTGCCGTAACGACCATTCTTTGTGTGGACACCGACTGGACAACATCGTTGCTGGACGAGCTGGACGGCGAGGGATCGAGTGCCTTTCTCAAGGCAAGAGGGTGGAGGTGGTAGCGTTGAAGTAAAGTAGAGTAGATTTTTCAAAGGGCCTTTCTCAAGGCTAGAGACGAATGAACTGCAAAAGTTTAAAGTCTCTATAATACAATACCTTCCTTCCTTCCGTAACGATCATTCGCATTCAAACCGTACACCACATCGTTTCGCACAACACCACATCAAAAAACCAACACAAGCAGCCATGTCTGGACATGGAAAAGGAGGAAGAGTGAAGGGAAAGACAAAATCCTGCTCGAACCGTGCTGGTCTGGAGTTCCCCGCAAGGGTAGCTAGGCCGAGCGCGTTAGTACCAGTGCACCAGTCCACCTAGCCGGCGTTATAGAGTTTCGGCCGCCGGAGTGCTCGAGTTGGCTTGCAAAGCTGTTCACGACAATGAGACCATACCACATTCGGTTCGGTGGCAACAACTAGTTTCAGCGAGTGGCAAACGCAATCGCAAAACGGCAGCAGGTAGAAGGAGGAAAAAGTTTGTTTATACAGACTGCTTTGGTGGCAAAACCAGCCACCGTAAAACAAGGCGCTTTTCAGGGCCATTAAACCATTCAAAGAAGAGTTATTTAAAGTTATTCACAATACCAATGCATTCTAAAGTGACATAATATGACATATAATATGAACTGAATTATTTTGTTTATGCTTGTTTTTGAACTTATTGGTTGCTGGGGTCTTTTAAATTGATCATTCAGTTTTCACAAACCCATACATGGTTTCCGAATTAAAAGTGGCTTCAAATTGTATGCAGGATGGCATTAACGAATTTTCTCGGTAGCAAGAACTGCTTTCTTTGGTTGATAACTGATGTTGAAAATTGACTGACGTTACATCCGCATTGTATAGAAAAATAACTAAGGAGCAACATGATGAGCTATGTATTTCCTGCTGCTCTGTTCTTATTTTAAAGGACTTTAATCCGAAGGTCATAAGTCCCTGTATTTACTGTTGGTTTTTCAGAACGCTTATAGCTCGTTTATTTCTCGACAGATCGTAGAGTTCGTCTCCAAAACCTCAGTTCTTTTTCATTTTTATTTACTTTGTTTGCGGAGATACAAATCTTACAATTCATTCGTCTCCGAAACCACAGTTTAGGGTACGGTAATGTGCTCAATAGTGAAATATATGATAGTGAATGAGCTGATGACCACCTATGCATTCCCTATCACAGCCATCATTTTGATTGTACGATATGTGCATACGCCAAAAGATGCCCGTCGTTGAACATTTAATGAGTACAAAGCCTTCAGAAAAAAAATCAAGAAATCAACTATAAGACAGTGAGAAAAAAATGAGAAAGTTTGTGAAAAAATGCAAAAAACACAACACCAAAGGTTCTTTTCAGAACTCCTAACATGTTCATAAAGAGTAAACAGTAAACTAATCCATGTTTCAGGTAAATAGGTAGCTATCCACGTAGGAGAAGAAAATAAAACCATATATTTAAAATATATATTTAGAAAAAACTGTCCCCTTTGTATAGTCCTTTTTTGTTACGTTCACTTCTGTACAGGTCAGTTGACACTGGAATGATACTAAATGCAAGCCACATCCTATCGTCCATTAGTACAAAGCTGCGTTGAGTCTAACAAACAGTGTGTCAGGTGCAGATCAATCATAAAACCCTTGAGCTCTTAATTCTCACAATTTAATATTCCCGTGCAAATAGGAGTACCATCCAAAGGTATCGCCAGAGCCAGGCTTAGCTAGCTCTGAGAATGTTCACGTATAGGCCTGAAACTGTCACACATACCCGGATCGGCCTGACTTTGTTCATTTGCAAACATTTAACGTAACGCTTTGAACCAGTAGGCATCTCCTCGGAGATTATTGATTAATGTTGACCCTAATCTAATTAATGATTTAAATGGATACTCTCGTAGTGTTCATAGCACTCACACACCCACACGCTTCATTCGCAAATTGACTGCGTGGGCGATGCCGGTGCGACAGTTGGACGATGTTGGTGGGGGAAGGAAACAAGATCGAAACTAAATATTAGATGAATGTTCCCGTTTCTTTAGTCCGCTGAAAGTGCAAACAGAGGTCTGCTGAAACGCATTCGACGCATTCCAGTGCGAACGGTGTCTAGACTCTCGAGTCTAGTTTGAAAATAATGACCGTACTTTCACTATTTCAACGTAACCTTACATTTCTTGGCGAAAAGTCGATTGTAAGACTATCTTGATTTCAGAATGTTTTTAACGTAGAACTACGTTTTTTAGGAATGGAACCCTCAGAAAACAAGGCGTCTTTATGAAATAAAGTTAACGTTAATAACTATTTTTACTGCGAACGAATTCTGATAATCTGCATACCAATTGAATCGGAAATTCTCTAAGATTTGCTTCATATTCTATACATTACAATTCTCTAATCCCTAAACGGTTTAATTTAACTAAAACTGAGAACATAAAACAAAGAATATTTTTGCCATCCATTATATCATTATTTTTTTGTCAACCTTTTAACAATAAAGCAAAAATTAAACGAAAAAAACAGAAAGTGGGTTTAAAAAAACAAAAAGTGGGTTATATCTATGGTATAACCGCAATGGACTATCGTTGATTCAGTGATCCTTTGTTTGAAGTTGAATCTGAATCCATTCTGAATGAATGAATAAATGAATATTTGGGGTACTTCGAAAATGAGAGCGTTACGTTGGAGGTACAAGGTTTTATGCGTCCAATATTGGATACGAAAATATCCTACTGATGGGGAAGAATAATCTTCAGAAGCTATCCTGTTAATTGCGATTGATTGAAAAATCACAAAACCAAATGTATTTGGCCACAGTATTACATGGATAGAAAACATTCAAATAAACTCTTTCACATGAATGTATTTTTAAATTCCCAGAGGAACTGGCAGATTATTTTCAGTAACGATTAGATATTTCCACATTTTCCTCGATACTGGAAGCCCACCAGTGGTTTATGCTAACTCAATAACCACCTGTTAATAGCACTTGATTGAAACATATTTGGTCACAGTGTTACATGGATAGAAAACATTCAAATAAACTCTTTCACATGAATGTATTTTTAAATTCCCAGAGGAACTGGCAGATTATTTTCCGGATCTTTCTCGATGCTGAATGGCATCCAAACGGAAAGAATTCCGCGCGTGTATGTGTGTGTGTGTGTAGCGGCTGCTTCGAGATCTTCCCGGGGAACCGTTTGTGGCATCACTCTCCTCCTGATGGATTCATGTCTGGCCTAAGGTGCACAAACAGGCTCTTGGTGACACCATTCATCAGCGCTTTCATGATAAACGAAGAGCTTCACCACAACAGCGACAACATTCTCTAATCGCTGTTCAATCATAACTGAGTGGATTTCCGAGCGGCGCTCGCTTATGTACCGATTGGTGATTTCAATAACCTGTTTTGAATTTTTTTTTTTAATTTGAATCACCATGTGGGCAATTAATCATGTTTGTTGTAACAATATCGAACAGTCACTCATATTCTGGTATCCGATTGCATTGAACTTCGATCGGATCTCACGATTCGTTCTTTGCATTCTGAAATCCGATCGACGTCAATTCAATCGTGCTATGAAATGTAGCAATCTTGCCTGGACGCAAAATAAACATTTACTTTCTATCAGATTAGCAGACACATAATCAATTTTAAATTGCTGAAATTTGAATGATAATCATCACTCCATGTGCAATGTGCGAACTGCTTGGCGTGGCTGTCACATTTGCACAACTTGATTGAACTTGAGTTTCGATCCGTTCGGGCAATTCTGATTCGATCGGATCTCAGTATACAGGACATTAGTTGATCGGTAGATGGATCTAGAATTTTCGAGGAAATTACTCTATCGTTTTGTTCAGAGCGTATTTTGTCGACTAACCAAACTAAAAATATGCGTATAAGGTAATCCTTGCTTTTTTCATTCAACCGAATACATCCAGCAATATGTTGGACGGAATATGTATAATTTTTTAATGAAGCTAATCAAAGACTTCATTTCTTTTGTTTGAACCCACTTGCTGTCATGGCAATGCAAACTTTTTGAACTAGCAACAACAAATGCTGTGTCGGTGTTGCTCGTGATAACGTCTCGTAAGTACCTTTGCGTATTTGCGTAACCCTCCTGTACTCGCGTGCAAAATCATAACTCGTATACTCGCGCTCGGTGTCACAGACCGAAAGTTGAGCTTCTCTGTAATATTACAATTGCGTATTTTTAGGCTTCATTGGTATCTATTTGAAGAAGAGGGTGTAATTGAACGAAAAAACTCCAGAACATATGTTTTCTTCTTTTGCATTCAGTTTTAATAGTCATCTAATTCAGCCTCCTCGAAACAGAGTAGACGGATTTCGCGCCAACTCGTCCATGGGATTGGCAGGACTCTCTCAGAACCTAATGAAACTTTCTGGGCGTAGAGACCTTACCTAATTAAGCAACTTGGCATACTTAGTTTTCCGAAAATTTAACTAGATTAACATATGGAAAGGGCAAAATATATTTACTCGAAAATGTTAAGTCCTACGAAGATGTTAAGTCAAATACAATATGTTTCAATTCAGAGAGCAACGACAGCTCGCAAACAATAGCCATCTGCCAAAAATCTCTTGATCTGTCGGTCAGGTATCGAATAGTTGTTGTAGATTTAGGTATCTAAAGCCTGTCCACGTTAAATTTCGGACACCAGATGATGCCAGTAAAACAAAAATTCCCGAAACCGATTGTTTATTTCAGTAAAATAGGCTTATATCTAAAACAAGGAAAGCTTACTTCGATGTTAATTACGTTGTCTGTAAAATTCACGAACTTTCTTGGGAACATCTGCCATTAGGTTCCGTACAGTATCCTCAGATATGCTGGCGGCGGCGCTTTTCCGTCTCCTCTTGAAATCATTAATGCCATTCGCTGTCTTCTTAGTTTCGAATAGTTGACCTCATATGCATTATACTATTCCAGGATGGATTTGGCATAGTGACAAGAGGCCAAAACATCGCTGAAGAGTCGTGGCTTCTTATGAATGGTAGCAACCACTTCTGGAGACATTCCTTCTCGTAGACATCTTTGTTCATAATGCCGGTAGAGACGAAAGATTTGTATTTTCGGCCACAACTGCATATGGCCTGCCAAACAGAGTACTTTTTGGGGAATTTAGACTACTTCTTGGTCCGGAAACACTCGGCTACGGCATTCCTTCGCATTGCAGTATAAAAAGCGAGACCCGGAAGCTGTTTGAAGTCTTCGAGAACATAAGTTTCATCGTTCATTATGATGCATGAACATTTTTGCAAAAACTGGGTGTAGAGCACCTTAACACGGCTTTTTGCAGTGAAATTTTCTTATCATCACGATTGAGCACCTTTTTCTCTTTGTACGCCTTCAGTTCATGCCTCTGCTTCACTTTTTGTATATATGATTTTGATTTTCCAACCTTTCGAGCCACATTTCTAACTGAAAGGTTGGGATGTTTCTCAATAATATCAACCACCTTTCGGTCCATCTGTCGGGAGCATACTTTTCGATTTATTCCGCTTCCAACCTTCCGATCTACAGTTAAGCGCTGGTCAAACCATTTGCACACACTAAACACGGTACTCTTCGGCAGTTTTAGCTTTTTGGCGAGATCGCGTACCAACAGTATTGGATTTTGCTGCCGTTCGCTCAAAATGCGTTTGCGTACTTCCACTTGATTTGACGCCATTTTACCAAACTGAAGAAGAATGTAAACATGTTGGACATCGAAATAAAAGAGGTTTTCAGCTGTCATGTAAGAAAAATATTTCATTGATTAGTGGAATATTTCATAAACTACACTGAAAGAAAAGTGTCCGAAATTTAACGTGGACAGGCTGTATTAAGAGTCACTGCAAGTCACTGTAGATATAATATTATAATAATAAATGGATTGTAGAGATACCTAACGGATGAATAAAATGGCTCTGCAGTTGTTTGAAAATTACCAGTCGTGACCGGCAGTATATATAAGGTAGCGGAAAAGAAAATGCATTATTTTGTTTCTGCGTAATCATCAGAATTCAACAGAGAAAAGTGTGACATTGTTTAGCAACACGAGTCAAGCCGTGATCTCCAGGATTTGCAAGGATTACAAATGCAGTGCTGGTATTAACAACCCCAAAGTGTAACCGTAAGGTAGACCAGTTGAGACCAAAGCACTGTATATTACTTGATAGTACAGGAACCCACAATTTTTGTGTGTGTACCATTCATGAAAATGTAAAATTAATTAATGTAAGAAAATGTAAAATGTTAAATTAAATGTAAAAGAGTTTGAGAAAATGTTATGTGGTGATCCAAAACGCCACAGATTGCCATCTTCGTGCTTTTAAGGATTGTGTTTCCAAAACACCAATTCATGAAGGAACAGCTCTTCTATGAGAAGAAATCGTTTTTCAACAATGGCTGACCACAGACCGTTGTAATTTGGAAACGATTTTAAAACCAAACGATGAATTTGTGCCGTAATTCGTTGATAAAGTAGACAAACTCATAAAGCATGACTTTATTTACAAACAGCAATCTGTATTTTTTTTTGCGAAATAAAAAAGAATCTTTGACCCAAGGAGAAATAATATTAATTTGTGAGTTTTCAGAGAATAATTCATCCATAATTCAAATTGCGGCACAGGGTTATCACTGGATTAACTCGCAAGCAACTATTCGCCCATTTGAAATATACTACAAAAAAGATGGTAAACTAGAAAACGTGAGCTTTATAGTTATTTCAGAAGTTTTAACACACGACACTGTGGCAGTGCAGTTGTTTAGAGAAAAATTGATAGAATTTGTCAGAAAGCAGCACACTACAAAAACAAAAAGAATTTCGCCAGTCTGTGTAATTTCAAAAAAGTTTACGGACTAGAAGCAGAATTGCATTTCTTTGCCATCTCCCACGGGAAAGGACGTTGTGATGCAATAGGAAGGACAGACATACAATTTTCAAAGTACAACGCTAGTACAGTTGTATGTCTGTCATAAATATAAGGCAACGATAGTCCCTCGTCAACGTTGCGGTTATATCATAGGTATAACCCACCCATTTTTTTTTTAAGATGGGGCATAAAAGGATGATATACAGGGTCTTTCAGATTAAATGCTCACGCAACAAATTTCATTAACTTCTACAAAAATGAACCGATTTTTATTAAAAAAAATGAAAATAAAGCTTATTTTAGGACATTTTCGATGTGACCACCCCTTTTTTCGATAACGCGTTTTAAACGGTGAACAAAATTCTTCATGCAAATTTTGTGGCTTATTAACCTAGCAACGGTCCTTCACGTACCCCCAGAGGAAGTAATCGACGACGAGAAATGATGAAATTCTTACCATAAGAGGACAAATTTCATTAAGGCTTCGGTTGCTTGTGTAATACGATTTCACTGAAAATACACGTTCTTGTAAATTGTACATCTCGACACTAAAAACCATCCGATCAGACTGAACGAGTAGCCGAATATTATCGTTCCGAAGTGGGGAATGTAGTGCTACACCCAAAGTTAATTTTTAGCACATGTTATAGCATCCCGGTTTATTACATTGAATGAGCTGAAAAATATCAGAAAATGTTCTACTCCCCAATATATGTATATCATTTGTATAATATAGGGCGCTTGCAGCGTGCATATGTATTATTGATCTGTTGGGCAGGCAAAAGAGATCGCTGCATAGGATTTTTTATGGATCGACAATATTGAGTTTGTTTGAATAATTATTTTAGCGAATAGTTATAGAAATTACGCGCTACACTATAGTAATAACATGCGAATATATGTCTCTTTACATAAAAATATTTACTTTTAGCGTCAGTGCCATATATACGGAGAAAAATAAAAATTTCTATTATGGCTATGATCCATATCAATCGAAGCAGATTAATTATTCAGAAAGTTTCACAGAAAAAGTGCAAACTGCACATTGCGATTGTATAGCCGGATTGTGTGAAGTGTGCTCCCATTCAGGCTTCGTGCTTTTTGCCCTAAAATGCTGGTTTCGTGAAGAAGTAAACTATAATGAATATTCCTGTGCAGATATCCTTAATCGGTGGTTAGTTTCGCCAAAAAAGCAGATGATTATGATAAAATTAAGAGCATAAGAAAATTGATCGGAAACGAAAAAAATCAATCAATTGGCTAATTCATGGAAAATACAAGGAAGCATTTGAACGTGAGCTCGAGCCTCTGTGTCTTGAATCTAGATCCGAACATGCTGATAATCCTTTCCTGTTATTTTTTCGATTCAATTGGTGTTCGTTGCATTCTATGCTGCACTTCGGGTTGCTGCTGGTTGTATTTGTGTTATGCACCACACACTGCATTTCGGTAAGGAGTGAGAGGCTTGGATGGGAAAAGGGATAGGAATAGGAAGGAAGGCTACTCTAATTGATACTTGCTCCTCTTTCGCGATGTTGGTCGCGAACAGGCGTCTTCCGACTTTTATCTTTCTGTTTGAATATACAGAACAAATCTCTTTGCCACAATACATGGAGTTTTCCATTAAGCCTTACCTCAAGGACTCATACTCTTACTTCTTCTTTATACTGAGTACCGTTATGTAATATTTATATGAGCACCGTTTGGATTCGTGAACAGATTCATGAGACATTGGAATTCTTTTAGAAAAAGTGTGAACTGATATATTGTTGCATAAGTACAAGATTAGTATACTTCCTTGATGTGGTGGCTGAGAGCAGACAAACGATCGCAAAGGCCTAAAATAGTGTAACACCAAATGGGCCAACCAGAAGAGCTTAGTTTGTCTTCATATTAGAATTATTCATGACAAAGTTTGGATGAAAATATCTACGCAGTCTAGAATATTCTGGATTCGAAAAAACAAATAATGGTCTCTCATTTCAAACATAATCAAACTAGTCAGAGACGCATGGTAATAGAGTTATGATTCGGTTGCCGATACGTGAATCATTTTAGCTAGTACTATGATTCTCTTCCGCACTCTGACTGAATGAGATTTCGATGATAAATACCATACTACCCAGAATGTACGTATTTCTGCGTTTAGAGAATCGTGCCACGAAGAGACACTTCTAATTCATCTAAAATACTGTTTATAGAATTATGGTATGGTGGTTATAAAAAAAAAGAATTCCCAAATAAACTCATAATCGATTTTCATCTAATAACTTGTTAACTCTCATTCGCGAAAGCTCTATGCCCTTCCTCACAAACCTATAATAATCAACCTTTGTCCATCCCTCGTTCCAGCCCGACATCGAACGTCCGGTTGAGTACACAGTCTCTCATCACCGTCCACAACAGCAGCAGCACCCGCAGCAATTCGGTCGTGGCGGCGGATATCCGGAGGAATACGTCGAATTACACAAACGGGAAAGCGACATTTAAAAGTTGACGCGCGAAGTTCGATTGAAAAACAGAATGGCATTCATCGTTATCTATCCGGCGGTGGCCATGCTCGCCATGTTTATCGTCCTCGTTATAATATTGATCCTGAGATGCGGTGGCCGACTTGGTCTACGTCATCACGCTCTGCCAGACAACAACGACCTAAGGGAGCACACATATGCTCAGAAAATCAGTTACGCCTGATAGGATGTAGGCAAGGTATGTTCTCGCCAGTGTCCACATAAAATGGCAGGGAATCCAACATTCACTTTCACACTCCCCCATCGGGAAACATTCCACGAGCAACATAGGAAACCAAATGTCTCAGATTGTAACAGATTTTTATCTCTGAACTTTTCACTTCTCAACCCCTATCAACAATCGTATTCGGGAACGAACAAAAAATAAAAACACACACATTCTAACAGAGAAGCTATGAAGGTTCAACATGGACCAGCCGGAAATACCCAAATCAAAGAAATTCGCCCATTCTCCCGTTCTATCAATTTCCTTTTTCTCCACTCGGCCTTATTAGATTGTTGGGGCAGATGCATTGACAAAGAAAAATACATTCGTTATTTTATTTCCGGCCGGTCAAATATCATTTTCACTAGATTCAGGAAAGCGGAAAAGAAATAACATGCAACGGGTAACACTTCTGCTCGGCTGAATGCGCCTAATTGAAACGGATTCCGTCCAATTTTTGACTTGATTATCTTCATATATGACAGAAATTTTTATACAATGTTTTGTATTGTAGCTTTAAGATATATTTTTCCAGTAAATTTAACGCCAATTGAAACCATACCCAATATTATGACGTTGTTTGTAAAATTGATTGATCGTGATAAGCGAATGAACTCATTAAGAGGCGTCCAATTAGCGTAAATATATTTCACAACTGCTCCCAAAGCTCCTCTTAGAACGAAAAACAATGTACCGACTCCCACATATCCACATAAATCCGCTGGGAGTGGTGCCGATGCGGTTGCAACTTTACATCGCAAAATAGATCATAAAAGTACAAACAGAGAGAAGACCAAAAACAAACATCGGTGTTAATTGGAATCTACGGTTAAAATTCGATTGAAGGTTTCGAATATAATTATACATTAAAAAATAAATGTAATGACATTTGCGAATCGCACAAACACACGTAATGAGTTAAAATGTGAAAGTTCGAACGAAAAATAAAATTGCAATCTTCTTAATGAGTTTTTTTTTCGTGTTTCATATTAATATGTATCGAACGCATAATTTCGATGTGTTGTATCCGAAAGCCGCCCCTCCATACGTTCTTTAATATAAGCTGGATACTATTTGGATATGGAAAAGATTTTCAATTCCATAGTTCCAATGCCCTACAATAGAATTTTAATTTTGTACTGAAAGCCATGATATAAATCCAATACACTGACTGAACACTATTCAAATTGACGTTGAAGACAATTGAATACAGCTGTTTGCAAACGATTTGTTAGTGACCAACGAAATTTACGACCACCTGCCCGCCTTCGTTAACTTTTGATCAAAAACCAGTGATGTTATGAAGTGATTGGTTGAATTGAAGTACGCTTAAAGGGTGTCCCACATCAAATTTCATTACGGAAAAAACGTTGTAGGATAATACTTATTAGGTATTTTCTCTTGAAAATTTGGGTAGAAGTAGCTTAAAGTGTAACATAGAGTGTAAACTGTATTTTCATCGCTGTCAGTTTTTCGAAAATTGGAAAAAATGACGTCACCTGGCAGTCTTCAGAATGCAACTCGGTGCTGATGCGCAACAAGATTTTTGTACCCAGTTGAGCTCCCACTCTCCGAATGAGCACGCTCCGAAACACAGATGAAATGTTTGGTTGTCAGCGCCGTTCTTACGCCCAGTTTAAGCTGAGTTTTACGCTGAAATTCGCGCCGTGCTTGCGCCGTATTTCTATACTGCGCGCTTGAATCTGGATTGCTCTTTCTGTTGAGGTATTTTTCTTCACACAAGCGTATGCGGTTCAGATGGGGGCGCGCTGTTGTTTTAATGCTTTGCTTATAATATGCGTGTGCCATTGGCACGGCACGTACCATGGCACGACAAAATTATGTACCATTTGATACGGCACAGAGCTGTGCCATGGTACACTTGGCACGGTTGGCACAGCTGGCACGTTTGGTACAAATGGCACGGTTGGCACACTTTGGCACAGCTGGCACAGATTGGCACAAATGGCACAAATGACACAAGTGGTACAAATGGCACAAATGGCACATTCGGTACACTTACTACGAATGGTATATTTCAGTGCACAGATTCAAATCCCTATTTCTACTAGACGGTTCTGTTGCTTGCCCTGTTTGTATGCAGGGGATCGATTCAGTGCTGGTTTTTCAAAAGTAAAAATAATTATTGTTTCCCGTTTGTTTCTCTGATTACTAGTGTACCGACAGAATATTTGGGCCCTTGTCAACACAACTTTATCTCTGCTATCATTATAAAACTGCGTATTCCATTGTCTTGAGAACCCAAAAAATGACGGAGTGCATATTTTCTCAAAATCCCATCATTATGGGTATCAAAGGGCTTGACTAGTAGAACACAGTTATTTATGAAGAATGCAAATCCAAAATGGCCGCCACCACAAAATGGCGCCATATATATTTTTTCGAAACCCCATTTATATTGCTATCAAACGAAAGGGCTTGACTAATAGAACACAGTTATTTATGAAAAAATGCAAATACAGAATGGCCGCCACCACAGAATGGCGCCATATTTTTTTTTTAAACCCCATCAATATGAGTATCAAATGAAAGGGCTTGATTAGCAGAACACAGTTATTTATGATAAAAGCAAATTCAAAATGGTCGCCACCTCAAAATGGCACCATAAATATATTTTTTTCGAAACCCCATCAATATGGCTATCAAATGAAAGGGCTTCCTTAATAGAACACAATTATTTATGAAAAAATGTAAATAAAAAATGGCCGCCACCATAAAATGGCGCCAATTTTTTTTTTTTGCAAAACCCCATCAATATGAGTATCAAATGAAAGGGCTTGACTAACAGTTATTTATGATTAATGAAAATTCAAAATGACCGCCACCATATATAAATATATTTTTTTAAAACACCATCAATATGGCTATCAAATGAAAGGGCTTCCTTAATAGAACGCAATTATTTATGAAAAAAGACGGGTGGGTAATGTCGGGGACATAACCGGAGTGACGTAGGACTATACAAAGGGGACAGCTTTTGCTAAATATATATTTAAATTTATTGTTTTATTTTCTTCTCCTACGTGAATACCTACCTATCTACCTGACAAATGAATTAGTTTACTGTTTACTCTTTATGAACATGTTGGGGTTCCGAAAAGAACCTCTAGTGTTGTGTTTTTGCGTTTTTTTTTTTCACAAACTTGATTCTTGATTTTTTTCTGAAGGCTTTGTACTTATTAAATGTTCAACGTCGGGCATCTTTCGGCGTATGCACATATCGTACAATCAAAATGATGGCTGTGATAGGGAATAGATAGTCATCAGCTCATTCACTATCACATATTTCACTATTGAGCACATTACCGTACCTTAAACTGTGGTTTCGGAGACGAATGAATTGTAAGATTTGTAATCTTTAATAATCTAATTTATAAATCAGTTTATATTATATGTCATATTATGTCACTTTAGAATGCATTGATGTTGTGAAAAACTTTTAATAACTCTTCTTTGAAAGGTTCAATGGCCCTGAAAAGCACCGTGTTGTACGGTGGCTGGTTTTGCCACCAAATCAGTCTGTATAAACAAACTTTTTCCTTCTTCTACCTGCTGCCGTTTTGCGATTGCGTTTGCCACTCGCTGAAACTAGTTGTTGCCACCGAACCGAATGTGCTCTGTTCTGTAGGAGGGTTTTCTTATTGTCGTGAGCAGCTTCGCAAGCCAACTCGAGCACTCCGGCGGCCGAAATTCTATAACCGCTATTAGGTATACTACTGGTGCTCCGGCACCAATCCGTTGATGCGATGTGATGTGAAACGATGCCATACAACCACACTGATTTACGGTTTTGAAAGAGAATGATATATTTTTCAGCGGATCCGCGCGTTTTGTACTTTAGCGGTACACGCTTACAGGATAGAGACAAATTGGCAAACTCAGCCAAAGGGGCGAGTCCAACGAGACGAACGAATGAGCGTTAAAAGGCAGCGATGGCAAAAAAAATACATTCATTACGATTTGTTCGCTCGTTGGATTCACATGCAGGCTAAAAAGGATCCTTTTCAGGATCACAAAAATATCTTTAAAGAGTTTATTGTTTTGTTATCACTCGATATCCCCATATTGTTCGGCTAAACCTTTCTGTTTAACGATTGCGTTTGCCACTCGAACTGTATTTCGTAAACTCTGTTTTGGAAGGTTTAATGGCCCTGAAAAGCGCCGTGTTTTATGGAATGGTTCCAATTTAGAAAACTTAGTACTCGTGGTTTTGGAAAAAACCATTTCGAACGCCCTTGATGCCGCCTTGTTCTGGATTTGCCACCAAAGCAGTTTGTATAAAGAACAAGCTTTTTTCTTATGCTACCTGCTGCCGTTTTGCCACTCGCCACTCGCTGCAATTGCCTGTTGTTGTCTTGATGTCCACCGAACCGAATGTGATCTGTTCTGAATGCGGGTTTTCTTATCGTCGCTGGCAGCTTTGTCAGCTAACTCGATCACTTCGGCGGCCGAAACTATATAACGCCGATTAGGTGGACTGGTGCAATGGTACTAACGCGCTCGGCCTAGCTACCCTTGCGGAGCAATTGTCGAATACACCTACGGGAAATTGCAGACCAACACGGTTCGAGCGGGATTTTGCCTTTCCCTTCACTTTTCCTCCTTTGCCATGTCCAGACATGGCTGCTTGTGTTGGTTTGTTGATGTGATGTGATGCGAAACGATGTGGTGTACGGTTTGGATGAGAATGATCGTTACGGAAGGAAGGAAGGAAGGTCTTGAATTATAGAGACTTTAAACTTTTGCAGTTCATTCGTCTCTAGCCTTGAGAAAGGCCCTTTGAAAACTCTACTCTACTCTATTACTCTACTCCAGCGCTACCACCTCCGCCCTCTTGCCTTGAGAAAGGCACTCGATCCCTCGCCGTCCAGCCCGTCCAGCAACGATGTTGTCCAGTCGGTGTCCACACAAAGAATGATCGTTACGGCAGCGGAGCGGGGATTTTTAAGCTGACTGGCTGGCTCGAGAATTACGCATGTGTGAGACTGCGACCAATGTTTCGTTCATATTTTTTCTTTTTCCTTTCCAATCGTGCTTCATTGTATTTCGCTGCTGCTCTGGTTGCCCGTTTTGGTCGGTACGATTTGAGGAGCACAAATGGACCAATCAAAAATGGGCACATAGTGCTTTTGAACAATGCTTGATATTTCACAATTATTCAATTATTAATCTCAAGAAAAATGAAATGTTATTTGTTATGATAGACGCGTAGATATATTTTCTATCAATTGATGCAAAAACCTTTGCGATCTATTGAGAAATGCTCGAGTCATAAGTGTTCCAAATCTTGCATTTTTTCCTACTTGTTCAGTGCCTAGATTTCCATTTCACCCCCTATATCTTCCGGTTAGACGTAGTCCTACGTCAAAATGTAAATAAAAAATGGCCGCCACCATAAAATGGCGCCAAAATTTTTTTTTCAAAACCCCATCAATATGAGTATCAAATGAAAGGGCTTGATTAGCAGAACACAGTTATTTATGATAAAAGCAAATTCAAAATGGTCGCCACCTCAAAATGGCACCATCAATATATTTTTTTCGAAACCCCATCAATATGGCTATCAAATGAAAGGGCTTCCTTAATAGAACACAATTATTTATGAAAAAATGTAAATAAAAAATGGCCGCCACCATAAAATGGCGCCAAAATTTTTTTTTCAAAACCCCATCAATATGAGTATCAAATGAAAGGGCTTGACTAACAGTTATTTATGATTAATGAAAATTCAAAATGACCGCCACCATATATAAATTATTTTTTTAAAACACCATCAATATGAGTATCAAGTGAAAGTCGTCGAATATACAGTATATACAGACACTTGAACACCTCCGACGTCGAGTTTGTCTTTATAGAGGTAACCTGGCGCCAATAATATTGTAACACGACAAGGCTCGTTCACACACTTCGCGTGCGACTGAGACTCTGAAAAACCTGAAGATTTAATTAATTCCACCAATTCCCCGTATTTTCCCGACCTTGTGTCTTTTCCTCTACTAGGATAATCATTACAGCTCCGACAATGAGGTGATAGCAGCCATCCCTTCCTGGATTCCAGAAAAGTCGGATGAATTTATCAGTGATGGTATGAAAAAACTTGTTACACGTCGAGAGAAATGTGTAATGCTTGAAGGGTGATGTCGAAAAAAATACATGTTTTGAATGCTAAGATTTGTTTTTTACCCAACCATGTTTTTATTTCGTTTTCCACAACCGTGTATGTGCATTATTTATCAGCCTACATCCGTATGTTATTGAATAAATACTCCTGCGCATATGGTAGGATTTCAACAATGACGGAGTTATAAAACTATATATAAACAATTTTCCTAGCTCTATGGTTAGTAAAAGTTCGGCAGAAGAGATCATAAGATCATAAAAAATCAAAAGTCTACTTGACTATCACAAAGCATCATCTTTCAATGGATACGCGTCAAAATTTGACAGCAATCGGTCGATTGGTTCCTGAGTTACAGTATTGAGAGTGAAGCAACTCTTGTTATTGTGAGAAAAATTGAAAAATCCGAATTTCGCGTGGTATTACATTAATTGGGCTTCGAATTGCTTCCGCATCCACCGTATTCTCAAAATCTGACCCCAGCGACTATTTTCTATTCGCAAACTTCAAGAGAATACTTGCTGACAAGAAATTTAAGACCTATGATGAAGTGATTACCGAAACTGAGGCCTATTTTGATGAAAAACCGAAAGAGTACTATAAAAATGGTATCGAAAAGTTACAAGATCGCTATAAACGCTATATCGCCCTCGAAGGCAATTATGTTGAATAAGAAAATTGAATTTTGCAAAAAAATAGTTTTACTGTGTTATCTTATAAACTTTTCAGTCGAACTGTTGAGATGGTAATCGATTATATAGGGACAATTACACACGAAGATCGATAGTTTTAAGGAAAACATATACAGGGTAACTGCGATATAATAAAAAAAAATATTCCTTTACTATTTGAAAATGTGTACGTTATATCGAGGTAAAATGTACGCTATATCCAGTGACGTTAAATCGAAAGCACGTTATAACGAGGGTATTTTATATCGAAGTTTCCCTGTATTTGGACATGTAATCAAGGTCTAACCGAGCCAACACATCTCTCACCGACACATTGGGCTGTCTTCCTCGGGCGCGAAGGGAGTTTTCTAAATTCAATCTGGCGGGATACACGGGTTGTTTTAAAAACTCGTTAATTGGAGAGCTATTGAAGATTCTGGATGTTAGACAACTGCATTCAGCATCTTTGGGAGACAATAAAACAGTTTACAAGCCCTCACATTCTTTTCGGGTGACTTTCGCCGGTTCTGTTCTCCCAAACTACGTGAAAGTAGAAAATGAGCAACCAGAGCAACAATCAGCGAATGCAGTAAAGGGTGTGTCACATCAAATTGCATCACGGAAAAAACGCTGTAGAAATTTAATTTTTAGGAATTATATCTTCAGCTTTCGCTTATAATCAGATAAGAGTGTATAGATCACGTTGGCCATGCCTCACTGTCAATTTTTCGTAAATTTGGAAAAATGTCGTCGAACGAAAAAGAGCGTCGTGAATTAATTCTGTGCACTCATTTCGAGAATCCGGAGTTGTCACATCGGGACATCGGTAAGATGCTGGGAATCGTCCAATCCACGGTCAGCAGAGTACTAAAACGATACTTCGAGAACCTAACCATCGACCGGAAGGTGAAGAACGGCAAAAATGGATGCTCCGTCAGTGAAAAAGATCACAAGCGCGTAGTTAAGCAGTTTAGACGTGATCCGAGAAGTTCGGTTCGGGATGTCGCCAATAAGCTGAATTTGTCAAGTTCATTCGTCCAGCGGACCAAGCAGCGGGAGGGCCTGCGTACATACAAGGTTCAGAAGGCCCCTAACCGCGACGAAAGGCAAAACATGGTGGGGAAGACGCGAGTCCGGAAGCTGTACACCGAAATGCTGACGAAGTCGCATTGCCTGGTAATGGACGACGAAACCTACGTCAAAGCGGACTTTTGTCAGCTGCCGGGCCTGTTGTTCTTCTCCGCAGAGGACAAATTCAGCGTTCCGGAGGAGATTCGCAAGCAGAAACTATCCAAGTTTGCCAAAAAGTACATGGTGTGGCAAGCGATCTGCTCTTGCGGAAAGCAGAGCGCCCCCTTCGTGATGACCGGCACGGTAAACGGGCAGGTTTACCTTAAGGAGTGCCTACAGAAGCGCTTACTACCACTATTGAAGCAGCACGAGGGCCCGACCATCTTCTGGCCGGATCTCGCTTCGTGCCACTATTCAAAGGACGTGTTGGAGTGGTACGAAGCCAACGGGGTCACCTTCTAGCCAAAGGAAATGAACCCGCCCAACGCGCCGGAGCTTCACCCAATAGAGAAATATTGGGCGATTATGAAGCAGGCCCTCCGGAAGAACCCAAAAGTTGTCAAATCGGAGGCGGACTTCAAGAGAAAATGGATTTCTGTTAAAAAAAACAGGAAGTGGGTTATATCTATGGTATAACCGCAAGCGTGACGTAGGACTATCGTTGATTTAGAGATCATTTGTTTGAAGTTGAATCTAAATCCATTCTGAATGAATGAATAAATGAATATTTGGGAGACTTCGAAAACGAGAGCGTTACGTTGGAGGCACAAGGTTTTATGCATCCAATATAGGATACGAAAAACCTTGTTCCGAAAAATAATCTTCAGAAGCTAACCTGCTAACTGTACTTGATTGACAAATCACAAACCCAAATGTATTATATGGATAGAAAACATTAAAATAAACTCTTTCACATGAATGTAATTTTAAATTCCCAGAGGAACTGGCAGATTATTTTCAGTAACGATTAGATATTTCCACATTTTCCTCGATACTGGAAGCCCACCAGTGGTTAATGCCAACTCGATAACCACCTGTTAATAGCACTCGATTGAAATATATTTGGTCACAGTGTTACATGGATAGAAAACATTCAATTAAACTCTTTCACATGAATATATTTTGAAAATTCCCAAAGGAACTGGCAGATTATTTTCCAGCAATGATTAGATCTTTCCGGAACTTTCTCGATGCTGAATGGCATCCTAACGGAAAGAGTTCTGCGCGTGTATGTGCCGATCCTTCGCCGTCCACCTCCTCCAGCACGTTAGGCAACGATGTTGTCTTGTCGATGTCCTCACGAAAAATGAATGTGTCTCACCACCAGAATATCGCTTAAGTATGCTTTTTGTGTGTGATTGAATCGAGAGAAGGTGTGGTTTACGATGGCAATTTGGAAGGCAAACTAGAGGGGAATGAACTCTCTGAGCTCGGAACTTTCGGCGACTGAGCAATAATCGATTGCGGGCGCATACAATATTGGCAACGGCGCTTTTGGATCTCGGACTGGAACGTCACCCTCTGGCGCCTTGGAAGGAGTTTGCAGATTTTACCTGTTTTTTCACACCTAAAAAACTAACTTTTGCTTCTAGCAGCCTTTCTGAAGGCTAAGTTAGTCCTCAATATAGTTTTAGTTTACAGATTTGCTGCAGCAGACGACATCCGTTTATTTCGACCGCAGTGAGCGGTGCTTACCGGCGTGTCGGAAAAGCGCGCGCTTTTCGGCGTCACCAACGCCACGCCCTCTTTTTTCTTTTGGGCAGTGTTGGCAGTTTATTTGTAGCGATTAGTGATTTTAAATATAAAAAATATAATTTAAAAAGAAGACGTGCGCTTACGGACAGTGAAGTGACTGGTGAAAACAATTTCAAAAGCTTATTCGTGATATTGGTGGTTTTACAAGTGCTCTGGTTAAAAAAGTGTGAATTTCTGGGCACATATCCCTAAGTGTAAAGCCCCCATAAATATTATATAGTGTTTTACCCCGAAGAAAACCCCAGTCATCGGCTATACCTAGGGTGTAGCCAGACAACAGCATGGCTTCAAGTAGCTCCGGGCCTCCGGGAGGCCGAGCTACAAACATGTACGAGGGTAAACCTACCCAACGTACCGCTCCAAGGTGGGCCGACCCGCTAAACGGAAATCTTCAAATCCTGCTACTTCGTGCAACAGGAGAGAAAGTAATCCCGACTAATCCGTTCGTAGTAAGTAAGACGATCGCCAACGCTGTAGGCAAAAAATATTACACAGCGCGACCGCAACGAGACGACAAGAAGAGGACTCAATATATCCTTACGGCCAAGGATGAGGATATCATCGGTAAGCTCCTTCTAATTAATCAACTGATTGACGAAACCCCTATTGAAGTGCTTTACCACCCAACCCTTAACCAACGCAAATGTGTTGTTACTTGCCGTGATGTCATGGACATCAAGGAATCCGAACTGGTTACAGAGCTTTCCGATCAAGGTGTGATCGATGTCAAGCGCATCACCAGGAAGGAGAATAATATTGTTGTGCCAACTGCCACTCTCATTTTAACTATTCGTGGAACTGTTGTTCCAGACTTCATTAATTTCGGATTTATTCGGGCTGGGACTAGAAATTTCTATCCCAACCCAATGCAATGCTTTAAATGCTACAAATTTGAGCATACAAGCAAACAATGCAAACGCGATAACCCGCTTTGCAGAAATTGCGGTCAAGAACATCCAAAACAAAAGGATGGAACTAAAACCTGCAACGCTTCAGCATTTTGCGTGAATTGCCAAGGGGACCATTCCTCTTCGAACAGGAAATGCCCCGTATGGCAATGCGAAAATAATATTACTAAAATCCGAGTCGACTATGGTATCTCCTATAAAGAGGCAAAGGACAAGTACAATGGACAAATTAATGGACCAACATATGCAAGTGTCTTGCAAGACAGACTCTCCAACTTGCAAAAATCAGTAACCAGCTGCAACTGTGAATGCAACTGCGCTGCAACTGCCTCGGCCGTTTCGGCCTCTTCCAGCCGCGAAAGCACCCCTTCAATTGATACTACACTCGACACTACCATGACAGATTCGACAACTGATAGTTCAACAGCTGAATCTGAGAGCGAATCAGTCATCTCCATGGATACTTCCGATGTTCCAAACAAAAATAAAAATAAAAGAAAGATTGCGAAAGGCTCATCTTCAGATTCAGATAAAAAATCCGAAGATGAAACCCTAACTAATAAAGACAAGAAAAGAACAAGAAATGAACAAAAACAGACACTAACAACAAATAACAATACAACCCCAACAGAAAACAACAACAACAACAACAACAACACTCATCAAACAAAAAACAACAATAACAACAACAGCAACGCACATTCAACAAAAAACAACACAAACCCAACAAACACTCCAAAAACCTCTACATCAAACAAGAACGACACCAACACCCCGAAGAAAGCTTCTCTTCCCAAGGGTAAAAGATCATCGAACTAATCATCTTTGGATAGTTCAAGCATACACACAATTAAGACTTAGCAATTAGAGTTAAAAACACCAACTCATTCACTCCAATACAGAAATTCGGGATACAATGGAACATCAGAAGTATCCGACAAAATATTTTAGAACTAAAAATTCTTATTTCGAGCTCTAATCCCACAGTCATAGCCCTTCAAGAAACTATGACACCAAACAATTTCAACAAACACTTCATCCCAAAGTACATCACATACTTCAAAGAGGGTCCCAACCCCTCTAAACACGGAGTTGCAATCGCAATCAAGGATGGCACTCCACATGATCTTCTGGCAATTACCACCGACCTTCAGGCAGTGGTAGTACGCATTAAACACCCCTTTCTAATCACTGTCGTCAGCATCTACATCACTAATAATTCTAATCCGGCCACTCTACGAGGCCAACTGGACCATCTGTTCTCCCAACTTCCCGCCCCAATCATACTTATGGGTGATTTCAACGCCCACTCATACGCCTGGGGAGGCGCATACCTCGATCAAAAAGGATCTATAATCGATGATTTTATCTCCGACCATTCCCTACTCCTTCTAAACAACGGCCAACACACCAGAATTCATCATACTGGTACTACTTCGGCCATCGATCTTACTATGGTATCACACAAACTCTCTTCAAAACTTTCTTGGAACATTCACGATGATACCTGCGGCAGCGATCATTTTCCAATTCTCATCTCCTTCGGCCAATCTTCTCCAGAGTTTCCAACAAGGCCAAGATGGAAATTTGAATATGCTGACTGGGCTGGCTATCAATTTGATATTGAAAACCGCCTTTCCGCTAAACAAGACTGGACAGCCGAGGAATTCTCCAAAGTTGTCCTTGAGGTTACAATGTTGCACATCCCTAGAACCAGTGGCATCCCTGGCAGGAAATGCGTCCCATGGTGGTCGCCTGAGGTGAAGGCAGTGATCAAAGGTCGACGTAAGGCCTTACGCAAACTCAGAAAGGCCCATCCGGATAACCCTCATAAGCCCACTCTGCTCACAGAGTTCCAAAGGGCTCGCAACGAAGCTCGAACTGCCATTAATTCAGCCAAACACAATAGTTGGGCTAAATTCGTCAGCGAAATTAACCCTAACACGTCGACAAAGGAGTTATGGAGTAAGATTGGTAGGCTTCATGGCAAGAAAAGAAGCAAAGAGTATAATCTTCTTATTAACGGTCAATACACCAATGACCGGAAAATCATCGCCGAGGCGTTCGGAGATTTCTTTGCATCTGCCTCCTCCAATCAAAATTACGACCAAACCTTTCAAACCCACAAAACGGAATGCGAAAAAATTCCCATCGATTTTCATACCGATGTGGAATTTGACTTCAACAAAAACCTCTCCCTCAAAGAGCTCGATTGGGTACTGAACAAAGTCAAACAAGGATCCACCGGACCCGATGACATCAGCTACCCGATGCTAAAGAAACTACCCCATCTCGGGAAAAAAGCACTTCTGAAGCTCCTCAACAAAGTCTGGGACAGTGGAACCCTCCCCAGTTGCTGGAAAGAGGGTTTAATGATCTGTATCCCGAAACCAGACATGAACAATCATCTTCTCGATAATTTCCGCCCCATCACTCTTCTAAGTTGTGTTGGGAAAGTCATGGAAAAAATAATAAATCGACGCTTAACGACCTTTCTCGAGTCAAATAAGCTGATTGATTCCAGACAATTCGCATTCCGCCCGGGAAAAGGTACAGAAGATTGCCTCGTAGCAATCGAAAAAATCCTAGACGACGCAACTGAAAAATTACAGAACATAGATATCGTTTCACTTGACCTATCCAAGGCCTTCGATCGGGCATGGAGATACCCAGTGCTGAAAAGCCTTTTCAACTGGGGGATTCGTGGGAGGTTAGGCCTCTTCATAAAAAGTTTCCTTGAAAACCGGTCTTTCAAAACCATCATCAACAACCATAGGTCTTCTTTAAAAATCCCTGAAAACGGTTTCCCCCAAGGCTCAGCACTTTCACCTACCCTTTTCAACATTGCTATGCAATCCATCTTCGAACTAATTCCCGATCACATAAAGATCATAGTCTATGCAGATGACATAACTCTTATCTCTACGAGCTGCTTCGGCTTAAATCAGAGAAAGAGGCTTCAAAAAACCTTAGACTCCATCCAAAACTGGGCTCTAAAAACAGGTTTTAAAATTTCCCTGGAGAAATCCAAGCACATGTACATTGGAAAACATCTCAGTAGGAGAACCTATCTTCAACTTAACAAAATCTCGATCTCCACAACGAGGACATTGAAAATACTAGGAGTTACTTTTGATAAGAAACTCAACTTCTTACCACATTCCCAAAAGACCAAAATAGCCACCAGAATGAAGCTGAACATCCTCAAGGCTATTGCAGGCAACCTAGCCTCTGGTCACAGAAAAACACTGCTGAATATTGTAAACGTTTGGTTGGTCCCAAAAATCCTATACGGAATAGGCACCTTCAGCCGCGGAGGGGACGGTGTGTTAAACACCATTCAACCAGTTTACAATAAAGCAGTCAGGATTGCAATCGGAGCTTTTCCCACTAGCCCCACTCTTGCCGTAATGGCTGAAAGTGGTCAACTTCCCCTCAAACACCTGGCGACAAAAGCCATCACAAATAAAGCCATCCGTCACCTGTCACTTCCCGACAGTGACCACAATGTCCCACTAATACGCAGGGCCAAAACATTATTCAACAACCTCACAAACAAAGACCTCCCCAATATTTGTGAACGGCCATCTGCTACGGGAAGAAATTGGAACGTCAAACCGCCGAACATTAACCTTGATCTTCTTAAGGCTGTCCGAGCGGGAGACCCTTCTCCAAAAATCAAAGCTTGCTTCAATAACCTCATTGCATCCAATTTTCAAATTAATCACCAGGTGTATACAGATGGTTCAGTCAATGCCGATGGAGTTGGATGTGGAATTTTTGAGAGTAGATACATAGGTAGCTTTTCTCTTCCACCGCAATGCTCCATCTTCAGTGCGGAAGCTTTCGCTCTTTTAATAGCTACCCAAGAATGCACCCATGGTTTCCTTCCTACCACAATATTTTCCGACTCAGCTAGCTGTCTCCATGACCTTCTAAGTGGAAACAGCAAACACCCATGGATAACACAAACAGAAGAGGCTGCTTCAGATAAAAACATCTCCTTCTGCTGGGTTCCCGGTCACTCAGGAATCCGCGGAAACACAGCCGCCGACATATTGGCCGGCAAGGGCAGCAAAATGGAACCCCCAGACATGCCCTGTCCTCCATCTGACATTGTCCGCTGGGTAAAACAGCAAGTCCGTAAAAGTTGGGACATAGACTGGATAAACAGCCGTCCCACTCATCTTCATCAAATCAAAAATTTCACTCTCCCTTGGGAGGACCGTCTCAATAGTAGGGAAAGGCAAGTCCTTACCCGTCTTCGAATTGGGCACACTAACTTCACCCACTCACACTTGTTCTACAGAGCCGAAAAACCCCAATGTGCTTGCAACGTAGCACCCGTTTCCGTTAGCCATCTTCTATTAGAATGCCAACATACCAAAGATGCTCGAGCCCGACACAATATAGGTCAGAGTCTCCGAGATATCCTCAGTAGAGACGAGACCCAAGAAACCAATCTTATTGCGTTTCTGAAAGAAACCGACTTCTTTGGTAAAATCTAAATCGAAACATTAAATACTTTTGAAATTGTTCATTTATTACAGTTCGCCACTTCACGGTCATGTATGCGTGTTCATGTGTGGATATACATGTATGTACCTACATACATGTATATACACGCATCTATTAATACATATTCTCACATCTATATTCCATACATTACATTAATTAACTGATTTCCTAACTTTACAGCCACACTCACCAAGGAGGATAAATTCATTAAATAAACCTCTCCATTTTTCAGCTCTACTATATACCATTAAATTTAAAACCACTATATTTTATTATCTATTCAAACTGTATTTCATTTCATTTCACCCCACCCCACACCCACTCCTCCCCTCTTTCCTTCCCATACCACTCCCACCTCCTTCCACTCCACTAATCCCACCCAAATCCTTTCCACTCCTTTCCTTCCTATCCTCCTGAGAAGGGCCTTTTTGTTTTTTTTTTGGTTTTGGAACGCGCCTTTCGCTGGGTCACTTGTGCTTCGTTACTGCTTTGGTCCTCGGATCAGTAAATATTTACTTTTCTTTACAGCATATATTAAATATCTTATGAAGCATAGGATCCCTTCCTACCTTCTTCTTTAACCGAGAGTCGAGCGGACAGATCTGATGAGTGATTTTTTTGGTTTCCCTTTCGCCAGTCCCCTCTGGGCTGGTTTTATTGTGGCTCTTCACTGGGCTAGAGGCGAATGAACTGCAAAGTTTAAAGCCTCTTAAAAACAAAGAAAGAAAAGAAAGAACAATATTGGATACGGAAATATCCTACTGATGGGGAAGAATAATCTTCTGAAGCTATCCTGTTAATTGCGATTGATTGAAAAACCACAAAACCAAATGTATTTGGTCACAGTGTTACATGGATAGAAAACATTCAATTAAACTCTTTCACATGAATATATTTTGAAAATTCCCAAAGGAACTGGCAGATTATTTTCAGTAACGATTAGATATTTCCACATTTTCCTCGATACTGGAAGCCCACCAGTGGTTAATGCCAACTCGATAACCACCTGTTAATAGCACTTGATTGAAACATATTTGGTCACAGTGTAACATGGATAGAAAACATTCAATTAAACTCTTTCACATGAATATATTTTGAAAATTCCCAAAGGAACTGGCAGATTATTTTCCAGCAATGATTAAATCTTTCCGCAACTTTCTCGATGCTGAATGGCATCCTAACGGAAAGAGTTCTGCGCGTGTATGTGCCGATCCTTCGCCGTCCACCTCCTCCAGCACGTTAGGCAACGATGTTGTCTTGTCGATGTCCTCACGAAAAATGAATGTGTCTCACCACCAGAATATCGCTTAAGTATGCTTTTTGTGTGTGATTGAATCGAGAGAAGGTGTGGTTTACGATGGCAATTTGGAAGGCAAACTAGAGGGGAATGAACTCTCTGAGCTCGGAACTTTCGGCGACTGAGCAATAATCGATTGCGGGCGCATACAATATTGGATACGGAAATATCCTACTGATTGGGAAGAATAATCTTCTGAAGCTATCCTGTTAATTGCGGTTGATTGAAAAACCACAAAACCAAATGTATTTGGTCACAGTGTTACATGGATAGAACACATTCAATTAAACTCTTTCACATTAATATATTTTGAAAATTCCCAAAGGAACTGGCAGATTATTTTCAGTAACGATTAGATATTTCCACATTTTCCTCGATACTGGAAGCCCACCAGTGGTTAATGCCAACTCGATAACCACCTGTTAATAGCCGCGCGTGTATGTGTGTGTAGCGATGTCTTCCCAGGGAACCGTTTGTGGCATCACTCTCCTCCTGATAGATTCCCTTCTGGCCTAGGGTGCACAAACAGGCTCTTGGTGACACCGTTCATCCGCGCTTTCATGATAAATAAAGAGCTTCACCGCAACAGCGACAACATGCTCCAATCGCTGCTCAATTAGAACTGAGTGGATTTCCGAGCGCCGCTCGCTTATATACCGATTGGTGATTTCAATAGCCTGTTTTGAAAGCAATTTTGAGACTATTGAAACAAGTTTTTGGATCAAAAAGTAACAAGTATATAACGCGTAGACATTTTATCTTTCGAATGAAGTGTTTATCATACCATTTCGTTCAGTTGTTTAGGAGCTATAAACGCTCAAAATCTCGGTCTCCGGCGTAACGCTTTCGTTTTCGAAACTTTGATTTTACACCCCGGTATAGAAATGAAAGACGTAGTCCTACGTCAAAACTACAACCTGACGTTGTACAGAACCTTATGGACGGGGTAAAGAGGAAGGTGCGAGCATACGGGCTTGGGCTCGAAGTATGAATAAAAAGAAAATGCCAAAAGTTGTTTAATAGTTTTTATTTTACTGTCTAAAATTTTTGAATTTTAGGCGAATTCTACAGCGTTTTTCCGTGATGCAATTTGATGTGACATACCCTTTAACAGCGAAGAACAAGAAGAAAATAACCACCGAGGAAGCAGCAGCAACATTGCAAGAGGAGCAATGACTGTACCATCAATATCAGAAGACTAACAACATCAACAACAGCAGCCGCTTAGCAATGAGATTCTTCCAGTGTAAAATAGAACATTTAGTGAATTGAAGAATAAAATGAGGAAAGTGTAAATAGTTATACATCATGTTTCATTCTGCGCTACTCGAATCCCGAATCCACCGAGAGTTTTCTGAAAAACATTCCAAAAGAGTTGCATGCTCTTTTCAGAGCATTGGCGCGGAGCCACAAGGGGCCCCCACCCATTAAAAAAGGCGTGAGGAACACAAGGGTTCCTTCCACGCACCGGTTGTCTCCACGAAGGGAGCAACCTTCTAAATACAGTCCACCCCTAGTTCCCAGCAGACGGAACACTCACCTCACTTGCAATATGAAAATGCCCCCTTGAATAATCCTTCATGAGATGACTGAGCAATAAGCGTTTGAAATTGGGCATTTTTCACGATGCAATCGATTTTCGTTTTAATTTGTACCCCCTATATGTTACAGAAAGACATAATCCTACGTCGAAATTGTGCACCTTCCACACAAGTCGTACATGTTATCATTGAGAACTGTTTTTTTTTTGAGTGTGTACCCCTATGTTACACTGAAGGCTTTCGAAGTATTAAAATTGTGCATTCTTTATGAAACATAAAATTTTCTCGTATTTTATTCGTTTTTTCAGCTGGAAATTTTCGTCCATTTTTCGTTTTATAATTTTTTTGAAAGGCTTTTTCGTATTTATTTTCTTTTTTATACCCTCGTATTTCACCACTTTCGTTCGTCTGGTTTTGTATTGTTTGTTTATTTCACACACGCGCACACATACATACACACGAATGATCACATGCACACCCGCTCGACTTGTATATGGGCTTATGATTATGTTGATGTGTCTATTGGTTCGGACTCTGAATTGGGAAGACGGACATGCAGAAGTGGTGTGTGGTTTGTTTCGTTTTTCTATGTGAAGCTGAATCCGAGCTACAACTGCAATTCAGTCGTTGAGATCAGTTGTTATCATTGCACTTGAGTTGTTCAGGTTTGAAATGTGAAGAAATGTGGATAGTAGTTGTTCAAAACATTGTGACATTGCACCCAACATGTCCGTTCTTCCCAATTTAGGTGTGCGGTTTTAATCATACCTCTCTCTGACGAAGGGAACCATTCTTTCCCTTGACAACAAAATATATTAAATATATGATTTTGAGAGATAAACCATATTCACGTAAACACAATACACTATATATTCACTGTATCTTTTCTTGATTCGTTCGTTTGCTCTTCCACTTTTTTAGAAAAACGGAAACAGTAATGAAACAGGCCATTATTTTTTGAGAATTTGTAGATAATTGAATCCTTTTGAGCATTCGTAAAATAGCCTTTTTTTCGGGAATAACAGTCTGCTGAAGTCGGCTAGATTTAAAATTAGAAATCTCTCAAAAAATGAAGTCACAGTGAAAACGGAAAATGTTATTCCAACCAATCTCAAACCAAATTGTTCATGTGTTTACTTTTTTTGTGCTTTCGTTTTGTTTGTTTTTTTTTTATTACAAATATATCGCTCTTCTATTCGCTCACATTCTCTGCTTTAGTTTGTTTTAGTTCCTCTGTTTTAAATATTATTTGTCACGGTAAAAAAGTCTTTCGCCATTTCTTAATGTTCACACTCTCATTTTGCACTCGCATATCTCTCTCTCTCTTTCTTGCTTGCTGCTTCAGGAAGAATATGATTTCTTTTATTTGTAGCATTATCGCGCTATTAACGTCGCTAAACACACGTGCCGTCTTCTCTTGCATTTGTAAAGAATGGTTATTTCAAAGTACTTCCCTGTGTTATCAGTTTTAGCTTTACATATTCTATGGGATCGTCTGACTGACCGACAACAATTTTTTTGAAACTGGTTTGCACAAATGGTCGTCATCCGTCCCGATGTGCTCCGCAACTTTTAATCTTCCTCAAGCTTCCACCTTTTTCTCGTGTAGACACTTAAATTCGCTATCGCTCCATTTTACTGCGAATGAGGGTTTTTTGAGAAAAAAAATATATAACCGTTTGAATTTCACTTGCTTTGTACACACACCGTAACTACGACTGTTAAAAGACTTCTGGTAGATTTGCATGGTTCTGATTTTTAAAACAAACGAATCACTAATGACTGATGGGTCCTGCTTTAGTACAGATTGTTTTGTGGCCGGAAATTTGATTCTTGTTTTGGTTTTTTTAACTCTATCTGTCTGTTCTTCGTGTTGTTCAAGGGAAGAGCTTCTAGTTATACCCGATCGAAAAACGATCATAGATTATGTGTGTTATATTTTCTTGATTCCCCATAACGAGAAAACGCTAATATCGGTACTACGCCTAAATGAGCTCGAGGTAAGTCAACAACTTCTGCCGTAATTTTATCATTAAAGTTTTCCATTCCACGCTCAGCGAACAGGAGGACAGTTCCGTTACCGACAAATAATCTTACATTCTAGGAGAAAAAAAACCTCTATCGATAATAATAGTAATAATAATGTTTTCAGGAAATAAAGACGCAAAAAACCGACTATAAAAATAAATGTATAGCAGTAAAAATAACATCACAAACAATTTCTGTTTTATTACATAGCGAAACAATAGTATCTGCCTTAATCGATATTCTTCATATCTAGCGTATCTCCTCGTACATTCGTTTTCGTTTTCTTTTTGTTTAATCATCCACATTTGTCCAGGGGATCATGTGGAGATTGGGTGAATATCCAATTATCCCGAACGAGCGCTTTTCGCCAACGAAACATTGTGTGGTTCATCTCTACCAAGAGGCCACCAAATCAGCAGCGAAGCAACGATTTGGACCAGTTTTCGACCGATCGAGTGTTATTTTCAACGTTATTAAAGATCAACTCACGAATGTATTTATATTCTCGTGCTCATAATTAAAACGTCAAGGTTATGTTTCAAAATGAAACATCTGAGGCAAAAAACATAGTCAGTGACAAAAGTTAGTAACTGCTTTACAAACAAAGCAGGAATAATGTTGAATTGGGGGTTATTACCCTAATCCAGTGGCGTAGCGTGACCGGTGACAACCGGAGCGGTCATCTTAGGTGTCACCACTCCAATCAAACCTTGTTATCAAGACTTTGTTCCGTTTTTTAATGATGAATCAAATTCATCGAACCCAGAAATTAGTTTATTTCTCAATAACTAGAAATCAAAAAATCTTCACGCGTCTTTACTCAACAGCGACAAATTTTCTGATCATAAAATCAATATCAAAAGATATAAGTACTTTCACTTTCAATTGAGTACAAAGTCAATTACCACGTTGAGCCCCGTGTTGATCCCTGAGTTTTCCGTTGACTGAAGATAATTTTTAATCAATTCAAACTTCAAACAGCCTTTTTCAGGAAATGTCATAAAAATGCAAACTTCAGCTTAGTAGTATCAATCACCATGCCATATTATTTATTTCACATCCAACTTATGCATGGGAAGCATCGCGAAAATAAACCACCCGTTATTTAGTTAGTATTTCTGTGTTTTAATTTCCCATAGTGTTTCATTTCTCCAGTGCCAGATGTATCCAAACGGTCTTTCTCAAGACCAAAGCACCAGATTTATCCAATTCCTATCGAGGTCACCTTCAACCGAAGGATCTGACATTCCTATCAATGGTCAGAGCCACCAATGGTTTGCAAATAGTTCTGCGCAAGATCTACTTCGAGTAGTAAATCACATCTTGAGTACAGATAATCACAAACAGAAATGTTGAAATGTCGAATCACAATCTGCTAATACAAGGAACTCATGGTTATTTCTGCACTCGGGCACTCAGTTTATTATTCAAGCTTTTGTTAGGATCTCACGAAACTTCAATGGATTTGATCAAAGTTCGCATAAATCTCCATCGAGTTGGCGACAACCTTTTTGTCATCACACCTATGTGGCTCAGAAGCATCCCATTGATGAGTTGAAATTGCGAAAAACGAGTAAACAGTTACAAAAATGTCGCATACTGTAGATTTTCCACAGAAGAATGCTATTCAGGAATTCAAAGTTCAAAGAGTGGTTTATAAACCCGATGGATACGACTTTTTATTTTACTTTCTCAACAAGACGTGAACTGCTTTATTCGATTCAGATATGCTTGGAGCATTGTCGAAAAATTGTGAAAGACACTTCATTAAATCTCAACCGTTACTCTCCAATCGATGAAGGATAACTACTCAAATCAGCTGCCTGTTCCCATCCAAAACGAAAAAATAACTCAAGACAGATGCTTTTGGAACTTGGAACTTTTTTCGCATGATGAATTTTTGGACGTTCCGCTTAACTTCCTCAAATACATTTGTCCATTGGTTCCGAAAATTTTCTACCATTTCAACTCTTACAACTCAGTTCTTTCAAGAACTAAAATCAAAAATATTTTTCAAACAATCACAGTCCTACGTCAAACTTCTATTCGTGCCCTTAGCCACAGACCCTTCTACTTTTTTGTTACTGAATAATAAAATCATGGGTGTCACCCTTCTTGGGGTGACACCGGGGCTGACCGACGCCCCTCGCCCCCGTACGCTACAACACTGCTTTGGTCGGTTTACTTTCATAAAAGTTGTTCTGTGATGAACAAATATTTCATTTAGAGGAAGACAAGAAAGTGATTTGCGGAGGCGAAATTTGTAGTTGAAGAATCGAGAAGAGCAGAAGAAGTTGCGAATATTGAATTGCAATGGTTCCATGATAAGCACTGTGATAAGAGCTCACGTTGACAGCATTGACGATTCGTCTTTCAATTTATTAGGCGAAAACAATAAAGCCTTTTTTCATGTGGAATGAATGAATTTTCAATGTGGAAATTATGAATGAAAATTATTTTTTATGTATCAAAAAATATCGGAAATATCGGAAATGTATAGACAATTCAAATTTTCACAATTTTTGGACTGACTTCGTTCCTTCTAATCTGCTAGAGACCTTCGGGTTTGGGACCCAAATTATGGTCCCGAACTTGAAAGACTCCACCAGACGTCGACACTGTACATCTGTCACCGCGGATAGCGACGCCGATCGGTAGATACGACTGGCATGATGGGGAACGCGATGACTGCGAATAACTATCACTACATGATCTAGTAGATAGAGTTTGGTGAAGGGAGGCGATCTGGCGTAGTGGTAACATCCATGCCTCTCACGCTAAAGGTCACGAGTTCAATTCTCACTCCCGACATTCTTCCAAAAATGGAAGTAAAAAGTGACGAACCAGCCAAATGAGTTGAAAATCACTATAATACAGATAAAAAAAAAAGAGTTTGGTGAAGTATAGACGGGAACGGATCGACTTGTTCACGATTCCGAGAAAAAAGAAGCGTCAACGGACCGTGATCATGTGGAAATAGAAGGGCTGTCTCGTGCCAAGGATACGCGAAAGGTTAACCAAGCCCGCGTAGGCTATGGCTGCAAGTCATCATATGCAGAGATGTGGAGGGGAGTCCAGTCACGAATGAAAGCAATGTTGTTGACAGATGGAAGCAAGTAGAAGGGGTAATGAAACTGACCTATGTGCATCAACAGCAGGAGATCAGATACTAGTCCCCAACTTTCATCAGACCCAGCGAGGGATTGCGCAGAAGAACAACAAAGCACTATACTTTGTTATTTCCGAAGCCTGGGAAAAGTAAATCAATCGAAAAAGATAAAGGGAGTCATCTGTTCTATCTACAAGAATGGGAACAAGCTGGAATGCTACAAATAATGTGGGATTCCCAAATCCCATTGCGACGTTTATCATCGTTAACTTGGAGGTTTGTGGGCCAGACGACGAGATTCACGAGAGCCCATGCTATCACGGATAAAATATTTCTAATCCGACTGATTATAACATGCAGCTTTGCGACGGTGGAGGGAACCCACACCTATCTAGGAGTGGAAGCTATAAAAATCAGACTACTGACTATTGCATCAACAAAATAGAGGACGGCTAGAGGCTCCAAGGAGAACAACATTAGTCTTCCACCGATCATCACTAGAGAGCCAATGAGTCCTCTGGTTCCATAGCAAAATACATAACCTGCTATCCACGTCACTCCGGTCATGAATTAGACTTAGACACTCTCATTCAGGAACTAATGTTGGCACTTTCCTAGCTTCCTAGATCCCCTCATCAAAGCCATTGCTGCCAGCAGTCGTGCGGACCTGTGTTTGCGTCAGTAGAATGGGTAATACCGGTATGTACGCTTGTCAGTCTCAAGAAACCTCAATTCACCTTACCAGAGCATTTTCAAGCATTTTCCTGCCAGCGATCAACGATTGTTGGATTCCGAAACTATGTGTAAGATTGAAAGAGTGGCCTGCCGCACTCTAATTACAGGTAAGTATTCGTTCGTTACGAACATTTATCTTCCTGAAGAATCCCTCGTTCCTAGATTTACAATATCTCCGCAATCAATTACATCGTCCTATGAGATATGCATGTTGGGTGCTCTATCATGAGGCTGCATAGCAAAGAGTAGAATAGACCGATGAAACCAACATCACAATCTGCTACCAAAAGGTATGAGAGCTGCGTACACAACTGGATAACTTCACGCTGCGGTGAACGACTTTTTGTTCGACATATTAATACTCTCAGAAACATGACTAAACGATATTATCGACTCCCGAATGGTAGATACACCGATTACCGTTGCGGTCGTAATCCGCAAGCTAGACACAAGAAGCATTCCGGTTGTTATACAAAACTTTCTCTCATCGACACCAATGGAAGTGATCGAGCTTACCATTCAGCAGGCTTGGATCACTCCTAGATATGTCCAAATATTTGGAGTAACAATTTGGTCTTACGTCGCTTTTTAGCATGTGTTGAAGAGGTTTCAAAGGCCTTGACGATGGAGATTGGTCAGGCATATTAGGGGACTTCTATCTACCGGAATTGAAATGGAATCGTCTGGATCAACTGTACTGCTCTGTTGTCATTGCCAATTCAACATTATCTTGCTCGTGCACTACCTTTCTGGACCAACATCTGGAATGCCATTAGGAAACAGGCAGGCAATACTAATTCGATTTAGGAAAGGCTTGCGAACCACTTAGTGATGCAGACCATTCCCATCTTTCTATCATTATCTAGCATTCACGATAGCATGGATACTACAAAGGCTGATAACGAATGAGACCTAACGGCCTTTGATTTAAAAAAAAACAACTACAGGCTTTGGAGCCAGTGGTTAGTGGTGTTGAAATTGATAGCGTGAACGAGACCGCATACTGTGTTCAACGATCGTGTGATCGTGTGTGTGATTGTGTGTGATCGTGTGCTGGCCGACTCGTGAACTTCGAATTTGTAGAGCGAAATGGAATTCCGCTTGTTGCACATACCGCACCAATCGATCGTCGTTAAACAAGAATCTCTATAAATGTCATAGGAGTTGGTACAAAAAAAATCCCCTTGCTAGCTGAATTTTTCGAGTCAGTAGGATCATCGAATACCGAGCAGTGCGATGCACCAAAAACTCTGAGCTATATAGCGTCAGTGTTATCGATACTAACATCTTCAACACATATGCAAAAACCTTGACTGAAGCGCTGTCTAAACTGGTAATCTCGTACCAAACTGGGCACAATGGAGTTCCTACTTGGGTTCTGAAGAAATGCTTTGCAAGCTTAATGGTTCCTCTGCTCCACATTTACAACTTATATTGTCACATGTCTCTTCCATGTTCGATGGAAAGCACAATTTACTCCTTCCTTATTTGTATTAAAAAGGCTTTGAACTTTGCAATTTATTCCCCTCTAAAAGCATCATTCATGTTTCTTGTGCATACAAAGGAGACCAATAACAATATCGAGAACTACCGAGAGATTACATCCTTTTAGGCATGCTCGGAGTTGCTAGAAACTATCATTCTCTATATATTTGTGTTCTCACGTGAAACGCTACATAAGTGATCAGTAAAACAAATGTTTGTTTGAGAGAGACCGCCGCTTCCGACAACGGGTCTGCAACCGACTTAGATCGCGTCATCTTGAGGGAGTCACCTCGATTTCAACAACTGCATATTTTATCCGAATTATTTTATTTGAGCTCGATGTTTATTTACTTCACGTTTACTGGCGAACTTTGAATATGAACGTGAACAAAAACATTCTATTCACCACGATTTTTTGAGTTGTTTGTTCGCAATGTAGTTCACCGTGAAATGATCGTACTTTTCCACCACTTGTTCAAGTTCACGTTCACGGATTTATAATAAGAATTACGCTCTTTCTGTTTGGCATTTAGACTCATGATGGCTATTCGCATCAGAGTATTTCTAGTCTACTTGTGACATTAAGCTTTCTTTTTCTGAGCGATTGTTTCTGTTGCTCTTATTTCTCTCCCGATTTTATCCGAAAATTCATTCGATCATTCGACCGAAAATTCATTTGATCAGATAATCATATGAGAACTGATTTCGAATCAACTACTTCCAACATTTTAGCATGTCAAAAGTGTATTGTATTGAACAATGCAGTAGTGAATGGTTTGTTAGAAATGCCCTCAACCATACACGGTAATTCATACATTTCAACAAGACGATCGTATCAAGATGATCTTGAACACTTTTTTCTCAAAATCTAAAAAATGTCACATGGTCCGATTTGACTGAACAGCGACTATTTGTAGCATGGATGAGCAATTATGGAAGGTAATTTATTTGTAATTTTCATGTTATCCTGAATATCCTTATATTCTTATCCAATTGACTGAAATTTATACACCGCGAAGAACGCAACCTGATGGCTACATATGACTACATCACCCAACCCGCACGCAACACTACACAGAGCAAACGCAGCCAGTTATGTATTAAGCGATCACTACTATTAATGCGCTGCCTTGCGTAAAAATGGTATGTGAAGTTCAAAGGTTTCTGCTGAACGAATCCGATGGAAACAATAGAAAACACACAAATCATTGTTGATTGAACAGGTGACTCACATGGTCACGCGTCACCTCTGTTCTTGAGAAGCAAGAGATGCATCCGAACTCGATTCTTCCTTGATGCCAAAGTTCTTGTATATAATTAGTGGTGAGTTGAAGAACTCGAACACTCTTCCGGAAAATACAGCGAAAGGTTCAGCTGCTTCTGCTTTTGAGCTGAAATGAGATGTTTCGAATTTAATGTTAAATGGAATGCGAACAGGGGATCTTTTCGTTTTTCAGATAGCTTTTTGCTTTTCACTGGGTTGAACAAAATAAAATTCTACTAATCGGTTGGAATCGGTAGGGTGGACCAGCCGTTAACAAATTTGCAAGGCAATAAAACTATGCACTAGATGAAAAGGCTCCAATTTTCTAAGAAATATGTCCACAGAGAATCCGTCTTTCAAAACATGATCTCATGGTTTGACGAAAACCAATAAAAGCTCTAAGAATCGGAAAACGGCGCAAGACTTGACATACATACAAAGACCTTTGTAAGTTGGAGGTGACTCTATTATGGTGTGAAAGCGTTTTGCTATTAGTAGAATAGAAAATCTAGCTATGATCAAATATATTTTGACTGACACAAGCGCCAGTACAAGAGCACCTATCTAACAAACGCCTGTGAAATAGAGAAAACCCAGAACTGGATCTCGATTTGATCGACGGGGTTTTTACTGAAAGGAGCAATTGAACAAATTGATTGTAAGAGAACTGTACAAAGCCCCCCAACAACCGCCCAAGAAACAATGGAACTCCGGAACAGGACAATTGTCAGTTTAAATTGAGAGGATTGATAGGTCTGTTAAATATTCTCAAACTGTTCCTAAGAGCAGAAAAAAAAAACAAATGAGATTCCAGATCCGAAAAAAAATAATTCGAGCTATTCGGATCACAAGCGGATCGCTAGCGGAAAGAGAAATAGAAAGTTGATCAACCTGAAGTAGGCTACCTTTTCATTCTAGATAGAAAGTTGAAGCCATCTGCACAAAAACTGAATCTTGAGCGAGTAGTTTGTTTTCCAACAGAATAAAGACCAAAGTGACAAAAGGTCTAGAATGGCCACGCAAAATGAGAGTTCAAAGTGAGAATATTTAGGTCACTTTAATAATAATTATTTAAATAATTAGCAATACGCTGGCATTTCTTGGCGGACTCGAAGCCACGGAAGACCAGTCTTCGGAATTGAACGCAGTTCTGATGTGCAACACTTTTTTTGCACCCAGTTGAACTCTCTCTCCATGCGCACACCTGCGTCCGGACGAATCAACGCACACCGAAACAAAGTTCAAATGTTCTGTTGTCAACACGGTTCGCTTTTGAGTTCGAACATCCTCACTGCACCGTATCCATACACCGGCTTATATTCCCAATTTTGAACCGAGCTCGAATCTAGTCTTTCTGCGTTGCTTTCTCTGTTGATGCGGATTGTATGAGGGTGCGCTGTTGCTTAGCTTAGAACAAGCGAAGACAAAACGGGCGCTAGAATTTTATGTGTGTGAGGGGGAATTTAGTATGTGAATTCTGCACCGTGCTGATTTTGGGCTCACTTGTTTTGAGTTCGGTACGCTTCGTGCCAAGAATGAAGTTTGTTTTCAGCGCACGCTGATGAAAATTGAATTCGAGCGCAACACAGCGTAGGTTTTCTGAAGACTGCGGAAGACACATCGGTGCATATCGAGACGTGGAAGCTATGGAATATTAATTGTAGAAAACAGCTTGGCTTTCAGAATTCTGATGAATTCAATAGAAGTTACTCATTTTTTACTATAAACTCAAATGGAATGAAATTAATTGGTTTAAAATGGTGTCAAGAAGTTTTGTCAAGTTTTCCAACAATTTGATGTACCTCACAGTTAGTCAGAAGGACGCAAAAGAAGGTACAGCAGATCCTCGATTATTTGCGGTGAGATTTATCCGCGAAAGCGAGTTTTATAGCAATTACATGGGCCTTTTGTCACCGACTATAAATTGATAGAACAAGAACCTTCATTTAAAAACGAGGTCTGTTCTGTTTAGCAACTGTCCCCTTATCAAAATTGGAAATTCTACACTTTCCCATAAAAAACGATCGAAAAAAACCTTTGCAGAATCAGTCATGTTTCAAATCTAGTTGATTTTGTTCTTTGAATAGAATGGATTTGAAGCCAATTTGTATTTTCAGTTTTAACTCACTTTGAACTTAACATTAGTATTCTATGTGGTTATTCTGTGCTATGTTAGAAAGGATTCAGACTAAACCAGTAACGGTGTTTTACGGTTTTCCGATCAATTTTCCTCCGCCTATTGTTGTGTTCTTGTTCTCTCACCTAATTGTTTGAATTATTTTTAAGTTATCTTCGCCAAAGTCGATCTGAACACGCTGGATGCATCAGATCAATTTCCTGACCAACCGCGCTGCCAAAAAATGCTTTTTTTTGGTTGTGGGCTTCATTTTACTTCTTACGTTTGAACTCGATTCGCTCTCGATATCCTTGGACCATTTCATCAATTTTGCTGTAGATGAGCGCTTTTTCTCTCTTTGTGTTGATCCTTGTTGTTTCATATAGTTCTGTTTTGTGTAAATATTAATCTTCCGCAAACTCATCTCTCTCTTTCGCTCTGACCAACGCCATCTACTTCGTTGCGTTTTCACATCTTCTTCTCCATAGGTGTTTAAGTATAAAAATAAGATCAAATAAGATCACGAACCTGTCTCTAGGGAACTGCATTCTTTCACTCTCTCTCTCCACTTTCAGTTTGCTGTATAGGTTACTAGTTGTATCAGTGAATGGATGTTTAATCCCATGCTTCACCCCTCTAACTCATGATACCGTCCATTATCTGTATTAGTTGTGAAACTTTCATCCCTTACCGATACTGCTGCCACTGCTTGAATAAAATTTATGCGTTTTGAGCCTCAATTCACTTCTACTGTGTTTCAACCAACCAGCCAACCTCATTGGCGTTGAGTTCTGCGTTTCAAAATGTAGTCTCTTTTTACCCACTACTAGTCTACACTAAAGCTACTGTTACTCTATTCTCTATTCTTGCTGTTGTGTCTACTATTACACCGTGGCCGCTGCAACTAGTTCGGAAAATGCTTGCTCTAAACAGTGCTTCAGTTCAGCATAGGTTACTACTAATACTGATTGTTCGTCACGTGACATTAGTTGGATCTGTGGAGGTATAGAAACAAAAAGAAGACATTTTATTCGTTAGAAACGCTGTCGTGAATGGTTTGCCTAAGCGAACCATCGGTACCTTCTCCATGGTGCCCGCGTCCAGTTTGTTGAGACACTGTACGATATGTGACTGATTCAGCCAGGGACGGCCATCCTCCGTAACGGTGTGGAAGAGGTAGTCGCGAAACAGCTTCAACATATAGCGGTCCCCCGTTTCCGACCACGTGACGTCGAGGTTGAGTCTGCGAATACAAATTTTAGTTTTCAGTAGACTGACCAAATAGTTCAGGAATGAAAACGGGACACGTATGCGTAATTTTATTAAGTGATTATTCAATCGACAATAAAACTAATAAATCAACAAACATTCTTAGATGATGCTTTATTCTCAACAGCGAAAGAATGTTTTGCGACGGAGGTTATGCTTTTTGGAAATTTGGTCGTAAAATTTTTCACATTTCAGATGAAAGTTATGTTTGGCCTTTATAAATAGCGTTTATAGTTTAAGCATTGAGCCGCGGCAATATTGTGCCCAAATATTGATCATTGACAGAAATTCTTCCAACAGATGCGGTACTACCAGAAAAACACAAAACATAAATATTAACCTTTATGAATTCTTTACACTCTGGAAATTTTATATATACCAAAATATATTAAATTCACCTCATCTATTTCACCCAAATCAACTAGTTTTGATGTAGGATTATTTTTTTCCAGAAACGGTACCAAATCAGAAAACATGTAATGTTGTTATCAAATAGTTAACAACACCGGCAAATTTCGTCCCACCCAAAATTTATTTTTCGTCACCACATCCACGTTTTCTTACTAAGCGCACGTTCACGGGTCCAATCGCAGATCTGTTCATTGATTGATCTTCTAATCTACCCTTTAAAATTATTTTTTACTATACAATTTCGGTATTTCTACTAAAACTCGACATTATAATATCAAATTATTTTCAGACACAATTCTGGTGCAAGATTTTTCATGTACTTGCAAATAACATGTTCCTCCATTACACATGGAATAAATGTTTGATACAGAAAATATGATAGAATAAGGACAGCCCTAAATCGGATAATTTTCCTTTCTCGAGTTTTACTCTTATCAACACATTCGGCGAGCCATTTTTATTTATATATAGACAGAAGACGATATGGGAGTGCGTTTTCCACATTGAAATCCATTTCCACTTTCGAACGAAGATCAATTTCGTTAGCGCAAACATCAAATGGACTAACAACGCTTGTCAATATGTAATTGTAGAACACATGAGAATTGAATTTTTCGAATTTTCCCATTTTCCTTCAGAGTTTTCCGAAGATTTTCAAATGTCATGTTTGGTTGAAATATGTGCATTATTGTTATGGGACCCCCTCTCTTTTCCAGAGGAGGAAGCGGTGTCATGCCATCATAGAAACATTTCTTGTACCCAAAAACCCTCACATCTCAAATTTGGCTCCATTTGTTTGATTAGTTCTCGAGTTATGCAGAAGTTTGTGTTTCATTTGTATGGCAACCCCCATACCCTTAGAGAGGGGTTAGGTGTGTCGAACCACCATAGAAACGTTTCGTGTCCCCTAAAACCTCCACATGACAAATATGGCTCAATTTGCTTGATTACTTCTTGAGTTATGCAGAAATTTGTGTTTCATTTGTATGGGAGCTCCCCTCTAGAGAGGGGGAGAAGTGTCGAACTACCATGGAAACGTTTATCAATCCCTTAAACCTTCATATGCTAAACTTGGTTTCATTTACTTGATTAATTCTCAAGTTATGCAGAAATTTGTATTCCATTTCTATGGCAGCCCCCCCTATAGAAAGGTCGAAGGAGTGTTGAACCACCTTAGAAATGTTTCTTGCCCCCTAAAACCTCCACATGCCAAATTTGGTTCCGTTTGCTTGATTAGTTCTTGAATTATGCAAAAATGTATGCTTATTTGTATGGCAGCCCCTCCCCTTAGAAAGGGGGGTGGAGTGTCAAACCACCATAGAAACATTTCTTGCACCCTAAGACCTCAATATGCCTAATATGGTTTAATTCTCGAGTAATGCAGAAATTTGTGTTCATTTGTATGCGCAAATCGCTCGCTAGAAATGTAAATGCAGCGACCTTTTGTATGGACACTGTGGTGACAGGAGATATTAACCCTGTCCATTCATAACTTATTGGGTATAAATAAGCCAATTGAGTCTCGGTTCAAAACCTGTATACCGTAACCTTTGGAGAGTGTAAATATAGTACACTGAGTCCCCCTGAATGGGCAGACACCCAATACAGAAAGTTTTGTTTGTTTAAACCTCCCTCAGGTGGAAGCGATCATCATCATTATTTATGAAAACCCGTGTAATTGCGGGATTGTCTGAAGTATTTCTGCACAAAACTTGGCATGATCACGTTCATTTTATTCTTGAGTTCATATAATTTTGTAGGGATGGAACTCAAAGCGTAGCAACAACATATTTTCGCACAGACTGTCTCAATGACTCGCAATCACTGATTGATTTCATAAAAGGGTGGTATGCCAAAGCCCTAATTTTCATCCGATCAAACTATTAAAGTGATTCAAAAAGGAATCTCACGACGGCATGGCACCGGTATTTCTACCCCAGCTCTAGCCGAAGTGATAAAGAAGCGAATTGAATGAAATTATTTAGTAGTCCTGCGTCATCAACGCGTTCTTTTTTATATACAACCCTCAATATTTATGAGGAACACATTGCACCTCACTAGTCAAAAATACTTCTTGGCTTTGATGTCGAGGAATTAAATAAAAAAAATTAATAAAACCATCCAAATTAACAGCAACTTCAATGAAAACAACATCATTTTCAACAGAGCGAATGAATGTTTGAATGGTCATGATCTATTCTCTGGTGAGAATCAAATTAAGGCATGATTTTCCAAATGAATCGTAGTACAACAGGGCATAATTAACAATATTTTTTCTCTTCATACTCACAATACGGTACAATCCAAAATGGTAAAAACGTTTGGTCAGCCTTATTTTCAGGTTATGCGCTCCGCTTGCGCAACCGTTATGGAATCTGCTGATGCCAATGTTGCACAGACCCACTATTATCAACCATTCTCAAAGGCACCATGGGTTGTTTTCTTTCGGCCCAAGGTAGAATCGTTAAGAACTCTTGACATTTCGAGAGATTTTCTGCGATTCTCTGTGTATTTTCTGAGTATTCGGATGCCTCGATACGTAAAGTGATACCGGACAAACTACGTGTAGAAGCACCAACTTTTGATGTGGCATACAAGATTTTTGACCATGAGATCTTTAATATAGAGTATAACATTTACATCCCTTCTCGGGATAGGAGATAGAAGACGTAGTCTCCGACGCGAGTCTGAGTTCGTTGGTTCTGTTCTCCCGAACTATGTGAAAGTAGAAAGTGTTTTTTCCGGTTCGCTTGTTTGTACTGCGGGTTAACAATTGCACCAATTGTAAAATACTGGGGTATTTGTCCAGAAATTGTGGCAACAAATGACGTTGTGGTAAATCTGATGAAAAACACAGTAAGGATTCTTGCACACAGTAGAAAAATATGGTGGAGACCCTCTACTGGAGTACCCATAGTTCAAATGAAGCGTTCTATCATAGGTCGCTCCAGGCGGATTTATGCTGAGATGCTGAAGCGGCATCAGCCGCTTATGATGAAAACCAATTTTCGGTTTTTGGCAATCAAGAATCGGACTCTGATTCTGATGGGGGTCGCATTACGGCTGCGTCATAATGTTCGATAGTGGATGAATCATCAAAAAAAACTCTTTTCACCAAAGATGCACCGTAAGAAAGCTAAAATGACCCTCAGAAGATTGTAATAAGATAATAGTAAAAACAACGAATCTGAAGGCTCCTTTTCAGCCAGGTCCTGGTTGCAGTAAGGATTTCAGCCATTACTGAGAGGAGAGAGAAATAGAAACGCTGCTCCTCGATTTTATCGTAGAAATTTAGCGTCTAATCGAGGATTGATAGCTTTTATGGACATTGTGAACTATATATTAAACACGTTCAATATTCAAGACTTATCTTAAGCAATTGTCTTTTTCATGGCCCCACCATGAAGAAGATATGATCACTGAGCTACCGTGAAATTACCGTAGTCTAGTGCCTAAACTAGACTCGTTTATATTTTTACTTCAAAATTTTGACTGTGACTTTCTTCCGACACAGAACTCAACTTGAACGATTTTAGCATTGTTCGTCTGGATAGAAATGTTTCTTATGGAGTACTTTTAGGGCTCAACAAGTGCTACTCTTTCTATAAATTTCCTCTCCCAGCTCTTTCAGACGTCGAAATTTTCGCTTGTCAAATAACTGCAAATAAAAAACTTTGCACAGCTTCAGTAAACGTTCGTCTAAATACCTCAGCCGTGGTCAACTTGGGAATCTACTCTCGATTCTTTCATCCCCAGTTCTAATCCTTGGTGACTTAAATTCCCACTGTACTGGGTGGGGCGATCTTTATGATGACGCTCGGGCGACTATTTTTTACGATTTATTTGGCGATTTCAACTAGACTATCTTGAACACGACACGAATGGCAAAACCTCCGGCTCGAGAAAGTCGACTCAACCTATCTTTGTGCACAAGATCGCTATAATTATTTTGTTTGTGGAAGATCATCAATGATCCTCATGGTAGTGATCACTTACCAATCAATATCTCAATAAAGTGCGATTCGTAATCCACTGAACCATGTTGAGTTCCATTTGACCTAACATGGAACATCGACTGGCAACAATATGCAACGACGGTATAAATGCGTTGAATCAATAGAAATACTTCCACCGTTGGAAGAATATCGATGCTGCGTCGATTTGATGTATAAAAGTTCACTGGAAGCATAAGAAGGAAAAGTTCCAAGTGCTCCGTTTAAAATAAAAGCAGCCACTCCTGCACAAAATTGTACTTGTATAAATTTGATGCTATCAAAGACATCCACACATCCATATCCCCACCCAACATCCACGCACTTCGAGATATATTCAAAGCTTCAAATACAGCTAAAACAATTGGTCAAGGCAAAAAAAACGCCGTTACTGGCGCAATTTTATTAAGGGTCTTTCAAAAAAAAAAACAATAAGCACCTACCAACGAGAGTGAAGATTACTCGAACCGATGGATATTCGATTTCGGAAAAAAGGTCTGTCCGGGTTCAATTCCAGTCCAACATATTCTTCGAGAAACGTTTCCGAGCGGTTGACCTCTGAACAGACCATTCACGATGTTGGAATTTTCTATGGTTCTTCTTCCATCGAACAACTCTTCACCCGGAAAGTGATATGATATAAATCGTTCTTCTGAAAAATCTTCCCGACATCGCAAAAAGCCGCTAGTCTAGAGTTATTCAATTCCCTACTAGAAGACATCATTGTTTCGCTTGAAAGGAGATAGGTAGAAGTGATAGCAAAAAAAATGGTCATTGACCTTCAAGAGCCATGGGAACAGGTTTGTTTCAAAATGCATTTGGAATATTCACATTACGAATTTGGGGGCAGAAATGCCCATAGAGAGTCAACTTTCTCTGCTCGATATGCGGCTCTTTCTGCTTTCTCTCAATTGCTAAAAGTGCCTTTCTAAAATTGGAACGAATTCAATATCATATCTGCGTATAGCTCTCGGATGTGTACACTCAACGCATAACATGAGTCTCGAAGTTCTGGCAAGAGTAATACCTATACAGAACCGATACCATAAACGAAATATTAATAACATTTTCAGACTCACTCTGGTCTTTCGTTGACGGTGCCGAGTTTGACAAGCTGCCGGTAGAGACGGCCATTCTCCATCTCCTTCGCCAGCTCGTCCTCCTGAATATCACATTGGGCTTGTAATGCATCGAGTTGTACATAGAAGCGAGCGCCAATCATTGGCATTATTTCTGTCACTGTGCGCCGACTGTTTGGACTGAGCAAATACCTAGAAAGAATCGCAAACGAATGAAGTTGTTAAACCTCAACACAGAGCTGTCACGAGCATATCTTACATAACAACATTCCTCAAATCCACCGAATAGTTACGTGATACGAGTTCAATACTGTTTTGCAGCTGATCCCGGTGTACAGATTGTAGATTTCGGCAGGCAAGTGCTAGTATCAGTTTTCCTAGAGCCGTTAGATCGTCCTGAAAAAGCCGATTCGTTTCTGTAATATAATTCACGTCGGTAGATACTGATGGACACAAACCTGTTGATGGTGAGTGACGACCGACATTGAATTGGACTGATTGGGATCGAACGTGGCAATGTCGGATATAGCCATAAAACTGAACCGTAAACGCTTGCCGGTGACGATGATTTTGGTTGGATCCAGAGTTCTAAAAAGTGATTGTTAAAAACGTGTTTGTTTTGTCGGGATGCGCTTCCAGATAACATACCGACATGCTAAACTAGCCAGATGCATTGCCCGCAATCCACCCGTTAGCTGGATAATAATCGACCAGATTTCGCTCTCCGGCAGCAGTGTTCCGGTGGCCGATCGATGCAGAGAACTTTTGTGACTGGCGAGTCAAATCATTTATTGAAAGTATGTCGGAAAAGATGGAAAGCCATTAATTATACCTGAAAGGTCGAGCTTCGCCCGAGAATGGGTCAGAATAGCCGTTGGTTGTTTCGGAGCTAGGTGTGAAGTATTTCGAGAGTAACGTCTGGGATCCGGGGTGATAATCGTACACTATCACCAGGGCTGCGAATGAAAGTAAGAAGTGGGGGGTTTAACCGGATCCGATTATCCATGATTTTATTTAGGAACTAGCTGATCCGGCAACCTTCGTCCCGCCCAAAATTTATTTTTCAAATCCACGTTTTCTCACTAAGCGCACGTTCATGGGTCCAATTGTAGAACTGTTCATTGATTGATCTTCTAATCTACTCTTTAAAATTATTTGACTATAAAATTTCAGTACTTCTACCAAAACACGACAGTATAATATCAGATTATTTTCAGACACAATTCTCGTGCAAGATTTTTCATCCATTTGACAATAACATGTTTCTCCGTTACATGGAATAAATGTTTGATACAGAAATATGATGGAATGAGACAGTCCTGAATCGGAAAATTCCTTTTTCGTGTTTTGCTCTTATCAACACATTCGTGGATCCATTTTTATTTATATAGATAGAACACGATATAGGAGTGCGTTTTATCACATTAAAATCCATTTCCACTTTCGAACGAAGATCAATTTCGTTACCGCAAACATCAAATGGACTAACAACGCTTGTCAATGTGTAATTGTAGAACCCATGCGAATTGAATTTTTCGAATTTTTCCATTTTCCTTCAGAGTTTTCCGAAAATTTTCAATTGTCATGTTTGGTTGGAACATGTTTAATTGAAATACAGGTCGGACCCGATTATATACAGACTCGATTATATGTGATTCGATTATATACAACAGTGTTTGGATTTCGATCAAAATCGAATGATACACAATGTGTCATGCAAGTAAACTCTCACGAACATATAACCAAATATGAGAGGATCATTCAGATACTTGTATGAATGTCAGTAATCACTTGTGTAACATTTAGTGATTAAACTAAGAGAGGAACGAAGACTGTTGATTGCATATCCGATCTGTATCAAACATCGCATACCATTTTCGAAGATTGCATACAAGTTTGAACCGCATATAGTGCGATTCACATACAACATACACGTCACGTTCACGTCCCGTCACGTCACGATACGTCAATGATTCTACCATGCAATTCTCATGAAAACATTCACATACACCAGCAACGTAACGACCCGTCAGCATACGTTCAACGAAAACGACCGGCAGGGTTTGTAGAAAAGAATAATTGACGGAGACGGACGGCTCGTTTGGTTTTTGTCTGGGCTTTGTGTCTCGGCTTTTGTTTTGATTTGGTTGTACAGTAATTTACATCTACATCGACATTAAGCTAATTGAACAGATCTGTGATGCAACACGTTTAATTAGACATTTTTACCTCTAGTTGGACATTTTTGTAAACATTGAGTTCGGGGCCCAAATTATGGCCCCACATTGAAAGTCGCCAGCAGTCGCAAATGTCCAATTACTGGTCAAAACCGACTTCAATGCGACACTGAATGGTGCCTCAGCATATCGCTTTATAAGTAACTCACTGTACTTTTTATGCCAACATAACTCTTAGCTCCAAATTTCGGAGTGAAAATCATTCGCGACTAGTTGAAAGAATTATTCTATTTATTATTATTGTTGCATAAGGGTCGGACTACGGGGTTTAAGCATTTAAATAATTAAATTCAATGATTCTTATTGAATTTTTCTAAATTTAGAACTGATTCTAGGCATGCTGATTTGAAAGAGGGCATTGCAATTTCAAATTGTTGTAGGTGGCGACACCATGAATAAAATTAAAGAAATCATTCGTTTGGCATTTGACGTGACGGTGCGGGTGGAAGCATTGACTGCATGTGTGAATTGGTGGAGACGTTGACGGAACGTAGATGTTCTTCTCCGTAACGTGCTATGTGAATCGCACATATATCGTCCCATTTTACTATAGCGAAACCCACTGCACAGAAAAGTGCAAAGCAAAAAATGATACAAGAAAAATTACGTCATCATTCAGTCACCATTTGCGGAGAGCAGCGAATGGGAAAAGAGATAAAACGCGAGAGTTTTTGCTTCTCACTGGAGCGGTGTTGCTAGTAAAACTATGCGGTCTATATGAATATACATATTTCAAAGGATAGCGGCGTTAAAAATGGAAAATATAATCTGACTACCCTCCCTTAGCCTCTATCGAGCTAAATAATAATATAGTTTGCACTCTCTGAGACTTAAAAATCAGGATCTGCTACATTAGCTGAATATGAATCTTTCGCTTTGCGTGGTCCGTACGATCCTGCTGTTTCATGATGCATGGAGAGGTCGATATGCATATGTTAGAGGCAAAGAAGAAAATAAGCTTTCTGACCAAAAGCGTATATGATAGCTTTGCTTGCATGCTGGTGTGCAATAAAGTGCGAGCCGATGCAGAGTTGTCTCGTTCTCTTTTGTGTCGTGATTTACAACACATAACAACAAAAGAATACCGCTGGGGGAAATGTTTCCTGAAAGATCATGTTTGAACGAACGAAAGCGATTTTTTCAATGAGTGGATCATTTGGCAAACACTGATATACAATTTTGGACTCGATTATATAGTTTGGAAAAACATATATTTTTTAAATTTCAAATATGGCTTATTTCAAGAAGAAATGTAACCTTTAACCGTTAAGGCGAAGTTCAAGTGGCTATTACATGTACAGTGGGGTAAAAATCGTAATTGTTGAACATTTTGCTTGAATTTTCACCAGGAATTGTTTATATCGATATTGCAGCCAAATTAAGAAAGATAGAAGTTGGACGTCAAAGAACAAATTGTAGAGCGGTTAAAGACCTTCAATTTAATTAATAGAAACAATCTAGTTTAATATAAGTTTTTAGGATAAAATTAATAATAACACATTAAAAATTATTAACTTTTCCAAAATGTTATTGAAATCCACTAATTTAGTTGTTCCACTACTATGTCCTGTACTAAATTTTCTCATCTTTCAAATGAAAGCATCAGAATCGTCTTCCGTAGCGTATTTTTAATGTAGAGTCAGGTTGAGGCAACAGAGTCCGAAACAAAAAAAAAAAAGTTATATATCTCTGTCATTATTGAAATTCGAACATATGCGTAGAAGGATTTTTTTCACCAAATACGATCGACTATAACTTCCTGAGATAATCTGGATAAATTTATTTTTTTCATGTGAGAAAGTTGTCTTCTGACTTTAAGGGGATGTATCAATAATCAAATTCCTCTTTTATTTTCAAAAAACAAAAAATACATGCAAAAAAAAACAAATAAAAAACATTTTTTTTGACTCGATTATATACAGGATTCGATTATATACAGTGAAGAGAAATCAAAAACTGTATACAATCGATTCTGCGCTGTATGTATTTTTATGGGACCCCCTCTCCTTTCTAGAGGAGGAAGGGGTATCATACCATCATACAAACATTTCTCGTACCCAAAAACCCTCACATCTTAAATTTGGCTCCATTTGCTTGATTAGTTCTCGAGTTATGCGGAAATTTGGGTTTCATTTCTATGACGCACCCGCTCCTCAAAGAGAGGGAAGGAGTGTCTATTCACCATAGAAACGTTTCGTGTCCCCTAAAACCTTTCCATGCCAAATTTGGTTTCATTTGCTTGATTATTTTTCGAATTATGCAGAAATTAGTGTTTCATTTGTATGGTAGCCTTCCCTTAGAGAGGGCGAGGAGTGTCTAACCACCATAGAAACATTTATTGCACCCTAAAACCTCCATATGACTAATTTGGTTTCATTTGCTTGTCTAATTTTCGAGTAATGCAGAAACTTGTGTTTCATTTGTGTGGCAGCCCCCTCCTTAGAGAGGGGGGTGGAATGTCTAACCACCATAGAATCATTATTGCACCCTAAAACCTTCACATGCCAAATTTCATTTCATTTGCTTGATTAATTCTCGAGTAATGCAGAAATTTGTTTTTCATTTGTATGGCAGTGCTGTTAGTCCATTTGCGAAATTGATCTTTGTTCGAAACTGGAATGTGATAAAACGCACTCCTATATCTTCTTCTATCTATACCAAAAAAAAGGGCCGCCGTGTGTGTTGATAAGAGCAGAACTCGAGGAAGGAAGGAGAGTCTATTCACCATAGAAACGTTTCGTGCCCCCTAAAATCTTCACATGCCAAATTTGGTTTCATTTGCTTGATTCATTCTCGAGTAATGCAGAAATTTGCGTTTCTTTTGTATGGCAGCCCCCCCTTAGAGAGGGGAGTGAAGTGTCTTACCACCATAGAATCATTTATTCCACCCTAAAACCTCCCGATGTCTAATTTGGTTGCATTTGCTTGATTAATTCTCGAGTAATGTAGAAATTTGTGTTTTATTTGTATGGCAGCCCCCTCTTAGAGAGAGGGAGGAGTGTCTAACCACCATAAAAACATTTATTGCACCCTAAAACCTCCACATACCCAATCTGGTTTCATTTGCTTGATTAATTCTCGAGTCATGCAGAAATTTGTGTTTCATTTGTATGACAGCCTACCCTTAGAGAGGGGAGTGGAATGTCTTACCACCATAGAATCATTTATTCCACCCTAAAACCTCCATATGCCTAATTTGGTTTCATTTGCTTGATAATTTCTCGAGTAATTTGTGAAGAAATGAAAAAAATTGTGTTTCATTTGTATGGCAGCTCCCCCTTAGAGAGGGGGTAGGGGTCTTAAACTATGATAAGAACCTTCCCCGATCCCAAAAACCCCTGCATACCAATTTTCATGTCGATCGGTTCATTAGTTTCCGAGTCCATAAGAATCAGACAGACAGACAGACAGAAATAATTTTTCCCATATATATGGATAGATAGATAAATAGATGAGCGTCTATACATAGCAAAGTTCACTGGCTGGTCAGGATTGAAGGAGTGTGAATATAGCTCACGATTGCTCAATCATCACTAATTATCGGAAAACACTAGCCTCCCGTTTGAACAAACTTTTCTCTGAATGTCTTTTTTGTGCCCGTATTGTAATGCAGGTTTTATGGAAAGAGAAAATTGTCATTAGGTTTTTTTTTTTGTGAAACGCCTTTTGGTTCCCCATATCTCTTAGTAGTTCCACGCTTGGAAAAACCTATGACAGGGACAGTTGACAATATCAAAAACGCAATAGGGCTCTCCAAAAAATTGTAGAAAAGAATGAGCTGGGACCTTTACATCTCAGTTGAAGTGAGGAATCAACGCAAGGGGAATTCAATGTGTTGTGATCTAATAATTGTTCTTATCGTTCCATTGGGATACTTTGGACAAACTTTGTTTGTACCAATAGACAAGGACTAAGAAATCTGACATTATTCATGAAAAAAACCATTTTGTCATTGCATTCCAACTTGGATAATTTTCTGCAACGCTTCTCATAATACGGAACATAACATACTTACCCAATAACTACAAATTTGGGAAAGGAACAATGTTTAAGACTATATAATTTGAACAAAACAAAAGAAGACATCCCAGACCATCAAATGAACGCTGTTACTTTGCGTACTACTTACAATTATCACCGAACTGTTTCGTGGTAAATACTTCTCGAAGTTGTACTATGTTTGTGTGCTGCAGCTTCTTCCACATGTCGACAACTTGCATGCATTTGGTCGACTGGATACGGAAACCTGAAACATTTGCCAAGCACATATTTTGAGCTAAACGCGCAACGAATTCTGGGTTTTTATTTTCGGGGCTTTACCATGAAGGCGTCTAAGGCAGTATTTCACGCCAGTTAGATTGTGTGTTGCTCTGTAGGTGGACGACGGTAGTGGTAGCTTGGGATGGGCAGGCAAAGACTCTAACAGACATAACGAATGGTATTTCTCCACATCTAGAGGTAAATCTGTTGATTGGAAATGATAAATTAGAAACGCATCAAGCCGGAAGATTACTAATACCCTACCTTGACACTCGGTTTCGATACTATTGATTATTTCGTTCCTAGTTAAAATTTCATTTCTCAGTTCGTCCTGCAGGAAATATGTCATCGATAGTTGTGTCTTCGGCTGCATGTTGACAACGTGCGACGCAGGTCCCGGGTAAACGTGTCCTGTTGGTTGAGCGAACAGTGGAGTTGGGAAAGGGGTGAAACTATCGAGAAATGTGATAACACTCACCTGGATGCGAATAACTTATATTAATTTGTGAACTTGTCACATGGACAAATGAGTTATCAGTCGAGTTAACTGTACTATTCGGTGTTAATTGATGGTTTGCTGCGGTCGGATAGAAGTATGTCGTGCCACCGACATTTTCCTGTTGGAGAAAGAGTAATGTGGATAGTGTATTGATTCGCATGACACGTGTTTAAAAGTTCAATGTACCATTTTATGCTGGACTATTAAGAGCCGTATCTGATAGGTTGATTTAAAGTAATTAGATGAAATTAGTAATAAAAATTACTCAATTTCAACCAAAAACAGCATCGCATTGCTAAGAAGAAGAAGAACTTTGTCCGCGACGGCCCATATTTGCTTCTGATGGTCATAACTGAAGAGTTCCTCTTGTAACGTTAGTACCATTCAAGAGACCTTTGCAAAACGTAGCTAAGCATCGTGTATCATCATAACCGAGCGGGAAAAATAGTATGTAATGAATGCAATGAAAAGTGCTTTTGATGCGACAAACCATCAGTTGTTGTTCTGCCGATATGCCCTTAAATCTTTTGCCTCGTAATGCACGTTCAAACATGCGTGCTCAGTGCAGTGTTTGCACTGCTTGTGTAAGAAATACAAATGTGAAGGGGTTTTTTATGCAATTTAACACATTGCGACCCGCTCAAGATATTTCTCGTGTTTCGCGTTCCGTCTGTTACGGATGGGTCACGAAATAACCTGTGTTTTCTACATTTGAAGGTTAAATCCTTGGTTTTCCAAGAATCTAACAAGGCCTACCGATGGCTCGCATTCGTCTCATCCATATCGAAGGAAACGATCTCATTCGTGGAATCCAAACAAATGAGTCGTTCAAGTTTGCCCCAAAACGTGCGGTCCTTAATGGTTAACATAAATTGCGCCGGAGATGTAATTTGCGATTTTTATAAAATCTCATCCCAACCAGCGAATTTGAGAATAAGATCTATCTTTCTAATAAAAAATTGCCTTTCGAAAAGCTACGAAAAAGTTTATTCCGATGTTCTTATTCAAAACAAAAGGCGTATAAATTTATTATAATACGACTACTAAAACAGCATAATTTCAACATTTCCTAAAGCGAAGAATTGCAAGCAGAATGACTCAAGATTCTCTGTTTGTGTTTGTTATTTCTACTTTTACCAGGTCATCAATGTTATAGAGTGATACAAATTCCATAGAAAAGCGTGTAATAGGGTGCTCATAAAAAATTATGACATCCAACATTTTCACTGTCTGTCCGTTTTATCCACCGTTCACCTACATTTGTTCGAAGCGATATAAAATGCCGAGTTTCTCGTTTTCATGTAGGAATATTTATGATTGACTCTGGCGTAAGTAGACTGGTGCTTTGTATGTAGCAGTACCGTTTTGACTCAAAACCTGAACACTTTATTTTTGCCTCAAATTCCGGACACTTCATTTGAAACACTAAATGTACTGAACATCAATGTTAAAATTTGATTTTTTTGAAAAACGAAAAAGAACCGAAAATCGAGGTTTTCAAAGAAAAGTTTGATGCTAAATGTCTTAAAATTGTGTTAATCAGCGAGATTTACAGTTACCTCCAAAAAAATGTTTTTTGGCACTTGGTCGTTTTTCTGCCTGAAAAATTGATTTTGACGTAGGACTACGTCTTTCATTTCTATACCGGGGTGTAAAATCAAAGTTTCGAAACCGAAAGCGTTACGCCGGAGACCGAGATTTTGAGCGTTAATAGCTCCTAAACAACTGAACGAAATGGTATGATAAACACTTCATTCTAAAGATAAAATGTATACGCGTTTTATGCTTGTTACTTTTTGGTCCAAAAACTTGTTTCAATAGCCTTAAAATTGTTCTCAAAACAGGCTATTGAAATCACCAATCGGTATATAAGCGAGCGCCGCTCGGAAATCCACCCAGTTCTAATTAAACACCGATTGGAGCATGTTGTGGTGAAGCTCTTCGTGTTTATCATGAAAGCGCGGATGAACGGTGTCACCAAGAGCCTGTTTGTGCACCTTAGGCCAGAAGGGAATCCATCAGGAGGAGAGTGATGCCACAAACGATTCCCCGGGAAGGCATCGCTACACACACACATACACGCGCGGAGTTCTTTCCGTTTGGATGCCATTCAGCATCGAGAAAGTTCCGGAAAGATCTAATCATTTCTGGAATATAATCTGCCAGTTCCTCTGGGAATTTAAAAATACATTCATGTGAAAGAGTTTATTTTAATGTTTTTTAACCATATAACACAGCGACCAAATACATTTGATTTTGTAATTTTTCAACCAAGTGTAATTAGCAGGAAAGCTTCTGAAGATTATTCTTCCCCATCAGTAGGATATTTCCGTATCCAATATTGTATGAGCACGCAATCGATTACTACTCAGTCGCCGAAAGTTTCGAGCTCAGAGAGTTCATTCCCCTCTAGTTTGCCTTCCAAATTGCCATCGTAAACCACACCTTCTCTCGATTCAATCACACACAAAACATACTTAAACGATATTCTGGTGGTGAGACGCATTCATTTTTCGTGAGGACATCGACAAGACAACATCGTTGCCTAACGTGCTGGACGAGGTGGACGGCGAAGGATCGACACATACACGCGCGGAATTCTTTCCGTTTGGGTGCCATTCAGCATCGAGAATGTTCCGGAAAGATCTAATCATTACTGGAAAATAATCTGCCAGTTCCTCTGGGAATTTATAAATACATTCATGTGAAAGAGTTTATTTCAATGTTTTCTATCCATGTAACACTGTGACCAAATATTTTTCAATCAAGTGCTATTAACTGGTGGTTATCGAGTTAGTATTAACTACTGGTGGGCTTCTAGTATCGAGGAAAATGTGGAAATATCTAATCGTTGCTGGAAAATAATCTGCCAGTTCCCCTTGGAATTGAAAATTACATTCAAGCGAAAGAGTTTATTTTAATGTTTTCTATCCATAAACTATCCATATAATACCTTTGGTTTTGTGATTTTTCAATCAAGTGCAGTTAGCAGGAAAGCTTTTGAAGACTATTGTTCAGAACAAGGTTTTTCGTATCCTATATTGGATGCATAAAACCTTGTGCCTCCAACGTAACGCTCTCGTTTTCGAAGTCCCCCAAATATGCATTCATTCATTCATTCAGAATGGATTTAGATTCAACTTCAAACAAATGATCTCTAAATCAACGATAGTCCTACGTCACACTTGCGGTTATACCATAGATATAACCCACTTCCTGTTTTTGGACAATTTTTTTTTTGAGATAACTGTAAATCTCAACGTGTCATGCAATTTTAAGACATCTGGCATTATTTTTTTTATATCCGCTTTCGGGCGATTTTTCGGTTTTCAAAAAAAAACAAATTTAACCCTTTCATTACGGCAGTGTGCTCCGCCGAAGTGCTACGCCTGTACGAAGCACTGCGTCGAAAAGTATCCACATCGCGCTGGTGTGATCGGAGAGCAGTGAATTTCATGTCGTCTAAAGACGACGCTCGTACACACAGGACGTCGCGCGGATGTCGTCTATAGACGACGCTTGTAACGAAAGGGTAAACGTTTGTGACACCAGTAAATGAGGTCCGAATGAGGTAATATTTTGCATAGGGTATAATATCGTGCAAATCAACATTTCGTAGCAAGTTCCGAATGAAAAATCGAAATAACTATTTTTATTGACACACAAAACCATACTTTTCGTTTGGTACTCCGAAAAAAAAACAAAGTCTCAGAATGCCGATTTTTGACGAAAAAAAATTTAGAGATGACATTAGATCTCGACGTTACATGCGATTTCAAGACATTTGACATCAAAAAAATTTTTCGTAAACCTCGATTTTCAAAAAACTCAAACTTTGACCGCTTTGCGCCACTCTCCCATAAGTCTGATTGAGCTGAAATTCGGCACAGGGTGTTTTTTCGATGTGGTAAACATTTTGTATAGAGTAACTTTTAGAAATTTTAGGGTCGATTTTTTGCCATACATTCATTGGCTCCCTAATGACCAGGCTCTTGATATTTCAAATCGTTGAAGTGTATATAGCCTGAGTTGGTGAGCAAGACTAGCAAGACCATTAAATCCACAGACCAAAACTTGAAAACTGGTAATGTGTGCAAGAATAGGAGCATTCTCAGCACCACTCAATGGAGCAACATTTTCTTTGAATGTCCTGATTCTTTAGCAAAAAAAAAATTCCTCCCTCGAGGATTTCATACTTGGAATCATGGTGATATCATGGGGATCAATTGGTATAATGAACTCGTTTTTAAGTTACTTTTTGGAGATCTACAGAGAAAACTGATTCATTGATCGTCACAGTTGCTCGATGTTTCTCCCCGAATTCGCTTGTGAGATACGGCTCCAGTTCAAACATATTTCGCATAAAGACTTCGCAGCAAACTCCTATTCTTGCTCAATATGGTTTGATTAGTAAGAGTGAAGCATAGCGTACATCCCGAGTACATCGTCGTTTGACAAGACTACGCTCATTGGTTTGTAAAATGTAAAATGTTTGTAAATGTTCCATTTCCATTTCCGACAATCTCCAAAATCAAGAATTGATTTGATTTCTACTGTCACGTGTATATGCATTTTTCCAAAATAGGTTTCCGATATGGAGCAATTCCAAATGAAATCGACAAATGACAAAACATGAGTATTTTTGATTCGAATGAAAGTTTGTATTCCGTTTGGGTTGAAGGAAATATGAGTTTTCCACAGCAATTGGGATTTTTTTGACTCAAGCGTAACTTTTGAAAAGGGCGTATCGGTTTTAGTAGGAGAAATCTTTGATAATTTATATCTCAAAAACTATGAGTCGTACCGAAATAGTTTTTTTTATTTTTTATTTCTGTATTATAGTGAACACATTTGGCTGGTTCGTCACTTTTACCTTCCATCTCGGAAGAATGTCGGGAGTGAGAATTGAACTCGTGACCTTTAGCGTGAGAGGTATGGATGTTACCGCTACGCCAGATCGCCTCCACATACCGAAATAGTGTCTTAGAAAGAGTTATAGAGTATTAATGTCTAAACATGAAAAAAATGTACACTGAGAAAAAAGATTAGTACTCGTTTTTTATTTACAAAAAAAACTTTAATTTGCAATATCCAAAATACATTTTGTTTATTTTCTCATATAAAATAGAAGTCATCTAGAAAATTTAAAAAATGAGTCCAAGATGGTAAAACTATTTTTGACGAACTTTGTGGAACATCGATTTTTTTTATGTATTTTCGAAACTTCGAATTTTTGTATGTTAACAATCATGTTTAGCCACAAATTATGATTCCTGATGTGATTTAAAACAAAAAAACTCATTATAAATCTCCTTCTAAATGCAGCCATTCTCGAGATATTTTGAAACATTCTAATTGATTGTCTTTTTTATAGTAGATATTCCCTTTTATTCCCAACATATTGGTCGTGTTATACCGTCATGTTCATGAAATTTTATGAATTTGCTTATAATTTCCAACAACTTTTCCAAATACATCATTGTAAAAATATATGTTTAGGAGTTACGTTGAAAATCATTTGAACACATGTGGGTTAATATAAAACGTAGCGGTATTAAAAAATGTTTTTTTTTATCTTAACACAAACTTTTAACATGTTATACATGTTGCGTCAACAGAACACAACATTTATAAAAGGAAACAATATAATTCTCTACAATTTGGTCAAATAATTCCTATATTTATCGGAGTTTAAGAGATACTAAAATAATACTAGAATTTTTAGCATTTATTTTTATCAACTAACAATTGTGTTGTATATAATTTAATTTTTTCATTATTTTCTTATATTTCTATACACATTATGATAACTTGCTGCATTGTCGTTAGAGTACAACTTTGCTGCTACTTCATTCTCGTATACAGGTACAAAAGAATGATACTTTTGGGTACCTGGAATTTGTTTGGTGTTATCATACATGCTACTCAACTCTTCCACACCCTGATCATATTCTTCTTGTGACATATATGAAAATGACAATTTTGTAAGATAGTCTTCTTTTCGCTTGCTAGTCCAGTAAAATAACGTTTTAGCACTCGTAATCGGATGTTCTTGCCATCCGTTTTAATGTGCCACCCATTGCATCACAAGGTCCTTTACGTGTGATGATGCAAAAAAATGCCATTCAGCGTCAATGTCGTATTTCGATTTAAACTGACATAAACTCGCAAAAATTTTCCTATTTTTATACTGGGATGCAGCACCATCCGACATGAATTTTATTATTTTTACCTGCATTTGTTGTTTAAAAAATGTTACCAATTTAGAAATAAATACTTGCACAGCTATTGTGTCATGACTTAAAACTTCAGATATAACTACAAAGCATAAATTTGCCAGAGAACCTTGTTCATCTCTATAATAAACAACGAATGGATGGAATGTTGCTTGATCATTGTTCCAGTGATGATTTTGAACTTCATCTGAACACACACACAGCACAAGTGAATAATTTTCGGAAAAATCGCAAATCACAACAACCTCATTTTCTTGCAAATTAGCTTTTATATTGATAAGAAATGTGGACTGTTGTATTTTAATGTAATCATGAGTAAGTAATTTTTCTATTTTTTCGCAAAAATACGATACAAATTCTTCCACCGGTTTTACAAGAGTTTCTATGTCGCATCGATCAGTAAAAATCCATTGTGCATAAGTGATTTCAATTAAATTGCGTTCCTGAAGCTCATCTAGAAACCAGTTTCCAAACTCGTCCATTGTTGGGAATTTTTTACATTCACGAAGGTAACAGTATTTTGATCTATTTGATATGTTACATAGTATTTTTTCCATATATTCTTTGCATTCAATGTTAAAGGAATATTTTTTGAGACTATGAAGCATAAGATTTACATTTTCATGGAATGTACAAACACAAACGTTATGATTTCCTGAACTACTCAGCAATTTGCAATGCTTCGGACGCATTAATGCAAAAGAGCTAAATCCAATTTTGCAATTTGGATTAAGTTCCTTAAATCTGTTGGAAGTTTCCCCTAATGATGTTATTAATAACCTTTTTTGGATGTGTTGACGCTTCCCATCTTTGGCTACAGAAACATAGCCTTTTTCCCAGGTAATGATCGACTGATATCGTCGTCATTATAAAATTCCGAAACATGATTTTTAACATCTTCACTTAAACTTGGTTCATATTTGCTATGTGGTGTCGACAATACACCTTTTTCATTTGCCAGTTTTTTGGCTTGAATTGCCATATATTTATTCTAACTTTTTCTGATTTTGTTGTCTCTGTGTGGTCAAAGAGCTGATTGATAATCTCATCAAACTCTTTTGCCTTTTGTTTAAAGTTCGACTCTTCGTCTTCTTCATGTGAAAAGGAAAATAGATTTCTTTTAATACCTTTAGAAATTTCTTTGAATTTTTCTTCGGGGAAACTAGCCTGTCCATTTTTTTTGGTGATTATTGGTGAAACGTTAATACCGGCGATTCCCTTGTTGAATAGCTCGATGTTGTACGCTCGGGAATACTCTGGTATATTGCTGTTTTAGGAATCTTGCGAAGATGCTAAAACGACTGAAACTATTGATGGACTTCTTCTAAAGTATTTCCTACTGCTGTACTGATCTGCTCCTCAGTATTACACTGCTTTGGTTTGGAAGAGTATACAGATAAACGGCTTGATCCGCAATTTTTTAAAGATGTATCTAAAAGGATATTGCATCCCATTGACTTAAGTTTCTCAATCATTGACACGGTTAAGAAACGTTTTTCAGATGAACATTTCTTACCGTTTCTCGGAAACGGTCTACAACACGAAAAAAAAAATTTGTAGTCCATTGTGGTATACTGTTATTCACTCTATAAGGAAGATTGTTCGACTGATGAACGATGTTTGAATATGAGTAACTTTATATACATTATAGAGGTACCTTAAAGGTATCTGACTTTATATACCTGTACATATTATATACCTGTACCATTTTTTAAATTTTCTACATGAGTTCTATTATATATGGAAAAATTTTAAAAAAATATGTATTTTGGATTTTGCACATTAAAGTTTTTCTTTGTAAATAAAAAAAAGAGTACTAATTTTTTTTCTCAGTGTATATTTTTGTTTAGACATCAATACGCTATAACTCTTTCTAAGACTCTGTTTCGGTACGACTCATAGTTTTTTAGATATAAATTATCAATGATTTCTCCTACTAAAACCGATACGCCCTTTCCAAAAGTTACGCTTGAGTCAAAAAATTCCCAATTGCTGTGGAAAACTCATATTTCCTTCAACCCAAACGGAATACAAACTTTCATTCGAATCAAAAATACATGTTTTTAAAATCTGCATTTTTTGGACGATTTCATTTGGAATTGCACTATGATTTTTATTTTTTTTCTCGGAGCTTGATTTTCATCAACATTACCTTTACTCGCACCTCTACTGCCGCTGGTAGTTCCGCGTTGTCTTCAATCGTGGTCGGCAAATTGGATTCATTCCCACCTTCTGAGTGGGAATTTACATAGAATAGCAAAACAAACCGGGAAACCTCTTCCACACATTTCATTTGTTTTGTTTTTTCTTTCAAACTTTTTTTTGCAACAACCACTGAAACTATCGACAGAGACATCGGAAACGTTGACGCCGTTTTGACTCCTATTCTGAACAGATTCCGAACACTTCATTTTAAAACCTAAATTTACTGAACATCAATGTTGTTTTGATTCCTAGAAAATGTTGTTATATGGAAGGGTATGCCCTAAATAATATCGAGGTTTTCATTATACAATTATTTATAACATTGATAACATTGGTTTTCGAAAATTTGATGCCAAATGTCTTAAAATTGCATGAAACGTCGAGATCTAGTGTCATTTCGAAAAAAAAATTTTTTTTCAAAAATCGGTATTGTGGGACTTAGTTTTTTTTCGGAGTACCAAACAAAAAGTATGGTTTTGGGCAGGGCTCGAAATCTTCGACGGTGAAAAATGAAGACCGACTCTACTCCCAGTAGCTCCGCTTCGACTAGAGCTGCTTCGGCAGTCACCGCCAACAAAAAAATGACTTGACCAGAAAATGATATGACTAGCGTTGACTAGCGTGGATGACTGGTGAACTAGTCCAGTCAGTGGTTATTTTAACTGACTCGACTAATGAATACAAATCTGCCTCTTCATTTAACTGACTTCAATCCACATTTCCATTTCCCCCTGACACTAATTTTGTACCCCCGTATGCAATCTTATTGTACGTCCATATAAAGAGGAACGAAAACTTGACTCCTGATGCAAAAAAGTAGTTACCCCCATCAATGGACGGTTTGTTTTCTACCCATCGTGAACTAAAACCAACTAACTTAGACATTTATCAAGTATGCTATAAAGGTCCTCGCGTTAGTATTAGTTAGTATTAGGCGTGCAAAATAGCTCACACACAGCACGCTATTTTATACGTGTGAGTAATTTTCGTGTACGATACAAAAACATCTAGCTCACCTGTAGCGTTTGTCAAACCACGGTGAACTCAAACATCGATGCATGCATAAAGATACATGGGAAAGAGAGAGGAACGAATTCGTTTTGGGGGAAGTCACTTCAAAATGCAATGAGGACAATTTGACTGGGAAGAATGAAATGATATAGTCGAGTCGGTAGAGGGAGATAGCGACTAAACGCCCGACTGACTGTTCAGTCGTTTTGGCGGAGAAACTGGGTGAAGAAGCCAAAGGCCATTACTAACTGGCTACGGATATAGTCAGTCGGTTAGTCAGCTGACTATCCTCAGTTGACTATGACTATGCCGTGCCCTGGTTTTGGGTGCCAACAAAAATATTTATCTCGATTTTTCATTCGGAACGCGCAAAGAAAGCGAGTAAAAGTACCCACACCTTGCATGTGTCAGCTATGATGGTTTCCCTAACATTAATGCCAGCGAATAAAAGAGATCACAGCCTGCATGTATTTGCGATGACGGTTTCTCCAGGTGCCTTGATTTGCGTCCGTGTTCGGGAACACATTCTGATCACCACAATCATCATCAATTAGCTAGATTGTTATGATTTCAACAGCCTGTTTTCAAAGCAATTTTTGAACCATTGAATCGATTTTTTGGAACAATAAGCGACAATCATATAACTCTTTGACATACCTTTCGAATGAAGGGATTGTTATACCACCCTTTCAGCCAGTAAAGAGGTATTAACGTTCAAAACCTTGCACTTCAGTGTCACTCTCTCGTTTTCGAACATTGAACTTACACCCCGGTACAGAAATGAAAGACGTAGTCCTCAGTCAAAAAACCGCAAGGTTGACGTGGGACTACCTTAGCTTAGCAATCATTCGTTTGTATTGATTAAATTTTTGATTGAATGAAACAGTTTCCAAATTCAATTGAATTCAATATAATTGCTTTGTGTACTCAAGATTGTATAATGCCTTGTAAGGTCAATTCATGCATTATGATAGTTTGTGTTCTTCGTTACTAGTAAATTTAATGACAGACCTTTCACGTTTGGTATGATGCCAAGGACAAAATATATGTACTGAAGAGTTATCAAACGATTATTTTATTTTACATTTCTTTCTAAATTTTACAGTGTACATATTTCTCGAACCGCGAATTTGCTAGAAACTGGAAAGTTCACTCGCTTCTAGTGTCTGCTCGATTTTCCCAGGTTCCTAAGTTTAGAAGATCGTGTTAAGACAGACATATTCCAGTCTGCACAAAGGCAAGCGAGGACAAAAGTACTCGCTGTTTTTTGTTTCTGTGATTTATTTGCAGAGCCGATTTCCCCAGAAACAGTTTTGGTTTTGAAGTCTGTGTTAGGAAAACACATTTCAATCGGAACAAAAATACCCCCGAGTTGTATGAATTCGCAATGCAGATTTCCCCACGCATGGATTTGAAGTCTGTGTTAAAGAAACACATTTCAATCGGAACAGAAATACCCCCGACTTACATGTATCTGCAAAGCCAATTTCTCAGTGCTTGGATTTTGAATGAACTGAATATGAGCCTATGCCCTTCATTCGTTTTCTCATTCATGTACGTTGCTCCCTTTGAACCATTCAATACTACGGTGCCAGGCGAATTGCCTTGATTCACTGCCATCGACATCGGTGAACCATCAACATTCGAAGCTTGAATTTTAAAAGAGGAGCTCGAGCATTCTAAGCTCATTCTTTCTTCTATTCGCTATGATACATACTTGTGGACGTCATCCACTCACAGCTGTAAACTAAATACAGGCGCTTGTGCTCTCTTAGCGGGCTGTGGCCGAGCCTTGGCTGCACATATGGTGCACGGGAGGAGAATTGGATTGAAGCATTTTTCTAGTTTCGCATTTATTTTATTCACAGCAAACTACTAGGCTTAAACGTGAAGTTTATTAAACTTTTAATGTCATAACGTTTTATTTGAACGTTACGTATCTTTCAGGTAATAATATGAAACTTGAACTATTATGGTAGTTCAAATATTCTATTTATAACAAGTTAATCTACCTAACAATTTTTTAGGCTCGAATTATCTCCACCAAAATAGGTTTTTCAGAAAATCATCATAATTTTTGAACTTCAATAGTAGGGCTATGTTGTTTCATTTAGGAATGTAACACGGATTACATTTTCCTTTTCAACTGCAAACCGGAAACTGGCGCTTTTTATAAAGTAAAAAACTTTAGTACGCGAAGATAAGCGCTTTGGTGTTGCATGTATTGACATAAACTTATATACAGTATCAGAACAAAGCCATTCCTTATACTTCTATTAGGCATGGTAGAGTTTGATGAAAGGCACAACTTGACAAACCTGACCCAAAAAAGTTATTCGATATACAATTTTGGACTCGAAACTGTATACAGTTTGAAAGAGAAATATTTTTTTTATATTTCGAATATGACTTATTTCGAAAAAAAAAGTTACCTTTTAACGTTAAGGTGAAATATAAGTGCCTATTATAAGTACAGTGGGGTGAAAATCGTGACTTTTGAAGATTTAGTTGAATTTTTACCAGGAATTTTTATATTGCAGCAAAATTAAGAAAGACAGAAGTTGGGTGTCGAAGAACAAATTGTAGAGAACTAGAGAACTTTAATCCAATCGATAGAAACAATAATGTTTAATATGAATTTCTGGGATAAAACTAATAATGACATATTGAAAATTACCAACTTTCAAGTTTTTCACTTCCAAAATGTTATTTAAATACACTAATTTAGATGTTCCAGTACATTATTCTTTAGCGTACTTTTTAATGTAGATCCAGTTAGAGGCATCAGAGTCTGAAGCAACAAAAAGTTCAAATTTCAAAATTCAAACATATGCGTAGAAGGATTTTTCTCATCAAATATGATCGTCTATCTTTTTTTTTTATCCCATTTATTTATTTAAGGCTCATTAGCATTTTAGCTGTAACAGAGCCGAATTTTAATCGTGTACATGTCACATGGTTATCATATCTATAATTAGCACATTACACAGTTGCCGTTCGCCAGTATTCCTTCTATACCATTACATATGGTACATTCACACAGTAGCCGATTAGGCGTAAGAGTATTCTTTCTGTTCTTCCATTATCCAGTTGGATCACCGGACAGCGGAGACAGTTGATTGATCATTGTTGAGTTATTTATAGAACAGCAGCCCGATGTCATCGTCTATCATCTCCTGAGAGATTCTGAATAAATTTATTTTTTTCGTATGAGAAAGGTGTGACTTTATGGAAATGAAACGAAAAAAAACGAAAATATATGCATAAAAAACGAATAAAACAATGTTTTTGACTCGATAAAAAACAGAATTCGATTATATACAGTTCAAAGTTCGTAAAAAGTTCGTAATGTATATTAGCAAATTTCGAAACTGTAAGAAAGTATGAAACGCTGTTGAAAACTATAGAGAAACTGCTATACGCGATGTCCAGAACAACAACTTCATACTGCTTCGCATAGTAGTTTCAAAGCAATTGATTGTTATTTCAAGCAATAATTCCAAGAGTACAAATCTAAACATTTAACTTTTAAACGATTTGTTAATAAAACTTGTCATTATCGATGCGCGTTTTTATTAAAAACATAATCGAAGTTACAGAAAGACATAGACAAGTTTGTTAGAAAATACATTATATCGTTCCTATTACACGATATTGCAATAGATTCGATTTCAGAAAGTTTTGAGGTAAGTTTACTGCTTGCTTTATTCACGTGAATACATTCCTCGTACAGCGAAATACAGCAAATATGTACAGTGTTGTCTACCGTAAATTTCTTGGTGGAAGGAGTAATATTACATATCAATCCAGTATATGAGTACAAATTCTTCAGCACATATGGATGGACACAATCGTTCTCACTTTTATTTCTCGTGTGGTATCTTCAGCGCGAACAGCAGTTGCTCGGTACGTTAGTGTGAGAGCTTTAGAGCAACTGAACTGTTTTACGGTTCGTTCATTCAAATTTGAATGAATGGTGAAAGCACTGCAATTTCCCCAAGCTCCATGGATTTGAAGTCTGTGTTAGGAAAACACCATTCAATCGGAACAAAAATGCCACCGACTTACATGTATTTGCAATGCCAATTTCCCCAAGCTCCATGGATTTGAAGTTTGTGTTAGGGAAACATATTTCAATTGGAACAAAAATACCCCCGAGTTGAATGAATTCGCAATGCAGATTTCCCCACGCATGGATTTGAAATCTGTGTTAGAGAAACACATTTCAATCGGAACAGAAATACCCCCGACTTACATGTATCTGCAAAGCCAATTTCCCCAAGCTCCATGGATTTGAAGTCTGTGTTAGGGAAACACATTTCAATCGGAACAGAAATACCCCCGAATTACATGTATCTGCAAAGCCAATTTCCCCAAGCTCCATGTATTAGAAGCCTGTGTTAGGGAAACACATTTCAGTCGAAACAAAAATAGCCCCGACTTGCATGAATTTGAAATGCCGATTTCCTCCAGGCACCTTGGTTTAGAAATCTCTGTTAGGAAACACATTTCGGTGGGAACAAAAGCTCCCTCTACTTTCATGTGTTTGCAATGCCGATTTCTTCATCGCTGTTTTGAAGTCTGTGTTAGGGAACATTTTTCGGTGAGAACAAAAGTCCCCCTACTTTCATGTATTTACAATGCCGATTTCCCCAAGGCTGCTTGGTTTTGATGGCTGTGTTAGGGAAACCGTAAATCGGGCCAATCAAAACTAGGCAGTAAGGGCGTTTAGATAACGCCTAATATTTTACAGTTATTCAATTGTTTATCTAATGAAAAATAACATTTTATTAGTTGCGATAGATGCGTAGAAATATTCCCTCTCAATTGATGCAAACATCTTTCCGATCTAGTAAGAAACGTTCGAGTTATAAGCATTCGAAACCTTTCATTTTTTCCTGCATATTCTGTGTTTAGGTTTTCATTTTACCCTCCATATATTCCGGTTAGACGTAGTCCCACGTCAAAATGGTTTTGAGAAAATAAGTTCGCTTTTACGTTTGTACGTGTATGATTTTGAATTGTTGTATAGAGTATGTTTGCAATGAATAAAAAGTTATAAACAATTTGTTAATTTTGGAGTGTATGGTCGAATGATTTATGCTCCATCGCCCGGCACGGAGAATGGGGCACGAATTTTAGATTAACACGTAGGAAGCGAATATAATTTTGACTGAGTTTCCGTACGAGAGAAGTCAGTTACCAGGAATATTAAACATTTTGTCAAAAATGAATCATTTTTTTGTCACCTGAACGATTCAATGCAACTTGATAAATCAGTCGCCAAGGAACGTAATACATTTTCCTTTTAGTGAAATTTAGTTGTTTTCTTTTTTCCTCGCTAACTCCGTATTAAGTCGCATTCAATTCATTTTCCAAAGGTGATTGCGCTTAGGTGACCTTACTGGGTGATGCATTTTAGAGATACTTTTTCTAGTGGAAATTCAATATCATATATTACTTGCTCAACATCACATAACAAAAAAAACTTTATCAAATTATTCGGCTGAGTACAATTATTGGTGTCCTACTCAGCAACAACAGAGTAACAAATACAAGTGAGAGAAATCAGTTTATCTTTACAACCAGAATGATTCGGTGAACAATCCATTTCACCAATAAATTTGCCACTTGGATCATGTGACATCACACCTCTAGTCTGTTTCCTTTAATACTACGTATAATCTAAGGTCTACATGGATAAGTCGACTAAGTTTGAGGAATTCGAAACTTCCTCTCAACGTAATATTACTTGTGTCATTTTATTTAGAACTTAGACAAACTTGAATGGTGAATAATGCTCACGTCCTATTTACCAATCTAAAGCACAAGTCATAAGCAGATAAATATTTCAACACATAATGGTACAATGCCGATTAGTTGAAAGGATTCTCTGGAAATAAAATATTAGCACAATACCTGATGAATGTTGGTGGCGATTGGCGGTGGTGATGGTTGTGGCGTAATCCGAGGAGATGTGTTGGTGCTCTGTGGTGATTCGTTTCGGAGTAAACTTCGACCTGCAGAAAGGAAGAAAAGATAGAATTGAATATCATTCAAGATGGTGACATAAAACACCAAAAGAGTGTAATCTATATAATTTCATATCCCGACATTTAATCGCGAACTCACCCTTGATAGGTGTCACAGCGTAGGTCGAACTGTTACTTAGTGAGCTGCCGAGGATGCTGCTCCCATAGCTGCTGGCCTGCGACTTATTCCCGGAGCTACCTCCGCCTCCTCCCCCGCCGGTAGGAATTATCGTCGTCGCCACCGATGAAAGCTGTGCGGGTTGAGACTGTCCGACGGGTCCGGTGCCGTTCCCCGTGACGACCACCGTCGTACCATTGCTGGACACTCCACTTCCGTTAGTGCCGTTCGTTCCGACTATCGCGTAGGAGGAGTAAAAGTTTGGCGATGACGATGTGTTCAGGCGATTGATTGGAATGAATTCTGGCGACTGCGGGGTCACCTGGAAGCGCACGAAATTTTAATTACTAAACCATGACACGAATATGATGCTGTGTATGAACCTGTGTTTTCTTAAGTGTTATCGGAGAGTCTAAATTTAGCTTGCTGAGGCCCGCAGACAACCCATACGTTGGAGTGGAAACGTTTTGACGACTCTAGAGAGGGAGAAGTCGGAATAAGTGTCTATTAGTGGTTGAAAATGTACAGATTTATTCGAATGCTAACCTAGTGTAATTAGTTTCGTAAATAGAACATTCAGAGGTTTTAAGGATTGTGAAAACTAGAGAAAAATTAAGGGCGGAGAAAGGGTCTTACTCAGACTCACCATATATGTTGCCAGCTTACTTTCCGACGGTACTCCATTTGGCGGAGAGAAAAATATTGGATCCATAGCCCAGGGGCCTGAAAATAGAGCGAATGAAAACGTCTGTATTATTTCACATACTAACAGTGGGTTATATTTTATCTATGGACGCCGGCAATCAAATGCCACTCAAATGCCACTGTTTTCAACCCCAGAGAGGATAAGTTTGAAGCATGAACATCACAGGACACTCTTTGAAAAATTGATTTTACTCAAGATTGTGTGGTTAGCCCGAGGGCGGAATGAAACGAGGCGAGCTTTTCACCCACGCGAAAACACAACCGGCAATGGTTTAGTCGCGTTTTCCTCTACACGCATCAAACTCCCAAGTCGGCATATTCCGCTGGAAGATTTACAACAGTTTTACTGATGAATCGTCAACTTATAAGAATACTTTTCGGCATAGAAATAGCATGTACGGAAAAGCAGTTTAATCATAATCTATAACAATTTTGTAACTTTTTCAGCCAAGGAAATCGACCTACGGAAGCGATTTGAGTTAATTGGAATACTTATCTCCTATCTTTTCTATCCAACAAGCTTGTCTAAACTGTTCTTCAATAATGGGAAACCATTGATACTACGCAAGGTTCATAGTCTCCCATAAGCGGAAAGCGGTTTAGTGGGTTTTCCCCGACTCGAACCAGCATAACGGTTTGAACAAATATAATAGGTTTTCCATTAATTTATAATTAATTTCATCCGATTTTAGATGAGAATCTTTTTTTGTACCTTTTATCAGTGTTTTTTTTGTTACGTGTCATACAGACTACCTCAAAAAGACATCTTCAAATTAGTAAACAATTTTAATCATCGACACGCATTTCAAACACTCATAATTTTTGACGGCGGACTACGTCTAACCGGAGTATATGGGGGGTAAAATGAAAACCTAAACACATAACATGCAGGAAAAAATGAAAGATTCCGAATGCTCATAGCTCGTACATTTCTTACTGGATCGGAAAGATGTTTGCATCAATTGATAGGAAATATTTCTACGCATCTACCGCAGTTCATAAAATGTTATTTTCATTAGTTAAAAAATTGAATAACTGTGAAATGTTAAGCGTTATCTAAACGCCCCAACTGCCTCGTTTTGATTGGCCCGATTTAAGGTTTCCCCAACAAAGCCATCTTCATCAAACAGCCTTGGGGAAATCGGCATTGCAAATACGTGAAAGTATGGACGAATTTCATGCCAACTCGTCTTAGGAATTGACAGCACCATCTCAGATAGTAGTGAAACGTTGTGGGTGTAAAGACATGGGTCATTTAAGCAACTTTGAATACTTGAAATATTCGAAAAAAAATTAGACTATTTTTTGAAAAAAGTCAAAAAAATGTTCTTAATTTTTTACAAAATTTTATAACTTAAAAACTATGATACCTACACAATTCTTGTCAAAGGATGAAATATAGGAAATTGTTCAAACTTTCACAAAAAAAAATTCCAAGAAAATTATTTTTTCTCAAAAACGTTTTTTTTAATTTCCCATATATATATATATATATATATATATATATATATATATATATATATATATATATATATAGAATTTACATACAAAAATGTTACGAGCAAAATATAATTTTTTTTCAGGAGTCTTCATGTAAAAATGACTTATATTCCAAAAACTATAAAAGATAGAAAGCTGATGTCATTGACAAAAGTTCATATTTTACTAATATCTGAACATTTGTCGAATACACTATATATCTATATCTTGACTTTACATAAAATTAGGATTAGTTGTATTTTTTTCAAAAAAAAAACATGAAAAAGTTGTTGTTAGAAAAACTTTTTCCCTGTAAAAGTGCCCATCTTCCGATGTGTGGACGACTTGTTGGAAATTGTAAGAGCTACTTATATATATATATTTTTTTTTGGGAATTTGAAAAAAATACGTTTTTGAGAAAAATAAATTTTAATTTTTAAAAAAACTTTTTTTTCAACGAAACTTTTTTCCGAAAATTGTTTGGTATTTCTGTGAAAATTTAAACAATTTCCTACATTTCATCCTTTGACAAGAATTTTGTAGGTATCATAGTTTTTAAGTTATGATTTTTTGTAAAAAAAACTGAGAAAAAAAAATTGTCTTTTTCCAAAAAGTAGTCTAATTCTTTCTCGAATATTTCAAGTATGCAAAGTTGCTTAAATGACCCATGTCTTTACACCCACAACCTTTCACTGCTATCTGAGATGGTGCTGCCAACAGCCGGTCGAGTTGGAATGAAATTCGTCTATGGGGACTTTTGTTCTCACCGAAATGTGTTTCCCTAACACAGACTTCTAACCCACGGAGCGTGGGGAAATTGGCACTGCAAATTCATGCGAGTCGGGGGCATTTTTGTTCTGATTGAAATGTGTTTCCTAACACAGACTCCAAATCCATGGACCGTGGGGAAATTGGCATTGCTAATTCAAATCATTCAGTTATTTTTGTTCCGACTGAAATGTGTTTCCAACACAGACTTCAAAACCAAGGGGAATTGGGGAATCGGTTTTGCAAATAAATGCAAAATGATACTTTTGTACTCGCCTGCCTTTGTGCAGACTAAAATATATATCCTTAACACGGTCTTCTAAACTTAGGAACCTGGGAAAAAGTTTAAAGCCTCTATAGTATAAAAAGTAGAAATTGAAGTTGTTGATTCATGCAAGCCGGGGGTACTTCTGCACCCGCATATTTTTTTCGCACTCCGAAAAGTGTTTTCCTTACACGAATTACAAAAGTGGGTACGAACACAACACTCTGGCTCGGTTATTCAAGATTGCATGAAGGATATGCCTCCATATCTTCTGCTCACTGAATTTCTACGCATACCATTTGATGATTAGGCAAAATGTTGATAACCATTTGCTGCGGTTACGCCTATTGATTAAACAATATGCGTTCGACGTACATGTCAAAATCGAAACTGAGTGCCTGAAGTTCATCAAATCAAGCCAATTCGCGGTTCGAGAAATACGTACACTTGAGGGATGCAAACTTCAGAGTAAAATGTAAAATAAAATAATCGTGTGATAATTCTTCCGTTCACATATTTTGTCCTAGGCATCATACCAAACGTAAAAGGACTGTCATTAAATTTACTTGTAACGAAGAACATAATTTATCACAATGCATGAATTGACCTGACATGGCATTTATTCAATCTTTATCCACAAAGCAAATACATTGAATTCAATTGAATTCGGAAATTGTTTCATTCAATCAAAAATTTAGTCAATATAAACAAATGATTGCTAAGCTAAGGTAGTGCCACGTCAACCTTGCGGTTATATCATAGAAATAACTCACCCATTTTTTTCCATTGTTTATTATTTTGGTACCTCATTGACCATCTTTGTGTTGTTACAGAATAGCTACGTCCACGCAACAATCATCAGCGATGGAGATCGATCCACGGTCGAAATAAGATCGATTCATCCATACAACTGCTCTGCTCTGCAAGACACATCGGGCTGCTGTTCTATAAATAACTCAACAATGATCAATCAACTGTCTCCGCTGTCCGGTGGTCCAACTGGATAATGGAAGAACAGAAAGAATACTCTTACGCCTAAATGGCTACTGTGTGAATGTACCATGTGTAATGGTATAGAAGGAATACTGGCGAATGGCAACTGTGTAATGTGCTAAATATAGATATGATAACTATGTGACATGTACACGATTAAAATTCGGCTCTGTTACAGCTAGATTGCTAATGAGCCCTAAATCAATAAATGGGATAAAAAAAAATTATTTTGGTATGAAGATTTCAAATAATCTCTTTACTCATATTCCAGTTCTTGTTCTTTTTCGTCTCTTCGTGTACAGTCTTATTTGCATGATTTACGATACTTTAATCAATCTATTTGAAATTTTCCACTGTTCTCATTTTCACTCATACTGTTTATTAGTGACAAATGCTATAGACTTTCACCAATCATCAATCATTGATGATCTGAAGTTCCACAGAGTTATCGACTATGTCTCTGTTTTTTTAAATTATTAACTATTGTTTCAACTACAGATGTTATAAATTTCTTCGAACAATGCAAATAAATTGTTATAATTGGATTAAAGCACTGGGTTGGATTATTTTTTCTCAAAGTTTTGTCACTTTTTTTTTGATTGAGCAGTGGTCTTAATATTTTGTCTGATACTGTAATTGAGACAGACTTTAAAAAATGTGGACAGTCGTTCAAACTACTGATTTGTCGAAGACATCAGGTGCGCGTAAAATTACATCCGATGTTTACCGTGAGCGAAATTTCTGTTTTATTTATTATTTTCAACATATGACAGCTTCATGCATAACAGGGTGTCTTAAATAGTTTTATATGTTCTAATAATAGGATAATCAAGAAGTATCAATTGGTTTTTAGTTAAATTGTCGAAATTTGAGTACCGGTTGAGTTTACCACCCCTGTTCATTTGAACCGCGTTTCCTCTACGTTTCATTTGTGACATTTTACTAGTTGATTTTTTTTATTAATTCGTTTATATTATAGGATCGGTTACATAGATTTACAGTAGCCAACAATTTTTTGCCATTTAGTTACAAATATTTTTACTAACTAATTATTATTTATATACAGCCGTTCCATACCAAACCGATATATCTCGTGTAATTTGAAATACGGGACATGAGGTTTGATTTAATTATTTAAACAGAAACTGGTTAGCAGCGTCGGTCAAAAATATTATTTTCATATAAAACATCTGATGGATTTTCTTCAGACGTATATTAAAATTATGAAAAAAACTACATAAAATGTTTGAATTACAAATACCAGCTCTAGAATGTTTGAAAAACTTAACAGTTATTATTTTAAACTCAAAATATTGGGAAGGAATGTTAGTATGACATTCGCCGCCCGAAGGCCAGAACGGTCGTCTCTATAGCGTGGTTCCCTAGCGATCTTCAAAGAAGGGATAGTTGTTAGTGGATGGGATGTGATGGCGTATTTTGATTGCGAACTTTTCAATTTCTACAAATTTGAATACCCGACATGGGCAACCCAGTCAATACTTGAGCCCACAGTTAAAAATGAATTATTCCATTCCATTAATGTGAGTGTGCTCTTCGTTTTGTTTAAATTAGTAGGCGTCATCATCGCCGTCAATTTTTCACGCACACGCACGAAACCAAAAAGTGCATCTTTTAGTATCATGGGCAGGTATTTTCATTAGAACGAAATGATATATTCACTCATTCTCACACTGCTGGTTCTCTTCCCCTAATAACCCCTACCTACCTATACCTACAAACACGTCATCGCTTACACCTCTGCAACAATTTCTTCTCAAAAAACGTGGAAAAATACTAAATCTTGCTACATTGATGATCTCTTTTTTATATAGCATCTAGATTTCCATTTCTCATGATCGCCTATTTTCCTATTCACACAGAATGCAATCGAAAATCATCACGCATCGATGGCACGTAATTTTACGAGCGATAGATCGACAGATGATTATATCCGAAGGCATGAAAAATCTGTTGCACACACAAAAAACTACTTTTTCGCAAATTATTCATTATTATACAAAATTAGGCCCAAATAATGATGCGGAACGGAAATATATTTTTTAAAGCTGCCCAAAACTATCAAAACTATGCGCGGAGCGACGGAAAACACGTCTGCACTAGTTGGACACCCAATTCAGACTCGCGACTTACTTCCCAATGATTTGAAAGCAATAACCAATCACAATATTTTCAAAAGTGAGCTGAAACATCATATAATCCGCATGAATGTGCGAACCAATTGGAATTTTCATGATTTTGATTTTTTTTATTGTCAACTTTATAGATCTTTCGGTTCCTTATATTTATTCTTTTTTTCTGTATTCTTATATTGCAAATCAATATAAAATATTTTCCGAAGCCATAAATGTTATCACTGTTTTTATTTTATTTTATTTTCATTTTGGTTTCCCATCTTGAGCGAATCCCTTCAAAGGAACTAATTTCTACTGGAATTTTACTCCGTTTAGTAGTTATTAGTTTACCCTCCGCGATTCTTCATTAGTTCGCTTTTTTTTAAATTTGGGTTAGTGTCAACTACAAGAGAGCTCACATGAGCCTTTTGGTGTGGGGGTCAAAAAACTTAGTATTATAATTTTATCAATCAACTAACTGACCCGGCAAACTTCGTCCCGCCCAAAATATATTTTGACAAATAAAATAAATTTTAATTAATTTATTTTTTTATTCAAATGGTCGATGTTAAGTCAGACCGGACCATGTGACATTTTTATGATTTCGAGAAAAACGACCCTGAAAATTGGTGCGGCAGGGGCTTTCATTGAACGTTCGAAAAATTTTCGATAAGTTATTCCTGCTGTAAGCACGATTTTCCAAATCTGATAAATGTGGAATGTAGCTTACAAAAATTTTAATTAATTTATTTTTTTATTCAAATGGTCGATGTTAAGTCAGACCGGACCATGTGACATTTTTATGATTTCGAGAAAAACGAGCCTGAAAATTGGTGCGGCAAGGGCTTTCATTGAACGTTCGAAAAATTTTCGATAAGTTATTCCTGCTGTAAGCACGATTTTCCAAATCTGATAAATGTGGAATGTAGCTTACAAAATGTTTAACCTAATGCAATCAATAACTCGAAACTTTTAATTTTGCGACTTGGTTCCATCTGACTTAACACCGATCAAATGAAATAAAAACAAAAAGATAAAATGCATTTTGAATGATAAATCATGTTACATATTCAACAAATTTGGAACCGATCTGATTGAATTTGTATGAATTTGTATTAGAATAATTGATTCCTTATACGGCTTTTCGCATTGCGGTCAAATTCCGTGGAACGTATCTAGGCCGAAAAGCGAGGTATGGGTGTATATATATTCCTTGAGCAGAAACCATTGCACTATGGTCCAGGAGGTACATTTAAGTGGAAATTAGCATCTAGAGCTCGACAGTGATTCTCTAGACAAAAACTGTCTTCGACAAAGTTGTTACATATAATAGAGCGCTCATTTTTATGTTATCAAAAATAGGGTGACCAAAATTTTCGATGAAATGAAAAATCCAACTTTCTTATCTTTATAGATAGAGGTAAACATAGTTCGACAATATTGTAGCCCTGGTTATTTTAGGTAACTTTGTGGAACAATATTTCTTTCTATCTCTTCAAATAACCGATATAGCGCTTTTTTTTCAAGGTTGAGTTAGGGTTACCATGAAAAAAAAGGTTTTTTTGCTCTAACTTTTATATTTAAAATTCTACATCAAAACTGTCTTTGAATGATCTTTAGAGCTTTCCAATCCACGCATAACTTGTATGTATCTTAAATCTACTCAAAGTTATTGATGTTTTTTCCCCGAAAACACGACCTTTTCATTTGCTTGTCGTTCTTTTTGGGGCAAACATAATAAAAAATTATTGATAGCATTTTAAAGAGCACATTTGATTCTACATAAGGTGTAACTTCCAAAAGAGTGTTATTTTTTGTATTTGAGTAAATTAAATTTAAAAATTGCAACTTGTTCATTTATATGCAAAAACTCATAATTTCAAATTTAATTTACTCAAATACAAAAAATAACACTCTTTTGGAAGTTACACCTTATGTAGAATCAAATGTGCTCTTTAAAATGCTATCAATAATTTTTTATTATGTTTGCCCCAAAAAGAACGACAAGCAAATGAAAAGGTCGTGTTTTCGGGGAAAAAACATCAATAACTTTGAGTAGCATTAAGATACATACAAGTTATGCACCGTAAAATGCGTGGATTGGAAAGCTCTAAAGATCATTCAAAGACAGTTTTGATGTAGAATTTTACATATAAAAGTTAGAGCAAAAAAACCTTTTTTTTCATGGTAACCCTAACTCAACCTAGAGAAAAAGCGTTATATCGGTTATTTGAAGAGATAGAAAGAAATATTGTTCCACAAAGTTACTTAAAATAACCAGAGCTACAATATTGTCGAACTATGTTTACCTCTATCTATAAAGATAAGAAAGTTAGATTTTTTATTTCATCGTAAATTTTGGTCACCCTATTTTCGATAACATAAAAATGAGCGCTCTATTATATGTAACAACTTTGTCGAAGACAGTTTTTGTCTAGAGAATCACTGTCGAGCTCTAGATGCTAATTTCCACTTAAATGCACCTCCTGGACCATAGTGCATTGGTATTGAAAATAGTATTTTACTTGCTCCAGTAACACCGACTAAGTGTATCCTATGGAGTATATTTCCTACAAACACAATTCCCAAATTCCCGAGATATTTATGAGATGCCGTAGAGTTCTCTACATCTCTCTTTAGTAAATACCGTTCTAATATTCGTTCCCTTTTCCTAGCAGTGTCTAGCAAGGACGTGACCAGGACAATTATTAACTGTTGGAGGGAGTTGGATCTAAGAGATATTCATCAGTAACGGATGGAGGCGTGCTTTTTACTTCGAAGCAAATTGTGTTCCGAAGAATTTTATGAACGCGAAGTACATGGTTAATAATACTCTCAATTAATACCTTCTCAGCTCTCTTGTTGACTTAGTTTTAAAAAATTCAATGATAGAGGGATGATAAAGGTATTCCCAGTGAGGTCCAAATTCACGATTATCAATTGAAACTGGCGAGACAACATCAATTAACATAGAGTATTCGACGTTTCTACCCTATGTGTTGCTTAAGAAAAAGATAACTGTTATAGTTTTTTGTAGAATGCGCCAACAGCCCTGTACCTGGCTGTCTGTTTCGCGGACAGAGGGTAGGCTTACGCGATTTATTACATATGTCATATATGTCATATACGCTATTCATGTATTTGCAATGTTCTTCTTCTTCTTTTCCTTTGTTCACGGAGACTTTAAATCATTCGATTCATTCGTCTCCGATGTTCTTTTTTTTCCCTATTTTTTATTATTCCTAGTGTGAAATTTCCTATATTTTCTTGAAAAGTTTTGTTTCTTTCAAAAATTCAATTAAATTATTCTCCTGAGTTTCATCATTACTTAATACGTCCCTTAAGTTCTGTCCAATATTATTTCTAATTCTAGCATCCTTTATATGTTGGCAATCCAGCAGAAGATGACTTACAGAAATGGGGGCCTCATTGCAAGAGCATGAAGGTTTTTCTTTTCTACGAAAAAGTGAAAAAGATATGAATGAGTGAAATTGGTATGACCGATTCGAAGACGAGTGAGATGCCGTATTTCCTTACTGTTATTTCTGTCATGCCAAGGAAGAGTGGTATTTTTTTTTTTTTTGAAGAAAAGTTGTTCTACTGTTTCTCCGGGCAATCAAAACGAAAAACGGCTAATTTGTTGGCGGCAGTATTTTCGGGAATAACGGTATGACCGGGAACCCAACAGAAGGTAAGATTTTTATAAGAAGCAGCTTCTTCTATTTCCGTGTTCCATGGGTAAAGGTTTTTACTTCTGAAGAACATTGAGACAGCTAGCGTAATCAGAAAATATAACAATAGAAAAAACAGGCCTTCACTTTTGGTTGGAGATCTACTGCACGAACCTCTTCTAGTAAATCAAGGTTGACGTTCGGTGTTTTTACATTCCAATTCTTCTCCATGACCGTCGAATGTACACATATATCGGGAAGAACTTGATTCGTATGTTCTTTGAATCGGTCCTTTGCCCAAGATATTATTGGGATATCGTGGTCGTGGTCTGGAATTGAAGGTAACGGATAGCACTTTTGGTTACAATCTTCGTAACAAGACGATCAAATGGTAATTGTCCACTCTCTGTCATAACAGCGAGGATAGGATTTGTAGCAAAGGCACCGATGGCTATCTTTGTTGCCTTCTAATACAACGGCTCAATCGTTTTTAGCGGTTTTCACCACCTCGACTGAAGATGCTTACTGCATAGAGGATTATTGGTATTAACCGAGCATTCACTATCCGTAATAGAAATGTCTTATGTCCGGAAGCTAGGTTTCCAGAAATTGTCTTTAATAGAATCAATCTACTGCGGGCATCTTTTTTGACCGCCTGAGTATGTGGTATAAAACTCAGTTTCTTGTCAAAAGCTACTCCAAGTTTGACCGAGGGGATTTGTGTTTCGAAAATTGTTGGGTTAGTAATTTTGAAATGTGCTTTGGGATTACATATGAGAGGCTCAACATTAAAGGGGAGTCAATGACATCATGGATTTGTTTCCGTCGACTCTCTCTTTTGGTCATAACTTAGCTGCAAACACATTCCCAGCTGTATTTGACAATGTAGAAGATAGGTCAGAACCTCATCTATTGGATTTTATAGCAAACTCAAATTGGAACGTTTTTGCAGTTGAGTTATTACCTAAAGAAAAAGTTGATGAGGAGAAATCGATCAAGTCATTCACACCCCTTTCCTTCTGAACCGTTCAATTGATGTCCAAATCCCACTGAATTATAATATGAATCATGTGCTGTTTATTACCCATAGTACTCAGGAATTTGTAAGGATTTGGGTAGCTACCAAGAATTGTTTGAGACGTTATCTCTGGAACTGGATTTGACCCGAAAAAAATCGGCCATCTTTGTCCTATTATCCGACAGTATCTCGATCAGGATTAAAACACCGGCATGCTGATAGGTACATTCCGTGAAGCTTAGTTTACCTTCGGCATTAATAAGCTCTGGCAGATGAATGTTTCTAGACAAGATCTGCCTTCGCTAAGGAATCTCAAAGCTCTGCCAACGGAAAAAAAAACAAAACACTAAGCACGATGCCATTGAATGCAGGTGTGTCTTCACATCATTCAGATGTACGCAACATTAGATCACGCCAAACAGTGAGTTTTGTGGTTGTAATTGGTTCTCATTCTCTTTGCTTTCGCAATAAATCGCATAAATCGAGTTGTTTTGATCCAGTGGAAAACTGGTTGAAGAATGTGTTGTACCCGATTTTGAAACGCCAAAATCGATACTCATTTCCGAGTTGGATATTTTATGTTCTACTATTCTAAGCATTGTTGGAACTAGTTTCAACCACACCGCTTCCCTATACCTTTGGCACCTCGATTCATGTTGTTCACTCCAATTTCATTGAGAACCGGTTTCTAAAGTGGTCCTATCTTCCTTTAACAGATGTCTTTCGCCGTTCGCAACAACAACAGGTGATGATAAATCTTGTTTATTCAACTATCGGAAGAGTGGATAACGAAAAAGCCACTAGCGGCCTTATATTTACTTGTCATGCCACGAATGGGTTCTCCCTCTCGCTCCTTCTCTCTCAATCGTTCTATGTTGTAACCAATTGTCAGAAGTCTTTTGTTTTGCCCTATTCATCCTCGAGTCAGTTTTGGAAAGCGAAAATAAAGCAAGACAGTACGCTAAGGTTCACAACATTCACCACCCAAAAACGAAATACGAAGAAAAAATAAACAAACACACAAAAAACCGAGGATTATCTCAAGGTTAAATATATTGTTATACTGAATAGCTTTGTCATGGCCTCTTCCGTCCACCCCGATTTTGCTATTAGAATGCCTAAAACTAACGACAAAGACGGAAGGACACAGAAAGAAACCCCGAGCTGTTGTCATCGCAGGGAAAGCAGCTCAAATGTACAAGAACGCGAAACGAAACGACGTGAGGAGGGTGGGTGGCGAAATGGTGAGCGGATTATTTACACACAATTTCCATAACAGCGATGATTTCTTACAAAATTCAATGTGAACTATGGGTCTAGGAGTGGAATAACGGTAGCTGATGATGATGATGACATGGTAATGATGGTATCTGTCCGGTCTGTAAGCTCGTCGTTCAAATTACCGCAATAGACCATCATTTAACCTACTTTGGCATTGGCCTTGAATGTTTTTTTTTCTCGTTCAGACATCCATTTACATTTTGCAATATATCGAGAATTGGTTTTAACCGTCCGACTGCAAGGTGAGCTGTAATCGACATCGATGATTGTCTCGTCATCCGATCCTCCGCTTTCGTTATACCGTTGCTTCCATTGTTCCGAGTGAGCTGTGTCCATGTGGTGGAGGAATAATTTTGAGCCGGAATAAAAAAGAGCATCCCGAGCGCTATTTTTACTACCAAAGCATGAATTATTCATCGGAACACCAGTTGGAGATATTCTTATTAATTTTTTTTGACACTTTTTGGAAAAAAAAATCCGTTAGAAAATAACACGAGATAGAACTGGGGAAAAAATAACCAGCCAAACGAGTATTGAACAGTATCTGTGATGCGAAAAGATTGATATATTATCACACAATATTTCATTATGACATCAATCGATAAACAGTTACCTCGTTTATGGTAGAGACCAGAGAGGCCAACCTTCCTGATTTTTCAGGATTTCCCAGACTTTTTGGTATGTTCCCTGACATCCTGACAACGTTAAATTTTGCCTGATTTTTCTGAAATGCTCCTGATTTTTCCTGATTTTTGTATATCTTAAGACGCGTCTACATTACGCCAATCGGCCTTGGCCGCCCGGTAAAGCCGACTAAATGTGGACGTACCGCCCGGGCTTGTCGACGTGCCGAAAACCGACTCGAATCAAACCGAACCCAACCCGAAACAAGTGGGTCCGGATCGAAGAAAGTCGAACCAAAACAAAACGAAGTAAATTAGCGTTGACGACATTGTGCTTCGTGTGTTCGTGACGGCTTCGTGCATCCGATGGGGCTTCGGCTTCGTGCATCTGATGGGACGTCCACATTACATAACGAACCGAATGTGCCACCTAGTACAGGCCGATCGGCATCATTCGGTATTATGTGGACGCGCCTTTAGTTTATCAGAACAAAAATTATCCGTTAAAAATATACTGTGATCACTATCAAAATATTCCTGGTTGAAAGTGAGAACTGTCATAATAGTTCTCTGGTCCGCACATGTATAATGCTTACATTAAATTAAAATACCTAATACCAAGCTGTACCTAACATGATCGTTTCTAATGGTCATTAAATATCGACTGAATAAGCTTTTTCCAAATAAGGGATTTAGTGAAAATTTCGAATTATTTTCACTACGCACACATGTTTCGAGGTATTTCAAAACAGTGCTAGATAATTTCATGAGACCAGAATATCTGAAGAATTTAAGAAATGATAACGAAGTTAAAGGAGCAACTGTATGATGTGTATGAACAAGCAGCCGCAATATCATTGATGGAGAAATACGTTTGAGACTGTAATATTACTCAAGAGAAACGTTTTGAATTCAAAGTCTAAGATTTTATATAATTTTTGCACGTCAGATTCAAAGCAGATAGAACTTTAATGGTGAAACTATAATAAACATAACTATTATCAAATCAAATTAGATCAACATTTTTAAAAAAATTATAATTCATCCACTATTGATAGGCTTTCCTCATTTGGTAATTGAGAATTCATTCCAAAGTATTCAAAGAAATTCTGCTGTAGGTTCGTGGGAAAAAATAAAAACCATAAAAAACCATGCAATATTCTCTCATTGGCAAAAACTTTAACTCTATGACCAGCATAGAAAAACGAGATACGAGAAAACACACATGTTTTGGGAGGATAGAATTTCAGAGCTGCGTTGAAGATAACGAAAGATTGTAGAATAAACTAATTAGAATGTAGATATTAGGCTGTCAAAAAAGTCCTGCGTGTTTTTTTTAAATTTTCATTTGTTCATAAAATTAGTTACAATCATCTGTTTTAAGTCAAATATGCGCCGTTTTGTTCGATGACTTGTTCCCAACGAGATGCCAACTTCATAATACCCCTGTTATAGAAGCTCGCTTCCTTATTGGCAAAAAACTCGGATACCCAATTTTCACAGGCCTCTTTTGTGGCTAACTTCTGACTACCTAGCTCGTTCGCCATGGACAAAAACAGGTGGTAGTCACTTGGTGCAAGGTCCGGACTATACAACGGATGCAAAAGAACCTCCCATCCGAGCTCCCGGAGCTTCTGGCGCGTCACCAAAGAAATGTGTGTGTTCTGGCGTTGTCCTGATGGAAGACAATGCGGCCTCTGTTTATCAAAGATGGCCTTTTCTTCATGAGTGCTACCTTCAAGCGGTCCAGTTGTTGGCAGTACAGGTCCGAATTGAGCGTTTGGCCATAGGGAAGCAGCTCATAATAGATTATTCCTTGACAATCCCACCAAACACACAGCAGAACCTTCCTGGCCGTTAATGAGGGCTTGGCCACCGTCTGAGCCGCTTCAGCGGGCTTCGACCACGACCGTTTGCGCTTCACGTTATCGTAAGTGACCCACTTTTCATCGCCAGTCACCATCCGCTTCAGAAACGGGTCGATTTTGTTGCGATTCAGCAGCGATTCACATGCGTCGATACGGTCAAAGATACGGTGTTTTTTTGCGCCAACGTGTGTGGCACCCATACATCGAGCTTCTTTGTGAATCCAAGCTTCTTCAAATGGTTAATAACGGTTTGATGACTTATCCCCAGCTCTTGGCCGATGCTACGGCTGCTACTATGCCGGCCTTTCTCGGCTAATTCAGCGATTTTGTCGCAATTTTCGACGACAGGCCTTCCGGAGCGTGCCGCATCTTCGACGACCTCCACACCAGAACGAAAACGTTGAAAACATCGTTGTGCGGTGGAAATGGAAACTGTAACGGGTCCATAAACTGCACAAATTTTATTGGCAGCTTGAGATGCGTTTTTGCCTTTGTCATAGTAGTACTGTAAAATAGGTCGGATTTTCTCTTTATTTTGCTCCATATTTGCGACACTATAACTCACGAACGACTTAACCAAACAAAACACTGTCAAGGACTATATTATAGCGCGCAAAAATACCTTTCCAACAAGCTATAGTATGACTCGATACAATGAATACAACTAGAACTACGCGCTTACAACGACACCTCGCGGAAATACCGCAGGACTTTTTTGGCAGCCTAATATAAATAAAATTGGATCGCCAAATATGTTGGTGAGCGCAAAACTCGAGGAAGGAATCGTCCGATTTGAGTCGTCTTTATTTCGTTGTATCCGTCTCTGACCGTAGATTAATGTTATGCAGGGAAAAATCGGAAAAATTTCGGAAAACTTTGAAGGAAAGTCGGGAAATTGATTTCCCATATGTTCTATAATTACATCATGATAAGTGTTGTTAGTCCATTCGATGTGTGCGCTATCGAAATTGATCTTTGTTCGAAACTGGAAATGGATTTCCAGATGGAATAACGCACTTCTATATAATCTATCAAATAAAATTACCAAATGTGTTGGTAAACGCAAAACCCGAGGAAGGAATCGTACGATTCGAGCCGTCTTTATTTTGTTGTATTCGTCTATGTCCATAGATCAATGTTACGGAGATAAAATGAGAAAATTTCCGGAAAACTTTGAAGAATTCTGAAGTAATATCCTATAATCGTAGAAGACGTTGCCGTATTATTATCCAACTGAAACTCGCGTTCACGGAATTGATTTTCGTGTTGCGATGGTGTAGAGCGTAAATGGAGATAGATTCTAAGGTGGATTAACGTACTTTGAAAATAAAAAAAATGTGGATGAAAATTTATTCCGTATCGAATATGTTTTCCATTTAATGAAGATTTTTATTTTTTTGCAAATAATTAAATAATCTTGAACGAGAACTGTGTCTGATAATAATTTTATATCATAATGAAGAACGTAGTTAGCACAGGTCGGACTCGATTATCCGGAGTATTGATTTTTTTTTCACTCCGGATAATCGAGTCAAAAAAATTTTTTTCTTTATTTGTTTTTTTTGCATGTATTTTTCGTTTTTTGAAAATAAAAGAGGAATTTGATTTTTGATTCATCCCCTTAAAGTAAAGTAAAGTGAAAGATGAGAAAATTTAGTACAGGATATAGTAATGGAACAACTAAATTAGTGAATTTTAATAACATTTTGGAAGTGAAACACTTAAAAGTTAATAATTTTTAATGTGTTATTATTAATTTTATCCTAAAAATTTATATTAAACTAGATTGTTTCTATCAATTAAAATGAAGTTCTTTAACCGCTTTATGATTTGTTCTTTGACGCACAACTTCTATTTTTCTTAATTTGGCTGCAATATCGATATAAACAATTCCTGGTGAAAATTTAAGTAAAATTTCAAAAATCACGATTTTTACCCCACTGTACAAGTGATAGCCACTTAAACTTCACCTTAACGTTGAAATGTTACATTTTTTCATGAATTAAGCCATACTTGAAATAAAAAAAAATTCCAAACTGAATATAATCGAATCCAAAATTGTACAGGGTGCGGCAGCATAACTTCCTTTTTTCAAAACTCAATAAAAACTATTGTATGCATCGGAAAATATTTATTTATTTTTTATAATGTAGATACATGTCTAAAGTTTTTATTTACATTGTTTTGAAGATCAAATCTGTGAGGTGACGTCCACTATTCTCCATACATTGCGTAAACCGATTTCTGGCGTTTGTCATGACTCTTGTTAGCATAACAGGTGTTATGTTGGCAATTTCTTCTTGGATGTTGGTCTTCAAATCTTTTAGGGTTCTTGGATGGTTAACATAAACACGGGATTTCAAAAAACCCCATAGAAAAAAATCACAAGGGGGTAGATCGGGAGAGCTTGCCGACCATTCCAAATCGCCTCTAATTGAGATAAGGCGCTCTGGAAAGTGTTCCCTCAAAACGACGCTCTTGAAGTGTGCGCTGTTGCACCGTCTTGTTGGAACCAAGTGTCCCCCAAATCCAAATTTTCTAGCCGTGGGAAAAAAATTGTAGCATGTTTACATACCGGTACCAATTCACTGTCACTGTAACCTAATTTTCCTCAAAAAACCAGGGACCAATAATTCCAGCTGAGGAAATTGCACACCACACTGTGACTTTGGGTGAATGCAAAGGCTTTTGATGCAATTCTCGAGGGTTAGTGTCAGCCCAGTAGCGCATGTTTTGTTTGTAACCGACCCACACAAATGAAAATGGGCTTCATCACTAAAAAAACAATAGCACCCTCGGGAACGACATCAAGAAGAAGCTCACACGCATTCATCTGAGAATTGAAGTCACGTTCTGAAAGTTCCTGCACTATCGCCATCTTATAGGGATGAAGATCATCACGAAGAATTCTTCTCACAGAACAATCGGACAGTCCAAGGGCAGATGCGTGTTTGCGCGTAGAACACCGTGGCGATCGCAACATTGACGCTCTCACTGCTTCAATGTTCTCAGGTGATCTAACGGGCAGAGGGACTCCAGTTCTTCCTTTTGTCGCACTTGCAGTTTGTCTGAATGTAGTGACCCATGTAACAATTGATTTGCGGTCTGGGACGGGATCCAACGGGGCCAAATTAAAGCGATTCCGAAATGCACGCTGTGTTGCAATAACCGAACATCCGCTTAAAAAGTAAACCTCAACGGCAATGGCACGCTCCTCACTATTCCAACGCATGATGGCGACTGAACCGTGTCGGGACAAAACTTTACAGTATCCCCTCTTGAACGAGACCACTAGCGCTCCGCTATGACATCAACTAACTGAGTGGCGCGCATTTTAAAAAAGGAAGTTATGCTGCCGCACCCTGTATATAATCGAATCATATATAATCAAGTCTGTATATAATCTGTACTGTATTAGTCAAAGCATATTTGTATTTGTATTAGTCAAAGCATTTCATTTGATACCAATATTGAGGGGATTACAAAAAATACATCGACCATTTTGTGGCGTTGACCTTTTCGAATTTATGTTGTTCATAGTGTAGTGTATTCTCCAAATCAAGTCATTCAGCCAGTATACGCAGTTTTATAATGACAGTAGAATGAAATGTATGTTTCAAATTTCAGATCAATCATTCAACAGACCGGGGTCAATTTTCTATTAATGTGGGACAACCCAACAAACATTCTAACGTACCTAGAAACAGGTCAAGCTGAATGAAACCATTCAAAAAATAATTAGTTGTTTGGGGACTGCGGCCATCTTGAAATTGGACTTTTCATTATCTGCTATGTTCTACTAGACGAGAACTATCTTTTGATACATTTGTGGGCATTTTTCATAAATAACTGTGTTCTACTAGTCAAGCCTTTTCATTTGATACCCATATTGATGGGGTTCTGAGGAAATAGGTAATCCGCCATTTTGTAGTGGCCGCCATCTTAGATTTGCATTTTTCGTAAATAACTGCATTCTACTAATCAAGCCCTTCCATTTGATACTCATATTGATGGAGTAGTGAAAAAAAATATATATAGGGCGCCATCTTGCGGTGGCGGCCATTTTGGATTTGCATTTTTCATAAATAACTGTGTTCTACTAGTCAAGCACTTTCATTTGATACCCATATTGATGGAGCTCTGAGAAAATATGCAATCCCCTATTTTGTAGTGGCCGCCATCTTGGATTTGCATTTTTCATAAATAACTGTGTTCTACCAGTCAAGCCCTTTCGTTTGATATCCATATTGATGGGGTTCTGAAAAAATATGTAATCCGCCATTTTGTAGTGGCCGCCATCTTGGATTTGTATTTTTCATAAATAACTGCATTCTACTAATCAAGCCCTTTCTTTTGATACTCATATTAATGGAATTCTGAGAAAATATGCAATCCCCCATTTTGTAGTGGCCGTCATCTTGGATTTTCATTTTTCATAAATAACTGTGTTCTACTAGTCAAGCCGTTTCGTTTGATATCCATATTGATGAGGTTCTGAGAAAATATGTAATCCGCCGTTTTGTAGTGGCCGCGATCTTGGATTAGCATTTTTCATAAATAACTGCATTCTACTATTCAAGCCCTTTCTTTTGATACCCATATTAGCTATTCAATATAGCATTATTATAGAAATTATTCAAAATTTCCGAAAATCAAAAATAAAATACTCTGGATAATCGAGTCTAAAATTCCGATAATAGAATCCCGGATAATCGAGTCTCCGGATAATCGAGGCCGACCTATATTAAAAATGTTTAGAAAGGGAAAATTGTAAAGCTGCTTAGTATAAAAAAGTGAATGTTCGAATGTATTTTTATCAAAAATCGATTTTAGGCGGGACGAAGTTCACCGGGTCAACTAGTGTTGAAGTCTGCCTATAAAATGATGCATGGTTTTCCGAAAAATCGGCACTATCTTTTCGGACAACCCAAGATGAGCTATACTGATTTCTTCCTGATTTTTTATTTTCATTTTATCTGATTTTCGAAAATTATAGTTGGCAACCCTGGTTCTCGCTGTAAGTGTATTTGACAGAATAATTTTTGGCGTAGGACTACGTTTTTCATTGCTAAACTGGGGTATAAGTTCAAAGTTTCAAACAAGATTTTGAGCGTTAATACCTCCTGACCAACTGAACGAAATGGTATGATAGTTACATCACTCGAAAGATGAAATGTCTACGCGTTATCTATTTGGTTGATCGATGAATTTGTTTCTTTCGCCCGCTCGGATATCCACTCAGTTATAATTGTATACCGGTTGGAGCATGTTATCGCTGCTGCAAGACTGATGTGGCGAAGCCAACTTCGTTCATCAAGAAAGCGCTGATGAATGGTGTCACCAGCACCAAGGAAGAGTACTGGTGCGTCATGTTCGTAAAAGCGTTTACCGCTACCTCCCCGCTGCTACCAGAAAGGAGAAAAACAACAACCGCTGCGTCAAAAAATAAAACTCAAACTTGGTGCTGTGAAAAAGAGGACCAGCGGTTGCCTGAAAGTAAAAATCAACCACATTCTCGGAAATCGCTGCACAGAAGCCGCGACTGCGAAAAAAGCTAAACATCATCACGCACAACACAAGAGATTTTGTTTCGTTTCCAACAAATCGCAGCAAATAACAAATCACCACCGGTGAACGAAATGATAGAGGCCGCAATCAAAGCGACGAACCTACAAGGTTGGTGTGGTGAAGCTAGTTTTGTTCATCGAGTCGGTTTGTGCAAACGAAGGGCTCTGGTCTGTGTTCGATCAAGCCGGTGATGAAGGCGACCAGCAAGAAGGAAGCTGCTGCTACTACCGGTGCGGCTGCACGAAAGCAAAAGTCAACTAAATTCTCGGAAATCGCTGCACAGAAGCCGAAAACGTCGGAACCAAAAAAAATCAGCAGCAACTACATACATACGAAGAAAGCTAAACATCATCACGAGAGATTTTATTTTGTTTTCAGCAAATCAAATATCAACTAGTTCTTCTCAGAACTGGAAATTCCTTTGAAGTGAAACAGTTCATCAAATACTGTGATCAAATATATTCTTTATGTATTTTCTTTAATCAAATGCGATCAACGTAAAAACGTCTCTCGGAAACTTATTAGAGGTACAAAGTGAATCTTTTGAAAGACAATTGACTCGCGGGTGTTTTAAGGAAGGGCAGAGCGAGCGGAAAATTTATGTAAACTGATTGTAAGCGACAGATATTTTGTCTATTGGAAACGGTATACCAATTACATCACACCCAAAGGTGGGAAAGTTCGAGAGTTAGTGACAAGCAATGTATCATGTATAGGGTAAAGATGAGAGAGCGGAGAATAAATTTTGCACCAGTTTCCGTTTTTTTGTTGAATATTTTGCCTTCACTACATACACGTTGATCGTAGACGATATGCACAAAGTTCAATAGTTTGCTTCATTGAGGATTGATTCAGATGAAACTTCAAACAAATGATCACTAAACCAACGATAGTCCTACGCCAATCTTGCGGTTATACTACAGATATAACCCACATACTGTTTTTTCTTCATAAATATCTTATCCCGTTAAAAGTGAAAACTTTGAACACCAACATCAATGAATCCCGTGATAAATTCGGCCTTATTCTGCGTGGCGTGTGAGGTGAGATGACAATTGTCACTTATGTCACGCGATTCCACCAGGCGTATGCCGTGAGAAATCTCACTTGAATGAACTCTCACTTTATTCCCGCTCTCAAATATACGTGACGATTGTCACATGAACTGGGATTTCTAGGTGACAATCGTCGACATGTCTTGAGGTGTCGACAGTGCATGAAAACAAATGAAAAAAGGAAGAGGAATAATAAGTGTTTTTTTGGGTCGTATAGAATCGATAGTAATGGTATTATATGTATCAATTTATCTTCAATTTTCACAGTACGAAAGACAAATTGCAAGTAGTTTGTTTTTTTTGTGAAAGCGGTAGTGAGTCTGTTATTCCTCAATTGGACGAATAAGCACACCGAAATTATTTTCATTTCATGAAATCTAGTTATTTTCTCTAAAATATATCTATCATATGGGTCTTGTGTTTCATCTATCTATCCGCGAGTCATCGTCACCGAACTGCATATCCATTTCAGAAGCCGTGGTATATGCCCGAGCCGGAGCCAGAGCAACAATTTAACACTGAGAGTGCAGAGAGCAGCAGCAACTACGACCAAAACAAACAAAAATGCTAAACTTTACAGGATGCAATCAACTGTTTCACCAAATCTAGATCAAATACCTGAAAATTCGGCAGAATGTACACTAACAACAGGCCAGGTTAAATCAGATCTATAGATACGGTACTGACTGCAGCAAAACAAATATCTGACCTCTCTGAGCGAAACAAATAAAATTCTGGGATGCCAGATGTTTTTTCTCAAATATATGCGATAAAAATCTGAAATATTTGTAAATATGTGCTAATGTCTGACATACTGACCAGCTTCGTTTATCATATGGAATCAATAATGTTTTGTCACTATTTTAAATAGCCTGCAGCAGGAATAAAAGGTTGTGATAAAAGTTAAATGTCTGCAAATTCGTGAACACATGTGCGAATGTGGCATCTCTGATCAGATTTGGCAACCAGCAGAATGAACGCCTTGTCACTTGCTGTTCATCCTCTCACATACATCAAATGAACCTCTCACGGCATCCGAAACGACTGTAGGAATAGAGTGAGGAGAGTTGCGTGATGGTGATGTGACAATTGTCATCTCACCTCACACGCCGCGTAGAATCAGGCCGATTGTCCGAATGGTTGATGTCGATAACAATTGGTTATTTCTTCACACATTAAATAATGCCCCCTTTTAAGAATAAAAAAATAACGCTTGAATTTAATAATGTCAGAGCAATGATATTATTATCGTTTCAATATTCGCGCTGTTGATGCTTTAAACATTTTTCTGGCATTTTCTGCCATGATACCGAGAAAAGGGATAAAGCTTACCAAAACAAATACGAATACAACAGGCAAGGGTAAGAAGAAAAATACCTTGACTGCTAGAGCTTGTGTATGGCAGGGAGTGAAATAAATGAACTTGTCAGCGGCGTGTTTGGAGCAGGGTTCTCTCAGGTGACTGCCATCCGTAGTGGGTGGGTGGTGCTTGCTTTGTTTTGTTGACTCAATCTAAATAAGTTCTACAGAGAAACGGAAACAGGAGTAAAATCCAAACAAACAAACAACCGCCAGCAGCCGGAGTGAAACAGGCCAAGCACAAGTTCACACATGAAATGTGAGAAACAAAAAGATAAATGGGAATGTGTAAGGCGAACGGTGCGCGCTATAAACCCAAAGACAAGATTGTCACATTAAGAAACAATAATGATTGCCTCAGCGGTACGACGGCTGCATGTTTGTGTGTTTTCTACTGAGGTTCCATAGCATGTCATAATAGAAAAAAAGGTGATCCGGTTGTTCTTCGTCCCACCTGTTTGGCGTTAGTCGGCAAATGTAACCCATTTTCTGCGCGAACACAGTCAGCAACCTGATTTGGGGTTCGCTTGGCGCTGCTTTTGTTTGAGCACCGATGTCTTTTCCAAGGATTTCTGCATAAAATGTTGGATACAGCGCTTCAGTGAATGGCGTGATTATTTCCTAACCGGTGGAAATTTTTTTTATTTCACTAAAAGCTAGGAATCTATTTAGGAACCACCCTCAACCTTCAAATGCACCTTGTTGCCATTTGAGAACAAATACTTTGACCAGCAAAAAATAGATATATAGTCAACAGTAAAAAAAAGTATACGTCGAAGAGTCTGTTTTCGCGTCAATTCGAAAAATGCATATTGAGTACTTTTCTATGAAGATGCAAAAAGTGTAGCGACATATGAAAAATCACACATTTAAGAGTGAAATAATTGTTTGTTAATGATTGATAAAAGAAAATTATTAATTGTGAATTTTGATAAATCCGCAAGTATGCTAATCTAGAATACACCTCTATTGATGACGAAACAGATACAATTACACATGAAATCAGATGATATGATGAAGATATGATTCAATGGATTCCTCGTTAGAATGTATAGAATCTGAATCATAAACTGGTGAATATATTTTTTTTCTGCAGTGCATTCTGCATTGTTTTGCATTTAAGTATAATGGCGGTGATGAACGAGATGGGAAAGCCTATAAGAGTGATATCAAATGATTCCGAATCGACCAAAACTGATCGCAGTTTCTTGCTAAGTTGAATGTATTGATGCCTTCTTATGTTATCACTAATTCCGATTACATATTACATGTTGATCGTCATCCGCGACTTGATCACCTACCATGCAACTTGTTTCATCTATTGAAGGTCTTCGGTAAAGTTCAATGTTCTCCGTTCAGTATAAACGTTTGCACCGACACAATATACAATTGATTCCTCACCAGGCAATTCACGTTTTTGCCAGATTTTGCATAGACTGCCATTAACTAATTTCGACAGAACATCTCTCAAAGTTCTATCTTCTCGAAGCTGACACCGTGGTTTGTTTGGGAGGAATAGTGTAGCGACCATTTGACCAGCTGACATACACTGCGGCTTCAACTCCGATTGTGTATTTGATCCACATCAAACCTACATCCAGAATTCTAATAAAATAAACACAAGATTATAGTAACCACTTCAAATTCGATTACGCCTTAAAACAGAAAACAACAACAATGTGTGCATGAGATCGAGAAACTCGCAAACACTCTCAACCAGACGCTATAAATACCGGTGCGGTGCATCGTTTCGTCTATCATTCACTTCTGAATTCAACTTGAGTACAAAATCGCATCGCGGTGTTTGACATGACTCCCATTCACAACACATTATTCACCCACGGTAGCAATTTGGCTCACAACTTTCCCCTGCTGTATGTGGTATCAGTCTAACTTAGTCGGTTTGCCAGTAGAGTAGGGTATTTAGAAGAAAGCACCAATGATTCTGATGGTTACCTATGCGAGACGATTCTAAGCAGATAACAGCAAACACATTATTGGTTGAGATGTTTTGTGTAGATAATTTTATTTGATGATTCTGAAGTATAACATCAACACATCAACACTGCCTAATTTTTTGTAAGGCCGTGGGAAGGAATCGACTTAAACTTCAGTGAAACACGATCCTTACATGAGAAAGGGAGCATATTTACCATTGATGAAAAATAAACTTTTGAATTAGTTGAAAAAATTGGTGGAAATATACATGTAAGTTCACTTTTAGATAAATAAAACGAATATAGCAATTGAAAAAAGTCTTTGGTTTAGTAAAATGTTAAGACAATATTTCTAGTGCCGCAATTTTTCAATATGAAGATGTGTTTTTGAAGAAACAAACACACCAGCTCATATCGATACGCAGCTACAATGATTGTCTGTGGGTCCCTGAAAAAATCACATACAAAACCCTTCTAGAAGAAAAGAAAACCTCTCTCTCCCCATCTTCCCTTTTCTCCCTCTCTTCATCTCTCTCTTTCTCTTTTTCTCTCTCTATTTTTCTTTTTCTCTGTCTCTGTTTCTCTTTTTCTCTCTCTATTTTTCTTTTTCTCTCTCTCTCTTTCCCTTTTTCTCTCTCTCTCCCTTTCATTCTCTCTCCTTTTCTCTCTCTCCCTTTCTCTCTCTCTCTCCCTTTCTCTCTCTCTCTCTCTCGCTCTTTCTCGCTCTCTCTCTCTCTTTGCTCTCTCCTTTTCTCTCTCTCCCTTTCTCTCTCTCTCTCCCTTTCTCTCTCTCTCTCTCTCGCTCTTTCTCGCTCTCTCTCTCTCTTTGCTCTCTCTCTCTCTCTTTGCTCTCTCTCTCTCTCTCTCTCTCTCTCTCTCTCTTTGCTCTCTCTCTCTCTTTGCTCTCTCTCTCTCTCTCTTTGCTCTCTCTCTCTCTCTCTCTCTTTGCTCTCTCTCTCTCATACTGTTTCTTCGTTGGTTTTGTTAGTTGTCTCCATTTTGGTTGGGTCCCAACTCCAGGCCGCTATCTCCGCTCGTTGTACATAGTCAAATAATAAGCGGGGATTAGAACTATTTAATAAGTTTTATTTTAACCATTTTATTAACAGTTGCTGTTTAACTTGAACTTCACGAACATACTGACTGTACTCATCATACTCGACTCAACTTTTTACTGCCTCCCGCTTCTAAGTCGAAGTATCTCTATATATAATAGTTTTTGTTTATAGTTCCTTAAGAATGCATTGGAAGAAACCAAGTCATAGAGAAATTGCCAATCAATCGAATGCAGTGTTCGATGGGATTGGGGTCGAGAATAAAAATGCTTACTGCGCTCGTAAGCGCGTATATCGGTTTCATGGGAAACCTCATCGCGTATTTCAACGGAATAGAATTAGGTCTTGTTTTGATTTTAGTTTATTGCTTCTAGCTGCGCACGACATGATGTAAGAATGCATTCATATCGTTAGCGCGCGTTGCTAGTTTTTATGGCTGAGTGTGGGGGAAAGGCAATTAACGAAATTATGCAGTTGCGCTTGGAGAATGTTTCATGGGAATCGTAAATCGAAGTATATGCGCATGAGTCATTAAGAAACATTATGAAACTGCTTATGAGGATGGGTTTTGGAGATGGATTTAAAATGGTTCATGGAATGATATATGGAATATGAAATATGAAATATGGGATTTAATATGAGATTTGGAAATGGGGTTTGGAAATCATACTACAATAGTCGCCTTTTTGTGATCCCATGGTTATCTTTGCAAGCAGTGAGGCCATGCAGGGGTTGACACGGTCCTTCATGGGGACCGTGTTCAGAGCCGGATCAGCGCAAGTCAGGAATGTGACATCTGATGCCTAGTACCTAGTGCCTGAGCCTAGACGAGCATCGAACGTACCCGAAGACTAGCCAAGTTGTTACCGGGACGGGGGCAACCGCACTATTACCCCACCCGCCGTTTCGAGAAGGTGTCACCCTTCCTTACTCAGGGATGAGAATAGCACGACTGTCACTGTCGACTGTCGCATGTTGTCCATTTTCATGTCATATCCGTTTCCATGTCATACCAGTGTGTCGTAATCAGGATCTTACTGGCGTCGATCCTGATGTGCTCGGCACTCCTCTCGCTGCTCCTGTACACGGTATTTCCCCCGTGCATTCTCCATAGGCTTTACCGCGCCCTTACTCGCGTTGTCACCCGATTAGTCGCCTTCTACGACAGGGACGGGGACCTCGACCCGAAGTGCTATTCTAGGCCGGCAGCTCCACGGTCTCTCTCTCTTTACTCTCTCTCTCTCTCTCTCTCTCTCTCTCTCTCTCTCTCTTTGCTCTCTCTCTCTCTCTCTTTGCTCTCTCTCTCTCTCTCTCTTTGCTCTCTCTCTCTCTCTCTTTGCTCTCTCTCTCTCTTTGCTCTCTCTCTCTCTCTCTCTCTCTCTCTCTCTCTTTGCTCTCTCTCTCTCTCTCTTTGCTCTCTCTCTCTCTTTGCTCTCTCTCTCTCTCTCTCTTTGCTCTCTCTCTCTCTCTTTGCTCTCTCTCTCTCTTTGCTCTCTCTCTCTCTTTGCTCTCTCTCTCTCTTTGCTCTCTCTCTCTCTCTCTTTGCTCTCTCTCTCTCTTGCTCTCTCTCTCTCTCTCTCTCTCTCTCTTTGCTCTCTCTCTCTCTCTCTCTCTCTCTCTCTCTCTCTTGCTCTCTCTCTCTTTCTCTCTTGCTCTCTCTCTCTCTCTTTGCTCTCTCTCTCTCTCTCTCTTGCTCTCTCTCTCTCTCTCTTGCTCTCTCTCTCTTTGCTCTCTCTCTCTCTCTCTTTGCTCTCTCTCTCTCTACTCTCTCTCTCTCTCTACTCTCTCTCTCTCTCTCTTTGCTCTCTCTCTCTCTCTACTCTCTCTCTCTCTCTTTGCTCTCTCTCTCTACTCTCTCTCTCTCTCTACTCTCTCTCTCTCTCTTTGCTCTCTCTCTCTACTCTCTCTCTCTCTCTACTCTCCTCTCTCTCTCTACTCTCTCTCTCTCTACTCTCTCTCTCTCTCTCTCTCTCTTTGCTCTCTCTCTCTCTGCTCTCTCTCTCTTGCTCTCTCTCTTCTTTCTTCTCTTTGCTCTCTCTCTCTACTCTCTCTCTCTCTTTCTCTCTACTCTCTCTCTCTCTCTACTCTCTCTCTTTGCTCTCTACTCTCTCTCTTTGCTCTCTCTTTCTTTGCTCTCTCTTTGCTCTCTCTCTCTTTGTTCTCTCTCTCTACTCTCTCTCTCTCTTTCTCTCTGTTCTCTCTCTCTCTCTCTCTTTCTCTCTGTTCTTTCTCTCTCTCTTTCTCTCTTTATTTCTATTTTATCTCTCTATTTCTCTTTTCTCTATTTCTCTTTTCTCTCTCTTTCTCTCTACTCTCTCTCTCTCTTTTTGCTCTCTCTTTCTACTCTCTCTCTCTCTCTCTCTTTCTCTCTATTCTCTCTCTCTCTTTCTCTCTCTATTTCTATTTTATCTCTCTATTTCTCTTTTCTCTCTCTTTCTCTCTCTATTTCTTTTCTCTCTCGCTCTCTCTCTCTCTCTCGCTCTCTCTCTCTCTCGCTCTCTCTCTCTCTCTCGCTCTCTCTCTCTCTCGCTCTCTCTCTCTCTCGCTCTCTCTCTCTCTCTCGCTCTCTCTCTCTCGCTCTCTCTCTCTCTCTTTTCTCTCTCTCTCTCTTTATCTGTCTTTCTCTCTTTTCTATCTCTTTTCTCTCTCTCTCTTTATCTGTCTTTCTCTCTTTTCTATCTCTTTTCTCTCTCTCTCTCTTTATCTGTCTTTCTCTCTTTTCTATCTCTTTTCTCTCTCTCTCTTTATCTGTCTTTCTCTCTTTTCTATCTCTTTTCTCTCTCTCTCTTTATCTGTCTTTCTCTCTTTTCTATCTCTTTTCTCTCTCTCTCTTTATCTGTCTTTCTCTCTTTTCTATCTCTTTTCTCTCTCTCTCTTTATCTGTCTTTCTCTCTTTTCTATCTCTTTTCTCTCTCTCTCTTTATCTGTCTTTCTCTCTTTTCTATCTCTTTCTTTCTCTCTTTTCTCTCTCTATTTCTCTCTTCTCTCTCTTTCTTTCTTTCTTTTTTCTCTCTCTCTTTCTTTCTTTTTTCTCTCTTCCTCTCTCTTTCCTCTTGCTCTCTTTCTACCTCGTTCATTTCTCTTTCTCTTCCTCTCTTTTTCTCTCTCTCTCTTTTCACTCTTTCTTCTCTTTTTTCTTTCTTTCTCTTCCTCTCTCTTTTCTCGCTCTCTTCCTCCTTCTTTTCACTCTTTCTTTTTCTCTCGACCTGAAGAGACAACTGAATAAAATAGATTAACGGTTATATTTTGTGCTCATCGCGGATCTTTTATTCGACTTGTATTCAATACACGGCGACGAAATTATTCTCTAAATTACTGAATTGAAAATGCTTGTGAGATGGGAGGAACAGAGTGGAAAAGGAACAGAGAGAAATTTATAAATGATTTACTAAATTCAACGCATTAAGATAGGATATACATCATTTTAAAGCTTCAACTTGCGAGTTTTGGATTTTACATGCGATTTTGCATTTTTTATGCGTCACAAAGTTACAGTAGTTCAAAAATCACTTTAAAATGTCAACTTCGCACTCTGTTTCTCTAACTTCTTTATATCGAGTGTATAACTTACAAAATAATAACTAGACTTTTCATATTCTTTCATTCGCTTAGTAAGCGATCGATCGTGAGTTCAAAACTCAGAGCCCTTATGACCCATTTTTGTGTTTTTACAGGATAACTACGTCCGCGCAACAATGATCAGCGATGGAGATCGATCCACGGTCGAATGAAGATCGATTCATTCATATAACTGCTCTGCTCTGCAAGGAACATCGGAATGCTGTTCTAATAATAACACAACAATGATCATATCAATTGTCTCCGCTATCCGGCTGTCTAACTGAACAATCGAAGAACAGAAGGAATACTCTTACGCCGAAAAATGGCAACTGTGTAATGTGTTATTTATGATATGATATGATAAACATGTGACCTGTACAAGATTCAAATTCGGCTCTGTTACAGCTAAAATGCTAATGAGCCTAAATAAATAAACAAGTGGGATAAAAAAAAATATCCATACATCGGAAGATGGGCTCTTCTACAGAAAAACGGTTTTTCTAACATGCTGTAGTTTCGTGCAAAATCAACACATAAAGATGAAATGTATATCATTAGAAAGCTTTCAAGTATTAGAATATTTTATGTATAATATGTTTATCTTGGGTAATTAGATGTAGTGGATAACAATAACGGGAAGAAATAAAAAAAATGATTACTTTCTGTTTTTTCAAAAATATTGGGGACTAACTTTTTTTTTCTAACCTACTCAATAGCAAATCCAATTAACCTTATAAACCAGCTTTCATTTTGTTCCAAGAGTGCTCCTGTAGGACGTAAAAATATATTTCAGTATGAATGAAAAATTACCCCTTCGTCGTTGATGCTGAATAATACAATGAACAATGATCGCATCAAAAACCGAAAGGTAGTTTTAAAAACTCCAATAAATTATGTTATGTTTAATTTGCTGCTTTGACAGAAAAAATAATTTTTTGCATCGATTTTACATTCAATTAGCACTCTATTCTTCTATTTTTTTTTGTCGAGTGTATATGGTATTTTTGCATGGAGATTTCTGAATGACATTTTCTTGACATGTTTCCGAACGTTACGAGTAAACATTAGTAATACTTTTTCAAAGAAAAATGAAAAAAAGTTGTTGCTTGAAAAACTTTTTTGCTGTAGAAGTACCCTTCTTCCGATGTATAAATGACTTGTTAGTGGTTATGTGAACTATTCGTATAATTTTTTTCGAAAAATTTGTTAAATATTTTCCAAAGAAAACATGAACAAATTACTACATTTTACTACTATGACCAACATTTTTTGAGCTTTTGATGGGCGATGAAACGTATGTTAGAATTTGGACAAATCCCGAGTCAAAAATATTACTTTATTAAAAGTTTCTCTGGTATGTTCGAATTTGTTTTCGCAGATAAATTCGCTCGTTGATGATATGGCAAAACATCTGTAGATGTGGAAATAAAACAAACGTTTTCATCACTGGAGCAACTACAGGGTGGGCCATTTAAAGTGGAAGGATTTGTTTTTGCAATAGCATAGTGAAGAAGTGGAATTTTAAATTTTTTTTTTGAAATTCATTTATTTTGGTCCAAGGAGATTTGTTCTAACTACTTTTTGATTATGATATCTCGTAAATGACCGCCTCTGGCCTTGACCGCAAAATATGCCCTTTTTTCGGCATTTTCCATCACTTTGCCCAATGTTTCGGCCGATATGGCAGCAATTTCTTGTCGGATATAGCCTTTCAGCGCAGCCAGGGTCCTTGGTTTGCCAGTGTATACCTTGGATTTTAAATATCCCCATAAAAAAAAGTCAGGAGGCGTCAAATCAGGTGATCTCGGTGGCCAGTCATAATCGCCGTTTTTCGATATTAATCTTCCGGGGAACATTTCGCGCAATAATTTGGTCGTGGCAGCCTCTGTATGGCATGTAGCGCCGTCCTGTTGGAACCAATAATTGTCCAATTCATTTTCACGAACAAATGGCAATAAAAAATCGGTTATCATTGTCCGATAACGCTCCCCATTCACGGTTACTGTTGCTCCATTTTCGTTTCCAAAGAAGTACGGGCCGATGACTTTATCGGCATAAATGCCACACCACACAGTAACTTTTTGGTCGTAAAAAGGTTGCGTTTCGATGAATTGAGGGTTTTCAGTAGCATAAAACCGACAATTTTGTTTATTCACTCCTCCATTCAAGTTGAAATGCGCCTCATCAGACATTATGATTTTTTGCCAAAAGCCACGTTCATTTTTGGCCATTTCGATGGTCCATTTCGCAAAATCAAGTCGACGTGGTAAGTCAGATGGGTTAAGTTGTTGAGCCATTTGAATTTTATACGGAAACATTTTCAACTCAACACGAATTATGCGTCGGAGAGTGGTTCGAGCGATGCCTAACTCTTGCGAACGATGGCGACCTGATGTCGATGGAGTCTCTGCAACACTGGCTCGAACGGCATCAATATTCTCGTCGAAACGTCTTGGTTGTTGTCTGGACAGATGACTGGCATTACCAACACTACCAGACGATATAAATTTGGCATATAATCGACGTATAGTGTTGTCTCCAGGCGATGGTTTTACTTTATTTTTATTTTTCCACGCACGTTTAGTTAACACAATTGAGAAGTTATTTTGAATGTACAGCTGAACAATTTCAGCGCGTTGTTTAGGTGTGTATTGTTCCATGGTTAAAATTGTACTGAAATGACGCTTCCAACGCGGTATGACATTTGTTAATCTGACATCTCTGTCAAAAGTTATGGGGTTGCCAGATGCTTCCACTTTAAATGGCCCACCCTGTATGAGCAGACATTTTTATAAGGAGAAGATTTTCAAGAAGTGAGAGATTTTTTCAATAAAAATGTATGAAAAAATTATCGAAGGGCAATTGGAGTCTTGTTTTTTGCCGTATTGAAAATTTCCTCCACAAAAATCATCGAAATTGGATTTAACATTTGATGTTTTTTTTTGTAAATGTAGTTTCATGAAATAAGAAAGAAAATCTTACCAAACTGGAATAAATTCATCCTATAAATCCTTATCTATGCCGATTCCGCTAACTGATCCGTCAACTAATCCGTCACGGAAGCGTACAAATTCTCATGTATATCACATTATATACACATTCCATATGAGGTTTCTTTAGACAGCAATCGTTGTAAATTAAAACTTCACCGCAAGCTGCTTGCGATTTATTATCGTGTCGGTACATTCAGATGATTCATTTCTTGTGTATACCTTGTCCTGGATTCATGATCTATGGGATTGAGCACGTGCACTTCAGCACCCACCGTAATCCGATAATACACATTACATTCTTGAACCAGGAAACCAACCAGAGTGCAGGAACTGTCTCAAAGGTATTTTTGCTCATTAATTCTAACGCCGAACAATACGGTTGAGAACACCTCATTGGAACTCATTGGCGTTATTTGAACACATGAAAAATGGCAACTTTCAGGTGAATGATGATCAAAGTGCATGAAGCTCAAAAACATGGTTTGTTCCTTGCCTCTCTCCATTGGGTATATTCGACGGAATATTAAGCACTGTAAACTTGCGCTGAATTATAAATGACAGCAACAGCAACAGTGGCAGGGCGAATAAAATAAAGACAGTTATAATCGTCACCCATAAAGAGGAGAATGTGTTCGGGAAGAACACAAAAAAAAATAACAATCGTGCAAACGAAAAGTACGCCTCGCGAGTTGTTGGTGTTGTTGAAATAAGAGTGAATATTATTCATATCGCCTCTTTTTCTCTCATTCCGTTTTCGGTCCATTTTCGCTTCACCTAACCTGTAATTTCACTGCGGTAGAACAAACGATTCCCCGGTGGCAGGGGGGCGGTGGCGGTGGTGCAAGTGCGAGCAACAATACAGCTGATGTATGTACAATAACTGTAAACTGTTTACAACCGATGGATGGGATGGATGCTCAGCTGTGCGCTCCCAAATCCAAGCCGAAACAACCATGTGCGTAATAGCGTTTTTGCTTCGTTAGCAAATATTTTCAACCTGCCGCGAAATGGTTCTTCGAAGGGGTTCTGTGAAGACAAGCCGCATCACAGTTCGAAATAAGAATTGCGCATTTACAGTCGAGTGTGAGATGACCATACCATAATAATCGTTACTATATTCTACATCTACATATTCTACAAAGCTCGAACTGCCCAGTAACGATCGAGCGTGAAATGCTTGTTCCAGAAATCAATGAAATATTTCACAATTTAGGGGATAGGTTAAACTCCAATGAAACGTAGCAATACATACCTTTCCGCTTTGTAGAGGTTCAATATTTCTTAAATCAATGCACAACGGGATGACGATCCCTTATTGATCTTTGGTTTTGAAGTACTCAGGGCGTCGTAAAATTTTAGAGAGTTTTTTGATAAAAACTTAAACGATTTCCTACATTTTATTCTCTAAACAAAATTTTGTAGGCCTTGTTTTCAACTTCAACTTCGAGAAAACTACCTCAAGAACTATGAGGCCTACAAGATTTTGGTCGAAGAATAAAGTTTCGTTCATGATCATTAACACGTTGAGTGTCACGGTTTTATAACGACACTATGGAAATTTTCAAACGTATTAGGGCCAAAGTTTCTTATCGTAGTGGAAGGTATTGACGTAGGACTACGTCTTTCATTTCTATACCGGGGTGTAAAATCAAAGTTTCGAAAACGAAAGCGTTACGCCGGAGACCGAGATTTTGAGCGTTAATAGCTCCTAAACAACTGAACGAAATGGTATGATAAACACTTCATTCGAAAGATAAAATGTCTACGCGTTCTATACTTGTTACTTTTTGATCCAAAAACTTGTTTCAATAGTCTTAAAATTGCTTTCAAAACAGGCTCTTTAAATCACCAATCGGTATATAAGCGAGCGCCGCTCGGTAATCCACTCAGTTCTAATTGAACAGCGATTGGAGCATGTTGTCGCTGTTGTGGTGAAGCTCTTCGTTTATCATGAAAGCGCGGATGAACGGTGTCACCAAGAGCCTGTTTGTGCACCCTAGGCCAGAAGGGAATCCATCAGGAGGAGAGTGATGCCACAAACGGTTCCCCGGGAAGACATCGCTACACACACATACACGCGCGGAATTCTTTCCGTTTGGATGCCATTCAGCATCGAGAAAGTTCCGGAAAGATCTAATCATTTCTGGAAAATAATCTGCCAGTTCCTCTGGGAATTTAAAAATACATTCATGTGAAAAAGTTTATTTGAATGTTTTCTATCCATGTAACACTGTGACCAAATATTTTTCAATCAAGTACTATTAACAGGTGGTTATCGAGTTAGTATTAACCACTGGTGGGCTTCCAGTATCGAGGAAAATGTGGAAATATCTAATCGTTGGTATCACACAATGGTAAAACACAATACTAATATACAAACACAATACAAACGTTGGTAAAACACAATACTAATAATGCATAGTTGTGAAAATGCCTAAAAAAGGACAAGTGGAAGTTTGCTCAAGTAAGGTTCTGTAAGGTTCAAAATTAATTCAAGGGCAAGAACTTCGTTTCTATGGACCGCATAAAAAATACCTTGAACAGGTTTCGACGAGAAAGCGACCAGGATCTGGTAATAAATGAATGAATGAACATTGAGAATAATTTTGCGAGATCTTTATTCTCTCTCTCCCTCTCTCTCCAGAATATTATGTCAAGGATTACAGAGTTATAGATCTTCAGTAGATTTTTTTTGTAAAGTATATAATTATAAATTATTCAAAAACCGTAAAAAATATATGACATTTATTGTCGTAGTCGTAGTGTCACAAAACACAATACTAATACAGGTCGGACTCGATTATCCGGAGTATTGATTTTTTTTTTTCACTCCGGATAATCGAGTCAAAACATTTCTTTATTTGTTTTTTTTTGCATGTATTTTTCGTATTTTGGAAATAAAAGAGGAATTTGATTTTTGATTCATCCCCTTAAAGTCAGAAAACACCTTTCTCACATGAAAAAAATTAATTTATCCAGATTCTATCAGGAGGTGATATACGATCATTTTGGAAGTGCAACATTTAAAAGTTAATAATTTTTAATGTGTTATTAATTTTATCCTAAAAATTTATATTAAACTAGATTGTTTCTATCAATCAAAATGAAGTTCTTTAACCGCTCCACAATTTGTTCCTTGACGCACAACTTCTATCTTTCTTAATTTGGCTGAAATATCGATATAAACAATTCCTGGTGAAAATTCGAGCAAAATCTTCAAAAATCACGATTTTTACCCCACTGTACATGTAATAACCACTTAAACTTCACCTTGACGTTGAAAGGCTACATTTCTTCATGAAATAAGCCATATTAGAAATATAAAAAAAAATATTTTATTCCAAACTGAATATAATCGAGTCCAAAATTGTATATAATCGAATCACAGATAATCAAGTCTGTATATAATCGAGTCCGACCTGTACTGTATTCTATTAGTCAAATCGTTTCATTTGATACCAATATTGAGGGGATTGCAAAAAATACATAGTCGACCATTTTGTGGCGGCGACCTTTTCGAATTTTTGTTATTCATAATGTAGTGTATTCTCCAAATCAAGCCATTCAGCCATTTTTTTTGCGGCGGTCAAATTGAATATTTCAGGATCATGGAATACGCAGTTTTATAATGACAGTAGAATTAAATGTATGTTTCAAATTTCAGATCAATAATTCAACAGGAACGGGGTCAAATTTCTATTAATGTGGGACAACCCAACAGACATTCAAACATACATACATCCAGGTCAAGGTTCATTAATAACTGTATTCTAATAGTCAAGCCCTTCCATATGATACCCATATTGATGGGGTTGCGAAAAAAATATGTATGACGCCATCTTGCGGTGGCGGCCATTTTGGATTTGCATTTTTCATAAATAACGTTTCTGAGTTCTTTATTATGCTACTAGTCAAGTCCTTTCATTTGATACCCATATTGATGGGGTTCTGAGGAAATAGGTGATCCGCCATTTTGTAGTGGGCGCAATCTTATATTTGCATTTTTCATAAATAACTGTATTCTACTAGTGAATCCCTTCCATTTGATACCCATATTGATGGGGTTGCGAAAAAAATATATATGGCGCCATTTTGTGGAGGTGGCCTTTTGGATTTGAATTTTTCATGAATAACTGTATTCTACTAGTCAAGCCCTTTCATTCGATACCCATATTGATGGGGTTTTGAAAAAAAAATTGCGCCATCTTGGATTTGTTTGTTTCATAAATAACTGTGTTCTACTAGTCAAGCCCTTTCGTTTGATACCCATATTAGTTATTCAATATAGAACTATTATACAAAAAAATAAAATACTCCGGATAATGGAGTCCAAAATTCCGGATAATCGAGTCTCCGGATAATCGAGTCTCCGGATAATCGAGTCCGACCTGTAATGCATAGTTGTGGAAATGCCTAAAAAAAACAAGTGGATGTTTGCCCAAGTAAGGTTCAGTAAGGTTCAAAATTAATTCAAGGGCAAGAACTTCGATTCTATGGACAGCATGAAAAATCGACTGTGTCTAGTGTCGACTAGTAAAAGAAGTCCGATTGAGCTGATATTTTGCATAGGGTAGTTTTTCATGGGAATCAACATTTTTAATCAAGTTCCCTTTGAAAATTCGGAAAAATAAAATGTCTATGTGTTATATGCTTGTTAATTATTGCACCAAAAACTTGTTTCGATGGTGTTTCAATTGCTTCGAAAACAGGCTATTGAAATCACAAAAATGTGTATATAGGCTGGTACCCGTTCGGAAATCCTCTCAGTTATGATTGTACAGCGGTTTGAGCATGTTATTGCTGTTGTTGCGAAGCTAACTTCGTTCATCAAGGAAGCGCGGATGAACGGTGTCACCAAGAGCCTGTTTGTGCAAACAAACGACATTGAAGCGTCAGATTCGCTAAAGATTCCACCTAAGGCCAAAGGGGAATCCATCGGGGAGAAGGCTAAGAAGGCGACCAAGAAAGCACCTGCATCGATAAAGGTTTCCGCTTGAGGAGATAAAGGCTGGATATTGAAGATAGCCGCCACACACATACCCGCGCGCAACGCTTTTCGTTTGGTGGTCATCGAGTCAGCACCGATTGGCGGCGGGCGTCGCGCGTCGAGGGAACGTCGAGAGAAGAAGAAACCGAAACGTTGTCATCGCTGCTACCGGGGAGAAGAAAACAACTACCGCTGCCGAAAAACTCAAAGTAACTAGTGGGATTTTATTTTCTGCGAATTAAATTTAATTCTTCATATAAATTTGAATTACTAAAGAGTTTATTTTGTTTTCCAATAATAATTTTTACAGCGATAAAAATACATTTTGTTTGGTCATTTATGCAATGAAGTGCGATCATCGTAAGGTCACGTCTTTCGGCCATTTCTTAGGGGTGCAATAAATCTTAAGAAAGACAATTCCAGCACGACGCTCGCCGGCAAATGATTTTTACTGAACAATTACTCAAACGGGAAGTGGGGGTCGTGAGGAAGGAAAAGCGAGTGCAACATTTATGTAGACTGATTGGAAGCGACGAATATTTTGTCTATTGGAAATGGTATACAAATTACATCACACATAAAGGGGGCAGGGGTGAGAATTAGTGACAAGCTGAATAATTTGCCTTGATTCAAATGCAACTTCAAACAAACGATCACTGAGCCAACGATAGTCCTACGTCGATCTTGCGGTTATACCACAGATATAACCCCTCCCCTAGATTTCTTATTTAGAAACACATGTCCAAACACGAGAATTTACACAAAAAATGTTACGGGCAAAACATTATTTTTATTATCTAGCATATACAAAAATACCATATACAGGGTAATTTCGATATAACGTACATTTCACTTTCAAAATTGTACGTTATATCGAAGCATAATAAAGAACTCAGAAACGTAGTTTATAATACCTTATTGTATTGCTGTTTGGGTAAGGTTAATGAACAAATTCAATTAGAAGACGAAGCCAACCTTTCTCATGATATTTCCCTTTCGTACTGTTGATGAAAGCTTGATTCATTTAGAATCCGGAATCACAAAACTAGTTGTATTTCGGGATTGATTAAAGGTACAAAACATGTTTTAGTATCAAAATACAGATAATTTATTGTTCTTTCAAAAAAAAAAAAGTTCTCAAAAAATTATTCCTTTACACTTTGGAAATGTGTACGCTGTATCGAGTGACGTTATATCGAGGGTACGTTATAACGAGGGTACGTTATTTCCTGTTATAAGTTCCCCTGTATTCCTTAAATATAAGAGACTAGCTGACCCGGAAAACTTCATCCCGCCCAAAATTTGTTTTTGTTACCAATACCTTCAAACATTCACGTTTACTTACTAAGCGCAAGTTCATGAGTCCAATCGCAGAACTGTTCATTGATTGATCTTCTAATCAACCCCGTTGAATTTACCTTTTACTAAAAAATTCCTAGTACTTCTACCAAAACTCATCATTATAATATCAGATTATTTTCAGGGACAATTCTCGTTCAAGATTTTTCAACCACTTGCAAATAACATGTTTCTCCGTTACATGGAATGAATATTTGATACAGAAAATATGATAGAATAAAGACTGATCCCTTCGCTCTCCTCCCCTTAGAGAGGAGGGAGGAGTGTCTATTCACCATAGAAACGTTTCGTGCCCCCTAAAATATTCACATGCCAAATTTGGTTCCATTTGCTAGATTAGTTTTCGAGTTATGCAGAAGAGGGGGGCTGTCATAAAAATGGCACAGAATCATTTATTGCACCCCAAAACCTCCAGATGCCTAATTTGGTTGCATTTGCGTCACACGAGTAACGTAGTAATTTGTGTTTATTTGTATGGTAGCCCCCCCTTAGAGAGGGGGGAGGGGTCTCAAACCATCATGAAAATCTTCCCTGGCCCCAAAAACTTCTTATATATAAAAGTTCATATTTTGATGAGATCTAAAACTTCGTCCACTACACTATATCGATATCTTGACTTTAAACAAGATTAGAATTTGTTGGAATTTGTTTTTCACTGAAAACATGAAAAAGATGTTTTTTTTTATCCCATTTATTTATTTAAGGCTCATTAGCATTTTAGCTGTAACAGAGCCGATTTTTAATCGTGTACATGTCACATGGTTATCATATATCTATAATTAGCACATTACACAGTTGCCATTCGCCAGTATTCCTTCTATACCATTACATATGGTACATTCACACAGTAGCCATTTAAGAGTATTCTTTCTGTTCTTCCATTATCCAGTTGGACCAAGGACAGCGGAGACAGTTGATTGATCATTGTTGAGTTATTTATAGAACAGCAGCCCGATGTGTCTTGCAGAGCAGAGCAGTTGTATGGATGAATCGATCTTATTTCGACCGTGGATCGATCTCCATCGCTGATGATTGTTGCGTGGACGTAGCTATTCTGTAACAACACAAAGATGGTCAATGAGGGTCCTGAGTTTTGAACTCACGATCGATCGCTTACTAAGCGAACGCGCAACCAATGTGGCTACGGAGACCCCCCATGAAAAAGATGTTGTTGAAAAACATTTTCCCTGACTTGTTGTTTTCGGGAATTAAAAAAAAAATTGTGAATGACAATTTATGACAAAAATATTTTTCTTGTCTGTGGAATTTTTTTTTAATTCTGGTATTTTCCACGAAAATTTAAACAATTTCCTTCATTTCCTTTTTTAATCAAAATTTTGTGAGTCTTATAACTTTTGATATGGATTTTCATGTAAAAATTTGAGAAAAAAATCTTTGGTCCTTCTCAAAAAGTAGTCTATTTTTTTAGAGGATTCAAGTATCCAATGTTGCTTTTATTACGAATGTCTTTACACCTACAACGTTTCACTGCAATCTAAGCTAGTGATATAAATGGCCAGTCGAGTTGATATGAAATCCGTCAAATGCTTCCGGAAGGAATGTAAGGATGTGGATAGGCAGGTACTGATTGGACAAGTGGCAACACAAACGGATCAGACATTTTTGGAAATGCCTGGTTCGAGAAATTGGTGTGAATCCGTTGGACATACGGAACAGTACACGCATCCTGGCAACCAAAAGTATTGGAGCATGAATTTTTCTGTAATTTCGTACTTAGTACTGTTTTGCTTTCTGTATTACAAATAATATCAACTATTATTTATGAGATATGTAGCGGTTTATAATAAACGTAGACTATAAATCTCCAGAACTCCATCATTTCGCATCGACTGTCATGAAAATGGATACTAGACAACTTTATGATTTTATTGTACCTCTTTTTTTCTTTACGCAAACGCATCTGCCGAATAACAACGAAAACAGCACGAACGTGGAATCCTTCTACTTTTGCGCTGTTTACCCCTTTGAAAATCAAGTTCACTCACAGGAAAAAACTAACAACATATACTGAAGAACCTACAAAGAAATTAAAACTAGGCACGTTAATCACCAAATTCGACTGTTTGGTGATGGATGATGAAACCAACATCAAAGTTGGCTTTATTCACCTCTTGGTCTTTGACATTACACCGCATTAGAATGCGACATGGTCAGCGAGACCAAAAAGCAATTGAAGTTCGATAAAAATATATGGTTTGATAGGCCAAAAATAATTTTAATTTAAAAAGCAACAACTTCATTAATTCTGGCACGAGAACTAAATAATAATTGGTGTCTCCGCAGCGAAGTGTCAAAAATAGGGCCATAATTCTACATGAGAAATCAAACATAAGTTATTATTCTCAGAATAATTTGTTCCCGAGATTTGTCATATAAAAACGAAAAATTGTAGCGGTAGTGGGGGTAATGTGGTCACCTGGCGTAAAATAGTCACCTGCTTGTTTGGTAGTATAACTATTGACTATTGGCACCATATTGATAGTCACCTTATGTTTGAAGAATTTCATGACTTTTGAGTCACCCTGTGCTTCAGTGGAGCTGTCGCATGTCAAATTATAAACAAAAACAAAAAACGCTCTCTCGTTAGCCATTCGGCCGTAGTTTTGTGCGTTTCGAATTTAAGGAACTTCTAATGAAATTTAGTTTATTTGACCTGATATTTGCGACAAATCAACAGTTTAGATGACTGTTCACATATTCTAGGGGAGGTGAACAGATATTTTGTTCAATTTCAGTGATTATTTCGCATATTTCGCATTTCGTTTTTGGGGGGCGAAGTGGGCAGTGGAAGATTACTACTGACAATGTTCTGTTTCAAAAGCTGATATATCTTATCACCTTCGGCTCCTAAAGGGGTCCCTTTTGTGGTTTTGAACCAGGAAAATATGCCACCCTAACCAAAACCAAGTGTCATTATGGGAAACGTTATGTGTTTCCTACTACGTTTTTGTACGTATGAGAAAATTTCAACCGCCATTCTAGGTGGATAGGCCTACCTCATTTCATACATGTACCTACCATTTCAATAATGATTTAAACAAATTTGGCCAAAAAAACACCCATAAATCTATCTCTTTTAGAGTGATATGTCCGAGTGACCACTTTCCCCTCCCCCCACAGGTGACCACTTTACCGCCTAAAAAAATAACTAAAAAAAATGTTGGATTTTTCAACCTTTTTTCTAATAATGAAAAATGCACTATTTACAATTTTCATAATAAAAACCGCTTACTATCTTGAACTACAATAAGTTGAGCTACAATATTCTTCGAAGAATTATAGTGGTTTGTGGGCACAGGAAATGGGCATGTTCCTTAGGGTGACCACATTCCCCCCAGTTCCCCTATATTGAGTAGTAATTTAGCATTTGATTTTGCGTGGTCACTACTGTTTGTGATTCAGCCTGATTTTTATTTCATACAATAAGTGTCAAATTTTCATGACTCTATGACGTTTATATCATAAGTATGTTTAAATTGCACATCTTTTGAAATCTTAAAAATTACAAAAATTGCGAATTGCAATCTCTAAAAGTCTTAAAAATCTATAATTTCAAGAAGTGCGCGCGTGCTCGGCGCCTTCCTTCGATTCTCACCCCACTTCGAGATCGTATCTAATTTAGCTTCCGATGCACTTTCTCCACCTTCGCACTCTCAACTTATGAAAACGAACCATCGTGCGTCTCGATGATAAATGGTCTCCCACCGATTCTGTTATCTAATCGTTACGTCAAAACCGTCTGATTGAGCTGTAGACGGCGATCAGCAAAAGCGCACCGAACCCTCCTTCCCCCCGCTTCCTCTGCGTGTTCCATTGCCCGACGACGACGATTGCAGCTGATCGTGTGAAAGACCCCCTGCTGTTGGGCGAAAATTACCAATCCAAACCACACGAACCTTGCGGTGGTGCGCTTGTGTTTACATATTCTCTTTCGTCTCTATGCTTTGCGTGTTATGTAAAAAAAAGAATCTTGGAAAGAAGACTCATGACCCAATTATTGGTAGGTAAGTGCGCCTCCTCGGGCCGGAGATGTGCATTACTATGACCGCCGCTTGAGGAGAACTCGCCTCACTCTCTCAACCAATATCAGCGATAGTTGAATTGATTGAAAAGCTAGGAACGTATGAACGAGGTCACGTTTCAGCAGGAAAAGGTCTGCTGTACAAATTGACAATCGAAGCATGAAAGTTGTTAAGGAAATGGAATCGAGCTGAAAACCTTCCATCTCTCTCGTTTTCTACTCGCTATATTCACATTGAATTGCGGCGAACGTTTCAAACCTGTATGTTTGGGAACGGGCGTGAGCGGTATTGTGTCTTGTCTGGAAACACAGTCACTCATGGTGGAGACAGGGATGCCATGTTTTCGATCAGCAAATCAATGCACGAATTTTCGAATTTTTCTTTTTTTTGCAATATATTTTCGCTTGAATAATATGATGCAACTATATTTTTGTCCGGGCTTCCAGGAGCAATTCTTAACCGATTTTGGATTTATTTATAGCAACACACTGGTAAAATCAGTGACTACATAATACCCTTCCCTTTTTATGATTTTTTTAAAAATTCACTTCTAGAGTGAACTCGACTTTTCGATTGCCAATGCTTCTCGACCGCTTACCAATTAACCGGCTTTCAGCTATCGACGGTTTTCGTGCATTGGTTTTTTGTTATTCCTGGCAATAATTACCTTTTTTTATGTAAAACTAGCTGACCCGACAAACGTTGTTCTGCCGTAAAATTTTTGATTGGTAAATATAACGAACACATTTCAAGAGGCTTTGTATGCTATCGTTCAGATCTGTAAAATTGATCTAAATGATGATTTTCACTGCGAAACATAGGGCCCTATTCCGCCAACACTTAGAAACAAAGAAATAATTATTTCATTTGATCATTTATATCGAAAACATAAATAAGACGAACTAAGTTTTCACTTGGCGATATAGAATTATTCTTATTCGCTCTCGCCTCTGTGGAATAAGCTTGCTCTCTTTTTCATTATCGCTGTTGTTATAAAAAAATTGCAATCTTTTCTTTCTAATCATAATTCTAATCTATATAAATAAAAATGATTTGAGGTCCGTTCCTTACGATTTAACTCAGGAACGGAACAACGGATTTAACGGCCAGTATCAGGATTGATGCGTCTTAGTCTGCGTCAGGTTTATATGCCAAAAAAGTTATGAAAACCATTGGAAAAGTTGGAAAATTTTAGTCATTTTTTTAGAAAATTTTGTATGGAAGTTGAAAAACTGGAAAGTTATTTTTTACCAAATTCGATGATTTGATTTAAACAGCCAGTATCAGGTTTGATGCGTCTTAGTCTGCGTCAGGTTTATATCCCAAAAAAAGTTATGAAAACCATTCGCAAAGATGGAAAATTGGAAAGTCATTTTTTAGCAATTTTGTATATCTATATGAATGAAAATGATTTGGTCTCCGTTCCACACGATTTAACTCAGGAACGGAGCAACGGATTTAACAGTCAGTATCAGGATTGATGCGTCTTAGTCTGCGTCAGGTTTATATGCCAAAAAAGTTATGAAAACCATTCGGAACAACAATTTTTAACAATTTTTGTATGGAAGTTGAAAAACTGGAAAGCTATTTTTTAGTTAATTTGATTATTTGATTTGAACAGACAGTATCATGTTTGATGCGTCTTAGTCTGCATCAGGTTTATATGCCTAATAAGAAATTACAAACCACGAATACTGATCACGTACAGAAAAATAATTTCTGTGGGGACTTGAGTATTCGAAATTATTTGAATGAAACTATCAATTGTTGGTGAGACGAAGTTCGTCGGGTCAGTTAGTATAATATAAAATTGAATTTGTTTTTCGGCAATTATTTTGTTTGCAATAGTCGTGCACTTTGCTTTGTTTACGAACCCAAAAATTTGACATTTCTCTTCGAGATAAATTTTGCTCAAAATCTAGTATACTGAAAATATTAACGAAAAAAAAAAGATACATAACTCCAAATTTAGTTCGATTCGAGTTTGAATTTTCTCAAACCGAAATACTCATTTCGAAATACGGAATGTCACCCCAGGATTTGTCATTTCCACAGAAGCGATTTTTATTGCTTGGGAGTCTGCGGTGCAATATCGACGTGTTTTTAGTCATACGTTGGTTATTGTGGCTCTGCTTTACAGCAAAATAATAGGACATCTGTGAAAAAAAAGTTACCATGAAGCATAGTAATCATATGCTTAGCAAACTTACTTGATCTTAAATTTGAAAAACAAAGTGCTTCTCAAGTTCTTTTTCCTGGTCCAATTTAGCTTTTTCAACACACACTATTCTCGCATTTTTTGCATCCCCAAAATTGAAGTTTCATAATGATAACAAAACAAACAACCCCTGCTCTACAAACCGTATTCCCCTACCCATTAAAGTTACGATAATTCTTCACCTGGTATACATATATATACACACCTTGATCACAACCAAATGTAAATATTGATATTGATATCCGTCAAAAATGA